>NC_141105.1:3392500-3637500 GCF_041138505.1 Cibotium barometz
GAAATATGGAAATTGAGTAAAAGAAGACTATTTTCATTGAGTTATGGAATTATGATTGATATGTTAAAGAATTGATTGTGTGGTTGCTTCTGAGTATATGCATGTGAAGTTATTAATTAAAGTTTAAAGTTGTGAATATGTACTTAGAGAACATTTTTGTTATGTCTTGTATAGTGTGTATGTGGAGTCTCGTCACCCTTTTTTTGCACATGGATATGAAAAAAACCCTGCTCTATTGGATGTTCCATAGGAAAACCTTTGAGTGGGCCTACTATTTGTGGGATGGGTCCATGTAACCATACTTATTAGGCAATAGCCACATGGGTTTGACCCACCCTGCTCTATTGGATATTCCATAGGAAATCCTTCAAGTGGGCCTACTATTAGTGGGATGGGTCCATGTAACCATACTTATTAGGCAATAGCCACATGGCTTGGAGTCATAGGTGTGCTCTCTCGGGTAGGCTCGGATGAGTCTAGGCAAAGCAACCTAGGCGGTTCATCATGCTCTCGCTTTGGTAGTATGCTAACCAAGTAAAGCAACCCCTTTGGCATCATAGATTGGGATTCTAGACACACATCTAAAGAAACAAAAAATTATGAGGTTAGTGCGACAAGTTGGGTGGTGGTAATGATTAGTCAAGAGCTTTCCTTGTGCAAAAAGTTCAATAAGGGAACATATTATAATGAGATTTACCTCCAACATGTCTTATGTGGTTAAGAGACTACTATCAACTCGATACAAGTACAGGTCATAGACTTTGGCATGTTTCATGGTACATAAAGTTTATTATGAAATAAAACCATGGAGTGTTGTTAGGTTTTTATGAAATTGTTAGGGGCACGTGTGTAAAAGGTTAATTGGTGTGTGCGGGTGAAAGCAAAAGGGAATGGTTCTGTGTGTACTTGAAAGTTCGGATCTCTAAAGCTAAAAAAATGGAAAGCAAGTGATAGGGTGGACCTAAATGATACAAGTGCTTTGTGAAAGACATGGAGGATATGAGACCGTTCGATCGAGAATTTGTTTCCTATAGTGTAAATTGAGAGATCAAAAAATGAAAAAAATGGGAACATATGAGTTAGATTTTAGAGACATTATTGGTATAACCCAAATGGGCGTTATTGGCTAGTTGAGCCTTGGGGAGCCACTAGTTAGGCCGTTCATGTGGGCCATTAACTAGGAAGGTTATCAAATCTTTGTTTACCTTCCCAAACCTTGTTTGATTAAGATTTTAAACATATAGGTGGACTCCTCTTGATGAGAATAACACGTTGCTTCAAAAGTGTATGCTCTATATTTTTTTTATTTTTTTAAATTTAACTTTCTCTTTGGGCTAATTTTCTCTCTCTAGAATTTACATATAAAAAAGGAAAGTCATATTTTATTTAATTGAGAGGGATCTTACATCCTTCCCTTGTTGAAAGATTCTAGATATTCTCATCTTGATCAATAGGGATAATTCTTGAGAAGATCCTCTTCTTTCTTCCAAGTTTCATCTTCCATGGAAAAAAAAACTTTCAGTTTATTAAACATTTCCTAATTCTCTATTCGAAAGTGGGTTTTTTCTTGTGTCCACCAAGAGGGTTCACATTAAATAGCAAGTGCTGAAAAGTGAGAAGAAGTGTTATTGAAGGGAGGTATTGAGAAGGACATGAGCAAGAAGAGGGACTGATTTGATGTGCTAGAAGAGCATATCAAAAATCTATAAAATCTCCACAAGGTTTTCTAGAAGAGCATATGCTAGAAGCCACTAGTAGAGGCTCTATAATGCTTGCCGCTCTATTATTCTTGCCAGTAACATTGCCATGCTTCAAGCAAGCAAACTAAATAGCCACCAACATTTCATAAAGAGGCTCATGCAGCACCTAGATCCATTCGACCATGTCTAGCCGCAAGACACCCGTAGTTTGGTGGTTTACCACTATACCTACCGGATTGGGTATATATATATAAATATATATATATATATATATATATACATATACATATACATATGTATATGTATATATGTGTGTGTGTGTATATATATATATATATGTATGTATATATATGTATATGTATATATATACATATACATATATATATATATATATATATATATATATATATGTATATGTATATGTATATGTATATGTATATATATATATATTTATATATTTATATATGTACATGTATATGTATATGTATATGTATATACATATACATATACATATATATATATACGTATATATGTATATGTATACGTATATGTATATGTATAAACACACACACACACACATATATAATACATATACATATATATATACATGTGTGTGTGTGTGTGTGTGTGTGTGTGTTTATATCTACACACACACACACACACACATATATATATCAAGATGTGTGTGTGTGTGTGTGTACACACACACACACACACACACACACACACACACATCTATCTATCTATTTTTCTATCTATATATAGCCTTCTATCTATACACACATATCTATCTATCTATCTATCTATAGATAGATATGTGTGTGTGTGTGTGTGTGTGTGTGTGTGTGTGTGTGTGTGTGTATACACACACACACACACACACACACTTAAGAAGTATGTGCATGGTCCCAATTTTATCTTGGGTTAACTCTATTGGATCCTTAAGGCCACCTGAGGATATAGATAGAAGGGAAAGACCCCTTTGAAGCAAAACTCTAAAAAAATGTCTAACTAACTTTAGCGAGTCCTCAAGGCCAACTTGAATTGGAACCTAAGGCTATCTTGGATATAAGGGAAATACCCCTTTAAAACAAAATTCTTTAAAAGATGCCAAAGTGGAAATTCTTTCCCATTAATGATTCTACATGGGAAAAAGAAGAGGACCTCCTTAAGCAGATAGATGGGATGTCTCCTATTGTGATTGGCACTATACAAAGAGATAATTACCCACTTCCACGTCCATTTGGATCTATAAAAAGTCAATGGCACTATACAAAGAGATAATTACCCACTTCCACGTATTTAATTCTAAACGATGTTTTCATGATTTTTTAACATTGTTTAGCCATTCTTTTTGGACATGTTCCTTAATTTCTTCAATGATGGCTAGAATCTTCGTTCAAAGTGTGTTTTACCTTTAACACTTTTCCATGATAATTTATTTTGCACTTATTTAAGTGTGGTTTGTGCTTAATTTCTCAAGCTTAAGATAAATTCTATCATGGATTAGTTGATCAGTTTGTTTTGGTGGATTTTATTGGATGTTTTCCAAGTTTTATATGGACTCATCAGGTTTTGCCTAGATCACTTGTGTCAAGGGGTTTTTTATTGAGTGCTACACACATGTGTTTCACTTACTTACTTTGGAGTTTTGTTTGAACGACACTACGTTCATATACTCCGATTGATGAGTTGTCCACTAATTTTAATGCTTCTTTTGGCATGATTAATGTCCATTAGATGGCATGCATTGATTTTTATGATCAACTATGGTTTTTATGGATTCGAGGAGTTTCTATGCTTTTATCCATGGTTTTATAAGGATCTTTTGATCTTTTGGATAATATCTTGTGCTTTGAGGGTAGAATTTGCCTTTGTTTTTTGCACTTAATTTTGGAGTATATTGCTTGTACTCTTGTACATATTCCAACTCAGATATCTAGTTGTTTATGTATCTAGGTGAGTTATTTTTCTACCCTAACTTTATTGTGTTTTGGGTAGTTATCATTAGAAAGGCGTCACTAATTCAATTTCTTTTCTAATGATGTACTCAGAAAGAGTTATTCCTTGATGTGGTCTCAGGACTATAGAGACAGATTTTAGTATGTGAAAGTCTAGGATAAGGCCATCTTATTCCTTTTATACAGGATTTTATTTATATTTCCTAGACGTCATACTAGGGAGTTTCAAATTGGTAAGGTATATATGGGTGGTATCATGGTGGTATGGGGGGATGCTAGTGATCCCTCACATATATTATCTTGTGGGATAATTTGGGCTCAAGATTGTTGCTTTGCTTACATCACTTAGTATGTTGACCTCAACATTCAAAGACAATCTCATTTTCTAAATTCACTAGATAAACTTCTTTTATCTATAGCCTGCATGTATTGATGAGTGTCATCTCGTCGGCATTTTCACTTGTTGAAATCTCTTTCTTTAGAGTTCAATGAGTTTATCTTGTTGTGTTCGGATTAAGGAAATTTCGATTTTTCCTTTGTTGGCATTTCTTTCTCTACTTTCGTACTTTAGGTGGTTTATATAGTCAACCTGATGGTTTACGAATGGACATATGTGACTCATCGAGATGCTGATGATTCTCTATGTTGATATGGGTAACTCGAGACGTCGATTATTCCATGTGCAGATGTGAGTACGTCGAGGCGCCGATGAATCCCTGGTTCCTGCTGTTATAATTCCATGTTTTCCTACTTTATTCCGAATGGTTTACAACAAGGAAATTACTTTGAGTGTGAATTCCTCTGATCATATCATCAGTCTGATGATAGGCAAACAGAGCATATGAATCAAATTATAGAGGATATGCTTCATGCATATGTCTCTAAAAAAGCATCAAATTGGAAAAAATACCTTCCAATGATGGAATTTGCCTATAATAGTTTTAAACATACGGCTATTGGTTTTAGTCCGTTCATGCTTATGTATGGGTATCAACCCAGGGCACCTGCACAGTCGTGTATGAACTTAAACTACCTCCACATGTTAGAGTTCATCCAGTCTTTCATATCAATAGATTGAAAGGGAAACTGGGAGATGAGGATAACATAGTTACTCCTTCAAGAACTCGTTGAAGTCGAAGAATTATCCTATGTTCCACATGAACTTGATAAGGTACTTGAATTAAGGGAAAGGAAACTTTGTAGTCGATTAATCCGTGAGGTTAAAATTAGGTGGAAAGATAAGGAAATAGAGGATTCGACTTGGGACTTGGTTGGGATTGTTCAGCATAGTTCTCCTTCTTTTCATTGCAAAGAGTGCAATGTTTTGAGAAAGGGGAAGTATGTTATATGCACATTATGTGTGCATATACTAGGAGGCTAACCCACATTAGGCTTGTGAGCATGGGAGCATGGGAACAAGCTCTAGTGGAGCATGGGTTAGGACTAACCTTAAGGGTTAAGATTCGGGTCAGGCATCCAAGGGTCACACATGGGAGATGGAGAGTCAAGAGTCACTTAAGGGCCCTCCTATATAATAGGGGCATGGGGCACACTCAAGGGAGGCTTGGAGGCCAAGGATATGTTATCTCTCTTGTGTAGGGGACAATATCTACTCACCTACCATTTCACACTATAGCTACATGCTATTGGATTGGAGTTATACCTCTTGATCGTATGGGACATCAAGGTAGAGGTATGATGTATTTCATTATATTTCATTGTGTGCATCCCTTGGGCTCGGGGGTGGTCGGGTGGATGAGTTTATGCCTAATTTATGCATGTTTATGCATAACAATTATCTAGAGAGATCTTAGGGTTTTAACAATGGCCATGTCATTGGTTGCCCAAGAACACTTATTGTTTTTTTCCATGGATTTTATATTCAATGTCCCATGTATGGAAGTGACTATTATCAATATCTCATGTGCGTGTGTAATGTGTTGGTGTATATATGTGTCAATAAAATGAGAGAGAGAGAGAGAGAGAGTAATATTATAGGTACCTATGTGTTACAATTTCAAATGCTTGCCAATTTCACAAAACTACTCGCACGTAATTTCTCGCCAAAAAAATGCACCTAGGCAATGTACACTGGTTGTTTGGGAAAGTGCTGCAAATATTTTCATTGTATAATTTCTTCCAACTATGTATTTTTTACCAAAGTGGATCAGCCATGCATTTCAACCATGTGCAAGATATTGTGGAGTCTCTGTATTGACATATATTATCTAATGAAATGGTGATATTGATTCATTGGTGAACTCCT
Organism: Cibotium barometz; assembly: GCF_041138505.1. Taxonomy (NCBI): domain Eukaryota; kingdom Viridiplantae; phylum Streptophyta; class Polypodiopsida; order Cyatheales; family Cibotiaceae; genus Cibotium; species Cibotium barometz. Next base: position 3,398,428 of record NC_141105.1, read on the forward strand.
TGATAATTTCTTTTGTTTCAATCCATGGCTTTAATGTTTCTATGCATATCAATCTTAGTTGTAGATGTCTTTGTAATTCACAATTATTAATCTATGTTGTAGACGTCGTATCAATCCATGGCTTTAATGTTTCTATGCATATCAATCTTAGTTGTAGATGTCTTTGTAATTCACAATTATTAATCTATGTTGTAGACGTCATATCAATCCATGGCTTTAATGTTTCTATGCATATCAATCTAAGTTGTAGATGTCTTGTAATTCACAATTATTAATCTATGTTGTAGATGTCATTTCAATCTATGATGTAGATGTCATATCAATCTATGATGTTGTGAGCTTATGTAACACTCGTGTGCCACCTTTTGGGTTGCACACATCCACTAATGCACCCCTAATATTGTATCTACAACACACTCTCTCTTGAGGATAGTAAAATTGCAAAATGCATTGCATTTGTGAGTATGCATTTTCATTTTTGTAACAAATCCTTTTAATGATTAAAAAGGTCTCTGAGAGTATAAATGCATTGGATTAAGAAAGAAAGAAAGATTTTATTAACATTTGCAAAGAGACCCAATGGACCTATGAGACCAACATGGTTAAAAAAATTCCATGGGTAGACTGTGAACATGTAAACAAAAAAGTGTTGAAAATGAAGTAAAAGGAAGATCCATGCACTACATGGGTATCCCATATGTACACTATGTGGTAATGAAAATCTTGTAGCAAGATGGCTAAAGATATCAGGATCTCCTCATCCAAAATGATAGTACCATCCTCCTATATAAATGAGCATAGAGCTATGATCACAACCCCTGGCTTACATGTGTGTGTGTGTACGTATATCTATGTGTATGTATATAGAGAGATACAATATATGTGTGTGTGTGTGTGTGTGTGCTACATATAGTTATAGATATATAAATATGTTAAATGTATAAATTTAGGGAGTTTGTGTATAGATATGTTTAGGGATATCTATATTTGTATTCGTAGTTTTAGAAATCTTTATAATTTACATACAAATGACATTTATATCATCTACATACGTAGTTTTAGAAATGTTTATGATTTATATACAAATGTATGTATAAGCATAGTAGATATGTTAAGATGTATGTATATGTAGATACATATATAGTACATATATGTATGCATGGTAAGCCTTCCAGAAAATTGAGGTTTCACTTTGGTCGATGCACCTTCTTAGGAGTCCACATTGCTACCTTGCTTAGAGTGCACCACTAAGGAGACTAAATGATATACGTATATAATATATATATGTATATAATTGAGGTTTCACTTTGGTCGATGAACCTTCTTAGAGTCCCCATCGCTACCTTACTTAGCTAAGAAGATTATAGGAATTTGCCTCTAGCATAGCCTCTTCTTTTCCCTTGTTAAGAATCCTATGGGAGATTGTTGGGTACCTAGTAAATTGGCAATATCTACATACCATGGGACGGTGGTATCCATGAAGAAGATAGTATGTCTTGTTCATCTTAGGGGATTCGGAACAAGTGGTGGGCAAGAACATGGCTTTGTGACTTTTGCAAAGTTAAAACTCTGAGAGCAAGAGTATCCACATCATTGCATGGCCCTTGACATCTGGTTTACTAAGAAGAAATTTCAAGGCTTTAGTGGTCTTTAGGGTTTTTATTGCTGTTGCTTGGGTATTGTAATCACAATGTTTACCAAGCTTACAATAGCTACCTTATCTTTGGGTTTTTTTTCTCTCAACAGTTGGTGTTCTGAAGTGCCCAAGCTTAACTCATGGCATTTTGTTCTCAAGTGCCCAAGCTCTCCATAGTATTGGGGATGTCCCCCTTAGAACATGCAATATAAAATGGCTCTTGCATGGAAATTGAGGGTATATGGAACAAGATGGCTTGCTATGTGGTAGTGGAGGGTAAATAGAATGATACTAGATGGTATATAAAATGGGAAGGCTTCTACATGGTAGTGGAGGGTAAATAGAATGATACTAGAGGGTATAAGTAATGGCATGGCTCCATGTGTTAGCGGAGGGAAAATAGAATGATAGTGAAATGGAAAATATAATGATAGTAGAGGGTATATGCAATGGGATGGCTCTTATGTGTTAGTGGGAGGGTAGACATAATGATTCCTTTTGCGAGATGTTAATGCATGACCAATTACTTTAAAAGAACAAAGGAACAAAGGCCTATGCATGGATGCACAAAAATAGAGTAGAATTTCCTCTCTCTCTCTCTCTCTCTCTCTCTCTCTCTCTCTCTCTCTCTCTCTCTCTCTCTCTCTCTCTCTCTCTCTCTCTCTCTTTATAGAAGCAATATCTGTAGATTGGGCAAAGAATTCACATTTTTGTCACTTCAATGCCTTATTGGGTTCTTATGGATGTTGAGTTGGCCACCTCATGTGTTGTAGCTAGTTGGCGACATGATGCTTTGCAGTTGGACGTTGAGTTCACCACTTGTTGCTTTGTAGCAAGTTGGCCACCACCTCATGCGTTACAGCTAGCTATTGAAGGTGTTGGGGAACCTCTTTCATCCATTTTGCAATAGCCTTGTAACAAACTTCAAAATATGCCTTTTTTTGACGAACTGAACCTCGCGATTTCTATGTGTAACCCTTCTTCGCCTGTCGTTTAGGATTTTAGGGCCTGCCAGTTAGGGTATTGTCGTCAGATTTGTTACCATTTTGTCGTCAGATTGTTACCCTACAATAAGTGTCAATGACAGTGTGGCTGCCAGGTTTAAGGTGCATGCCTTGCAATCAGAGATAGTTTTGTCGAAGTAGCCCTTGACCTTCTTATACACCTTTTCGATGATGGATAGGGTTCTTCTCGAGCCCCACCTCCACTGCCATGTGAGCAGCCAAGTGCCACATCATATTGTCGATCGGCAATAAGACGTGGGTAGCCACTATCGGCATATTGGTTGCAAGAAAAAACCTTATAATGTTGCAAAGATTCGCCCCTTAAATAACTTTTTATGATAAGTTTTTAGGGCTTGCACAAAAGTCTCGCTACATGGTAGGGGGAAGGTAGAAATTTGCAAAGCCTAACTTGTCTTTCTCACTATCATTTGTGTATGTGAATAGGCCATGCCCCCCCTTCCCCCCCCCCCCCCTCTCTCCCATGGTAAGTTCAATTCCATATCCTATATATTACATAATCACACACCAATGTGTGAGTGAATGACAATAGCATGGTGCCTAAGTACCTAGTTATTAGTGAGAGTGAGCACTAAGACCAAATTCCTATACATCACCAAAGCAAAAAGGGTTTGAATTCTTGTTTGGATATTGCATATACTATTTGAGAGATTGAGAGACAAAGAGAAAGGTGAGGTTTCCTTTCTTGTAGGTTTCGAAGGTCAATAGCCCACACATGCCAGGACCACCTGTCTGATGTTTTGGCTATGATGACTTGCTATGTTTGAAGAGGGATCTTGCAATTATGACTTCTTCCATCATGGAAGCCGATTTCCTAGTAGTGAAGGTAATGAAATTGATTGTTGTCTTGTTTTCAAGATGTCTATTAAAGGACCAGCCTCTAACGTTGAACTCATCAATAGAATGAGATGTTCAAGGAATGGTGATCTAAGGAGAGCTTGTATCTGATTTGACCACACTAAGCGCATCATGGATAGGGTAACAATGGCATGTCACATTTACAATCCAAGGTAATGTAGTAATAATGGTATTTGAAAAAAATTAGTTCTTTATTATTACCTTTTTTACAAGAGCTTCTAACTATTGCAACTTGCAAGATGAACAGAGAGGACAAGACTTCCCAAGTATTATTTTAGTAGACTTTTTTGGTTTCATGGTGGTAGATGAAGCCCGAACAAATTGGAATACCATTAGAGAAGTCTACAATGAAGGACAAGAAATGAAAGGTCGAAAACGATCTCATTTATTTCATTGGGCACAAATCCTAAATATACATACCACAAAGTATGTTATAAAGGCTTTCCAAGGTGTACATAAGAGCATGTGCGAGAAGTGATGAACTAAGTCAACCAAAAAGATTATACTAGCTCAAGAGGTTGACTTATCCGACAATGGTGGCATAGTGGAAATGTAAGAGATTCAGATATACATGCCGTGGATCTTTGGCTCAGCTAGTGGGAAGTGTGCATTGCACATTGGTGCAGTGTAATGATTTCAGTATATATAAGAAACATTGTCTTAAAAAACAATGTCTTTAATAATGTTTCTAATATGTCTCAAACTATTGAGTAGGTGGAGAAGAGCAGTGATCAGTCATGTATGCCACAAACAAACTTATCAGAGGCTAAACATGGAAGCTGGTTAGTAGGGGAGGGTTTCAAACAGAAAATAACACTCTACAATGCATTTGTATCAGACATGGCTAGTGCTTTGTTACAAAGTGCAAAGCAAAATTCATACATTATGGGCAAGCATATTGGAGCAGGTCCAAGTCTTGAAAATCTCATCGAGAGGGAAAATGCACATACTCCAAGCCCAGCACAAGTTGTAATAAGGACAGTAAAGAGTACTGCTATATGTACACCCATGTATAAGGCCTTAACTCCATTGGCAGGTGATAGAGAAAATCAGCCTGACACAAGAGACGACAATCTAATGTATCATTTTATTGGAATAATTTTATTTTACTTTTATGAGAGAGAGAGAGAGAGAGAGAGAGAGAGAGAGAGAGAGAGAGAGAGAGAGAGAGAGAGAGGGAGGGACGGAGGGAGGGAGGGAGAGAGAGAGAGGTAGCCAAAAAAGCCCTCATTATTTCAAAACCGCTTGCCATTTTTTGGAAACCGTTGGCACGCAATTGCTCGCCAAAAAAAATCCCCCACATTGTCTTTAATTGAGCTAATCAACTAGAAGGCCGATGTACCCATACATGAGTAATATCACTAATCCAAGTGTCGCCCATAAGTAATCTGCCCACAAGTTTTTTCTTTCTTTGGGATAATCACCCATGAATTCACCCATAATTTTTCTTCTTTTAGATATTATCTTAAGGGAGACACAGGGCTACCATGTAGAAAATATTTATAACAAAATTGTAATTATAAGAGTGGAGAAAAAGGTAAAACATAGATGCAACAAGCAAGCGGAGATAAAGAGAAGCACAACACTCAAAAGTAGTTTGATGAGAATAAGTGAAGTAACATGATAAGTTCACTTACACACTCACTCGTAAGAGTGTACACACACTGGGAGAAAACCACTCATCGGAGGGAAAAAGTTCCTTGGCATGATAATGTGGACATGTATAATATTAGCCTAAATCCACACATCACTACCATATAAATGGCTTTAAAAATCCCCCTAGCAAAGATGACGTGAATATGTACAAGGATCCTGTGGGGCTGCTCAATGACAATAAGCCCAAAGCTTTGCAAAAAGCTTCAAACTTCTCTTATTTTGAGAGATATTTTATTTGGGTGCGCCTTTTGTTTATATCAATTTACCAGTATTAATGTGTTTAATGAGATTTGTGCCTTGGTATGATATAGTCAAGATTAATGTGTTTAATCGGTTGTGTGCACTCACTAATATTATTTTGGATATAGGTGATGTGATTGAGTGGCAGATTATGTGTTAATCATGGGTGGAATATGTGTTGGACCACCATACGGAATATCTTAGAAGACATGTGAATACCTTTTATGGTTTCATATTTAGTCATCAATATTTTTATAAGGCTAAGGCCTTATACCTCTATACATACCAAATAGTATTTTATACTTTTGGTAGACCCAAGACTTTATATTATTGCTTGCTATATTTTTGCAGAGATTGTATGCTCATAAACTCAAAAGCATTTGTGCTTTGTTTTTGGAAGTTATCTTTTTGAAAAGTAAGCTTTTTCTAATACATATAAATATGGGTGGGTGGTACAAGGGCCACACTCATCCTAGGGGAGATTCAGCCCAATCTTGTGTCAGCGGTGGTGACCTCTACTCTTTTCTCCTTCTCACTTTGTTTATTTAATTTTGTTTATTAGGGTTTGTATTTTTTATTTGTGTAAGTATACGTTATGCTTTAATTTTTGTGATTGAGAATTAAAGTTCCTTCTCTAAGTGTCATAAAGGTCATGATAGTGGTATCAGAGCTTTGGGGACCATTCAAGGAGAAGTATATACGAAGAAATATTCAAAACTAAGGTTTACATAATTTTTGGTGCAAAGAAGGCCAAAGGTTTTATTTTTGGGAATTACTAAAGCTTCAACAAATTAAAGGAGCACGGGAAAAACAAAGGCTTGCAAAAGCCTACACATTAGCAAGGCTATAAGTACCTTGGACTAAGAGAGGAGCTCATAGAAACCCAAAGAGTAAAGAAAGCCAAGCCTTAGAAACCTTTGGGCAAAAGGGTTGAATGATTTATGGGAATGTTGTGAACCACTAGATGGATATCTAGATCAAGGGCTACAAATCCTTCACCTTTTTCCCAAAAACCACTTTTCACTTTTCAAATACCACCTACAGGAGTATAATCACCTTTTGATTCTCCCATCCTCTCTAAAATATAGTAGTGTGGATGGAAAGAGCATGGGCTAAGGATCACTTCCCTAATTTTGGTTTTTCATGAGCACCCCAAACCACAGAATCCATAATTGATGATGTTGAGCAATGCTCCAATTTATATCTTCAAATTTGAAAGAGGAAACTTGCTACCTCTCCCCCTATGCGCTGCCAATGAATTCCTTTTTCTCTCTCCCTCTCTTCACTACCCGATTAGCACAAATCGATGGTTCTTTCTCTCTCTTCCTTTTTGCACCACACCCACCACCCATCTCATATTTTCTTTCTCTCTCTTCCTTTTTGCACCACACCCACCACCCACACACACCACAAATCGATGGTTCTTTCTCTCTCTTCCTTTTTGCACCACACCCACCACACCCACCACACCCACCACCCATCTCTTCCTTTTTGCACCACACCCACCGCCCATCTCATATTTTTCTCTTTCCTCCCTTTTGTGCCCTAATTGACTATCGCCCCTTTCCATTGTCTACTGTGCACTGATCACGCTGGACATATTGCTACCTTTTGCCATTTTAAAAGCTATTTGTTAAAGCTTTATGTTATAAAGCTTATAACATGAGCTTTGCAACTTACATCATAAGCTTATAATTCAAAGCTTTTAAAAAGCTTCAAGCATCCACCTCCCCTCACACATTTTGTCACAAAAACTTTTAAAAAAGCTTATTCAAGAAAGAGAGCATAAAAACTTCCCATAAAAAAAGGGAGTCTCAAAAGCTTTGAAAATTTTGAAAGATCTTACGTGTACAAGTTTGCTAAGAGTTCGGACTACTATAAAAGCTGCAAATAGCTCGAAGCCTTCAAGTACCACTTACAGGTTTTTTTTCACTTGAAGTTGGGATCCTTGCTCCACAAAATTGGGACAACATATGACTTCAAGAAATTTAAAGCAAGGGCTGTAAAGTACTACTCCTCACATATTATTTATTTGCTTATCTTAATTACTATCAATTTTTTTATTTTTCTCTCAATTCTTCATCATGTCAAACCCACAACCTCCTTCTAATTTTGAGCAACTTCTATCTCTTCAGGATAGAATTAGACAAACTACTCTCTAAAACAGGAAATGATTAAGAAGTGTTAAATCTAACTTTGTTATTAAACGTACCATCAAATAAATTATTTTGAAAATTTTGATGGTAGAAAGGATGTAAAAAGAGTGTTGTCATGGATTAGTCAACTTGATGATTATTTTTTTGGGGAAGATATTTTCGAGAAAGATAAGGTCAAGTGTGCTACAAATCATTTCGTCGAAACTGCATCGTTATGGTGGAATGCAATCAAGCAAGGATGTGAAAGTCCTAGGACTTGGAAAGAATTTCAGAATCTCATTAAAAAGAATTTCTTGCCACCTTAATATAAAGTAAGAGCACATAAACAATGGGATATGCTTCGTCAATTTGACAAACAGAATGTATAACTATATGTGGATAAATTTTGGCAAGTCCTCATCCAACTCTAAGCTATTGAACAAGTGAGAACAAAGGATCAAAATGCAAATTCATTGACGAATTAAAGCCTAGTCTTCAAGCGGAGATCAATATGTTCCAACTTCATTCTCTTTCCACATCAATCTCTTTGGCTTACTATGAGCAAAAGAATGGAGTACTAAAGGACAATAAACCGCCTCAGGATTCTCATGCTAACAAATTTAGAAAGTTTGCTCCTTTTTGTAAATTTGGCAGGTACGCCACTGATACCAAGGGTGTTGTTTCAAACAACAATAATAATCGTGGTGCTAACAAGACGAAGAAGAAGAAGACGAAGAAGAAGAAGAAGAAGACGAAGAAGAAGAACGATGACGCAAAGAAAAACAAGATTTTGTACCTCAAGTTATGACATGTTACAATTGTCAACAAAAAGGACACATTGCACCCGATTGCCCGGAGAAGGAAAAGAAGTCAATAATCGCACACGTCAACATGATTAATGGTTGGTGAAGAAGATGCAAAGGACGACGGCTTCTCTCCGGAGCAAGAGGGTAATTCCAAAAATGAAGATTATTTAGATGATCCGGGTATGTCTAAACCTGTTAAAAAGCAAGTTTCACCTCATATGCTTTAAAAAACGAAAGGACATCCATGTAGTTGAGGTTAGTTGCAACCCGAGCAAGAGGGAATGTTAGTCATAACCTCCATGGGGATGCCCATTGTTTTTTTTGGGCTATTTTATTTGGATATGCCTTTTATTTATCAAGATTAATGTGTTTAATCAAGTGTATGCGCTCGTATGATATGGTCAGGATTAATGTGTTTGATCAATTGTGTGTGCTCATATGATATGGTTAGGATTAATGTTTTTAATCAGCTATGTATACTGACTAATATTATTTTGGATGTAGGTGATGATGTGATTGAGCGACGGATTATGTGTTAATCGCGCGAGTGGAACATGTGTTGGACCAAAATGAGATATTTTGAAAGACATGTGAATACATTTTATGGTTTCATATTTAGGCATCAATTATTTTGTAAGGCTAAAGCCTCGTACCTTTGTACATACGAAATAGTATTTTATACTTTTGGTAGACCCAAGACTTTACATTATTGTTTGCTATATTTTTGTAGAGCTTGTACGCTCATAAACTCAAAAGCACTTGTGCTTTGTTTTTGGAAGTTATCTTTTTGAAAAGCAAGTTTTTTAGTATAAATATGGGTGAGTGGTATAAGGGCCGCACTCATCCCAAGGGAGATTCACCCCAATCTTGTGTCGATAGTGACCTCTACTCTATTCTCCATCTCATTTGTTAATTTAATTCTATTTATTGAGGTTTATGCTGTTAATTTGTGCAAGTATACGTTATGCTCTAATTTTTGTGATTGTGAATTAGAGTTTCTTCTCCAAGTGTCATAAAGGTCTTGATAGTGCCCAAAGCATGTAAAAACCTCTGAATTTTCTTTCAACAATGGATACACCCAAGTATGCCTAGAGTAGTCATCAATAAAAGTCACAAAGTAGAGATATCCCTTGATGATTTCCTCATAGGACCACATACATCACTATGTATAATCTATAATTTCTAGATAGCCCTTATTGATCCACCTTTCCATATTGATGTCATTACATCTTACCTAAAATGCACCCCTCACATACATGTGTGATAGGGGCCTCAATTTTGGCAATTCTGATACCATCTCTTGCCTTTTAAGGCACACCAAACTGCCAAAATTTAAGTGACCCAAGGGGGCATGCCATAGCTGCAGATCTCATACCTATCCAACATGTAAAGCCCCATGGCTTAGAGTATCGGACAGTATAGTGATGATTCCATCACTTCATCATGAATTGTACACCTGTCATCATGAACAATCTAACCACTACGCATGCCCTAGCAATGGCAAAGACTAACAACAAGTTCTTTTTAATACTTGGAACAAATAAGACTTTTGAGAGAGTGATTGTTCTAGCATTTACAGTAGCGAGCACAATCTTAACAACTACTTTTCATTTGATATAAAGAGTTGTTTACACATGGGTCAGGTCTTACTACTTTGATTTGACTTTTAATTGCACTAGATGAGACCTCATTTCTTAATTTTATATTTCTTGAATCACTAGCATGTTCCCATGCAACAACAAAAATGAATTTTCTTTTGAGCACTTATATAGCAAGCGTTGCATACATTGCGTTCGTGGTCCCAACACTTGTGCAATGTGTTGACTTTACCTCCCTTGGGTTTAGACTTTCTTTTGGCCTTTCCCCCCTTGTCTTGAGGTTTAGTATTAGCCTCTTCAATTTATGTACCTTTGGTTTTTCTTGGGTTTATAAGGTTGTGAATTCTTTTTTGGTTCTTATTTCAACACATTCTTCTCTACCCCTTGTGTGTAGAGTATTCTTTTACTAGGTTTTTGGTTTTTACTCATCACCTTGGCTTGCAAATGTGTGAGGATATTTAGTGGAATTGTGGACAAGTTTCCATTCTACAACATTTAAGATATTGAGAGTTGTGTACTACGAGGCAGCTTGTAATAATAAATCATCTCTCCTCAAGCAGTCTATAAACAAGTAATCGATGTCACATTATTCACACAAGGGTTGTGTGGTGTTAGGAACTGCAGGCACATTCCACATTGGGCAGTCTACAATCTTACATGGTCCACAATAATATTAGCATTGCCCTGTTTGTCTTATTGCTTCCTTATTAGTAGTTTCTATCCCTGGTTTTGTTTTTGTTTGAGTCAAGGAGACTAGATGTGTACATGATGGGGCTCCTTGGTTTGAGGTGATTATTGTGCACTTGTCACATGTGAATACATACATTGATGTCATGATCGAATGCCTTACAATGATTGCAATATATAAAGATTAGCTTAGGGTACATGCAATGTGAATTAGGATGGTGGTGCCTACAATAATGTGCACAACACAATTGGTTACAAGAGCAAGGGGTCGTTAATGATTGCTAACAATTTAGCTCATCCCCTTGCTTGTAGTGAATTTCAAAGCTTTCAAGCAAGACATTATAGAATTCAATAATGGATATCTCAGAGATCGATGTCTCTTTGCTCCTTGCTTTCACTGGTTTAGATGAGGAAGAGTTTATCTCAATGGTATCTTCCATCATGTGTATTGTCAAAATGAATTGCTTCTTTGTAACATTGGATTTGAGACTATGATCAAATTGTACAAAGAGTTTTTCTTTAATCCCATTAAAAAACTTGTGCATCATTGAGTTCCTCCTAGTCCTCACATTATGAGTTTAGGGCTTACATGCGTAAGATGTAATCTTGTATAGTTTCCTCAAGTCTCCAATCTATCTCGTAGAGTCTTGTTGTGGGGCAGTAGTACACCTAGGGCCTTGTCTGGAGAATTCATAGATAAAGTCTATCTTTTGAGTTTTGAAATTTGCCTTAATCATAGTACAATTGTCAAAGTGATGAACCATTGTCCACTACGCATAGATTCAGTGCATGTACCTTGGTAGCGCAATCCGGATTTCCAAATGCTTTATATGGTTACTCAAATATTTGTATATTTGCCCATTAGCTTGGACATGATTCCAGATAACTTCTTTAGGTCATATGCAACTTGCTTTGATTAAAGCATCATGTAATCCTTCTACAACCTCCTTCCTAGATTATTCAATATTGCTAGAGTTTGGGCATCTAGGAGTTGCGAGGTTTGTGGGATACCAACTCTGAGCATTTACAAGAAAGTAGGACCAGTTGTTATATTTGGCATAGGACCAGTAATCGTGGGAATTGAAGTTACCAATAAGGGTTTAAAACCTAGTGGCACAATTAGAGACATAAGATTGGTCCAATGCATGGAAGACGTGATTATGGATTGTACTTGAGAGGCATGGACCTCAAGGGACCTGGTAAGTTTTAGCTATTGGATTAAGTTTTGATATTAGCACGTTTAACCTCCCTAGATTAGCCATTATGTCATTGTTTCTTTCTCTCTCTTTCCCCTTTAAAAAAAAAGGGGATTAGCCATTATGTCCACTATCCACAGAAGGGGACCTCTTGGCCATACCAATAACCTCATGCTTGAGAGAGGTGTACCCTTTATTAGAGGATGACATGCTTCATATTCTCATGTACTCCATGATGAGACTCTCTTGTACTAGTGCTTATACCCCATGTACTTTCCCCATGATGATCATTTTTTGCCTTTACTTTCAAAGAACTATGTTATTTGTACTTGTTTTGTTTTTCTTTTCCATGATGAGACATACCATGGATAGCACTGTATCACTTTGGTCTCATAGACCCATTGGGTCTTTAGAGACGTTTAATATAGCTTTCTTTCTTTCTCTCACCTAAATAGGAAACAAGGTGTCGTCTCTTTGTCCATGGCTATGCTCTCTCACCTAGAAGGTAAGGCTCTCTCATTTGCCTATTGATCGAGGCATGGTTAGGTGTTAAAACCCTAAAGATCTCTCTAGCTAATAACCATGCATAAACATGCATGAATCAGGCATATACACATCCACCCAACCACCCTCGAGCCCAAGGGTGCACACATAAATACGATGAAGTATCATATATCATACCTTAGTGTCGCATACCACCAAAAGATATGACTTCACTCCAGCAACAATTGGCTCTAGCTTGAAATGGCAAGAGAGTAAACACAATGGGTTAGACCTAACCCTTGCCCAACTAGAGTGGGTTAGCCTCCTAGTATATACATATATAATGTGCACATAACATTAGGTTAGCTTATTAACCCAATTTCTTCATATTCTCATGTACTCCATGATGAGATTCTCTTGTAGTAGTGCTTATACCCCATGACGAGACTCTCTTGTACTAGTGCTTATACCCCCTGTACTTCCCCCTTGATAATCATTGTATTAACTTCTACTTTCAAAGAGCTATGTTATTTGTACTTGTTTTGTTTTTCTTTTCCATTACGGGATAGCATTATATCATTGGACCCATTGGGTTTAGAGACGTTTTAACATAACTTTCTTTGTGATTGAGGCATGGTTAGGTTAGCTTTTTAGCCCAATTGCTCATATAGATCATTTGACCTGCTATGGTTTGAGCCGCATAAAGAATACGCGACACTTTAACATTGCCCACAAAAAGTTTGATTCACTCTGACTTCTCAATCACCACCAAGAGGCTACTTCGTGTCAGTTGCTTTGCTTGCACACCTCAATAGAAAGATACCATGTAGTATTGCTACTATTGCAAGTCACAACACCTCATGAGGAAGGAGTCATAATTGATAAAAGTGATTGCCAAAATGATGATGATGATGATGTGCTCAGACTTGGGTTAACAAAGGTAGTACTTGTCTATTATGATGTTTGAAAATATTCATTTGATCTCTTCACGATGGCTTAATAAGCAACTTGTTTAAGCTCACTAGTTGGTTTGATGGCAATAACGTTTCAAATCTCAAGTTTGTATTATATATGCACACGGTCTCTTTCTACGAACCAAGCTCTCGATAATCATGTCAACAAGGTCCTACACTAATCTTTACACTCTTTAATATACTCTTTAATATACTCTTTAAAGCCGGTTCTATCATGGTTTTCTATGGCTCCTCTTCCATTACATAATAACGCTGGCAAACATTTTCGATATAATCGTTCCCTTGCCTGGCCGCCCAGTCTAACTTTATGCCTTGCTTTTTGGAAGAAAATGTGTGTTTTTATTTAATTAAATGCAGAAAATGTAGGCCTTGCTTTTTTGAAGCCATATAGTCAAAAACCTAGAGCTGGCTTTGCTTTTTTGAAGCCATACGATCAAATACCCAGACAGTCCTCAACGAGCTGCTGCCTGCTGCCGTAATAACTGTTCCTCTGCATTCAGACTTGCCATCCACCTATAAAAGCAACTTTGGCAGCATCCTTCTCATCATCAGGTAATCCTAAATTCTGAATTTTCAGCTTGTTTTCTTCAGATCTTATGACCATAATCTTCTCAACCGGCTGTCAACCGTTCGAGCATGCGTTTTGTTTATTTTCTCGCATGTTTGTGTCTGCAGAACGCCATGGGAGACAGCTCCAAGTTCCCCCCTGCCAAAATAGCCCCATCGATGCTGTCCTCCGATTTCGCAAATCTGGCTTCAGAGGCCAAACGTATGCTGGACTCCGGCGCAGACTGGTTGCACATGGACATAATGGTAGGATCTCAACCTTGCACATGTGTTTACAAATGCTGTTGTCATTCTGGATAGCTCCTTTTATATCCGTTGCCTCTGATGGTATGACCTTATTTAACCAGTGAAAGAAACTCCATGCTTGTCATGTTGATGATCATAACCAGCTATGGATGTATGTGTGTGTGTTGGATCCCCACTAACCTAGATTGCAGGGCTTTGCAGCCAGGCCACGATGCTTGAGCCAAAGTATGTTTCTATAAGAGGATATGTAGGTGGTACTTTTCATGCAATTATTGGGCCTATGGCACACCATGATAGGTGACCTTTAGAAGAGGGTTAGAATGCATAAGGGGAGGAAGTAGGTTATGAATGAGAGACACTCATAAATGGTTGTAGCAAAAATGAGAGCCCTTCTTTTGGTGAAGAAAAAACTTCCTAAACTTAAAAATTGTAGACAAGAAGTTACAAAATAGTAGAACCATGAACATAATGTCATCATGCCATTAGAGTACAAAATTGCTACAAAAGGATAGGCCAAAAACTCATGGCATGGGCGACCGCCAACATGCGTACATACATGATACTACATACTACAATACATCATCAATGGGCTAGAAGGAGATAGATGCCCAATGCCTAGAGAGCTATAACATATCAAAAGTCTACATCATCACCAACATCTGCATGATCATCAACATGATCACTGCTAGAGTGTCCATCAAGAGAGTTCTCTGAAGAGGACTCTTCGAAGGTGGACGAGACACTCTGGGGATCATTCTCGCTAAGCAGGTTGCCGTCATCATCAAACAAGGGCTCTCTAGGCAGTGGGGTATCATCATGAGGGGGCAATGGAATATCCAATGATGGGAGTTGGACTTCTTGGTGTCCTTCTCCACATTGAGGCAATGCAAATCAAAAGCCTCATGCTTCTCCCGAGGCATGATGGATAAGAGAAGGGCTAAAGCGTGGAGTAGAGGAGAGAGCGTAGAGAAGATGAACTATGGGAAGAGCTTGGAGGAAGAGAACTTGGAGTAGAGGCTCGAGTGGGATGGAAGGAGGTTGGAGGAGGGTGGAGGAGAGGCTTGCCGCTTGGAGTAGAGGCTTGGAGTAGATGGAGGGTGGTGGAGGAGAGGCTTGGAGTAGATGGAGGAGAGGCTTGGTCCTTGAATCTTTTATAGAAGGACTCAGGAGAGATGAAAGGAAAACAGCCAAAAAAACGGGCAGAAAACGGCTACTTCCAACGGGCAGAAACTGGGAAAAATCGTACCTGATCGGACGGATACGTACGGTACGAATCGTATGTACGGTCTGATCCATACAACGTACGGAACTAAGTCTGGGTACAACAGGTACAAGGGTTGGTACAACAAGTACAATGGCTAGAAATCATAATAAATGATTAAATACCCTTGCCTTCAGTATTTCTTCGCGATGGAAGCCTCCAAAACAGTCCCCAACAGCCGGTATTCTTCATGGGCAGCCTTCAAGAGAGAGAGAAAGAGAGTAGCCATCATTCGGGCAGCTTGTAACGGTGGTAGAGGCTAGTCTGCAGCAAGAGAGTCTCTATTAATGAAGAGAGAGGGCTCCAATTTATAGGTTTGGGCCTCCCATGAGCTGAAATGGCAAGAGAAGGCTACAATGACAAGTGGAGAGCCACACAATAGGTGAAGTGACAAGTGTGAGGCCACTTGTCTCACTTTGATTCACTTTCTAACAAGTGTCAGGCCACTTGTCTCACTTTGGCCCACTTTCTTGCCACATGTCCCAATCTAAGAGATGGGTCCTTCCATAAACTTTATCTCTAAAAATATCCCAACTGGTAGACATTCTGTCATAGGCACTTTGCCAACTCTTGGTATCTGCTCAATTCGAGATGTAATGACGCGAACAGAATTTCCAGCAGAGTCGGGCCAAAAATAGCAACTCGCCTAAATTTTAGGAGTGTGGTCCTTTGTATTCTAGGATATACCCCCATTCCCAAAGCTTGTACTTTCCAAATATTTAGACATCCTGGAGTCCACCAGACCCCTTTCATATTGGGAAATGTCTAGGCTGGTGACACTTAGGACCGTCGGGGTACTTTTTCCCTCACTAGGAGGGTTTTTCCCCGTCCGTATGTACACCCTCTTATCTACACATTTTGGGGTGTATACTTATCAAGTGTATCTGGCACACATTTGTTCATTCTAATCTAGTGAGTTTGTGTGCTCTCAAGCTTGTGTACTTATCAAGTGTATCTGGCACACATTTGTTCATTCTAATCTAGTGAGTTTGTGTGCTCTCAAGCTTCTCTATCTTGTGTGTGTGCATTGTTGCAACCCTAACCCTAATTCCAACATAGTGTACAAGTAATGATTCTCCTGTTCATGGATTGTCCTGTCTGTTTTCATCGAAACCGTGTTGAGCCATCTAGCCACTAGGACCGCTCAGACTATCCTCAAGGCCATTTGGTTACTAGGATTCCCCGAGAGTTCATCAATAGTCATCTGGGCCATCTGGTCACATTGACCGCCCGACTATGAAATCCAATACAGTCATTTGGGCCATCTGGTTGCAATGACCGTGCGACTGCGAAATCCAATACAGTCATCTGGGCCATCTGGTCGTAATGATTGCCCAACTGCGAAATCCAATACAGTTATATGGGCCATTTGGTCGCAATGACCGTCCGATTGCGAAGTCCAATATATCTGGCATCGTTGCCGTTCAATGGGTCATCTGGCATCTATGCCTCCCATATAGAAATCTCGTTCTGGCAGCGTTGTCGTCCAATGGTCATTTGGCATCGTTGGCTCCCATATATAAATCTTGCTCCTTGGGCTATCGGGCATTGTTGCCACCTAAACTAGAGCATGTCCAAATAACCATTATAAGCAGAATAATGATCGATTCCAGTCCAATATATATCTATACAGTGAAGAGGGCTAGAGGTACGATCCCTCCCTCTTGAATCTGTCGTGATCGCAAGAAGTCCATATCTGCACTTCAGTTGTACTTGCTGTACGAGCTCTATTGCATAAAGACTCGTGGTTTTTGGGGAAGAATTAGTACCCACATGGAGGTATATGTTTTATATTGTTGGCTTTGAGTAGATCCTCTCCTCCCTAGATCCCGTATGAGCTCCTTGGCTCTGAAGGTGCACTTAGCTCTCCCTATCTCCACACTGGGGTGGTGGGATGAAACCCGTATTTGGCCAATTGCAATCCGCATGGCATGGGGCATATGAAGAGAGAAAGAAAGAAAATTATATTAACGTCTACAAAAGGCCAAAATGTCCTATGAGACCAAAAGGATTACATCATGTCCATTGAATACATTATCATGGGTACTAAAACGAGAGAAAATGACAAAGCTAAATGCTAAAGCCGAGATGCTAGGGCTGATCTTTGTACAAAGAGTATAAGGCTCGCATTTCATCCTAAGATATCCCGCATAGGGTGCGCAACATGGCACTCTGAGTGATAAAGCTTAGCCAGTGTGAGGAAGTACTATGATGGTGTAAGATGATGGCTCTGATCCTCCTATGATGGCGCGGGTGTGGGCGGGGGCCTCTGCGGCGAGGTCGTTGACCTCTACATAGGTTCGTGTGTCATGGCCTTGTGAAAATGGAGCAGGACAAGTGTGGGCATGATGGTTGCAGGGTCAGAATATTTTATGATTCACATGGGGGGTGCCCGGACAGTGTTTAAAGATGTGTGGACAACCCTAGGTGTGAAGGGGGAACATTAAAACATTAACTTTTAATGTTTATTAAAGTTGCCCCTAGGCCTTAGTGGCCCTAGGGAACTTATTAAGTTGGGGCCCTAGGGATTAACTTGGGAAGGAGGTTTTCTCTCTCTTCACTCTCTCTCCTCCCTTTTTGGGGAGTCGTGTAGCAAAAGGAGAGGCTTCCTTCATGCGCTTGTGTACAATCGTGGGAAAGCTGAAGAGGAGGAGAAGGCGGCTGTTTTGCTGCAGACTGTTGCTGTTTTTCTGAAGAAACCAGCCGTACAGCACTGTACGGCCAGTACTGGACTCTCTCTCTCTCTCTCTCTTTCTCCTCTGTTGCTGGCGGCGCACAGAGCAGCTGCTGGTGGCTGCGCAGAAGCCCTAAACAGGCTGTACAACCTGTTTTCCAGCCCAAACCCTACTGTACGACTGCCGTACAGTGTACGGGCAGTCAGGTACAGCAAGTACAGGTGCAGGTGGTGCTTTTCTGAGTGCTGGACAGACCTGTGTAGGCTGATTCAGGCTGGTACAGAAGTGGACAGCAGGTTGTTTATGCAAGTACAACGCCTGGCACGCATCCCGAGGCGGTACAATCAAGTACAGTGCTGATTTTCAGATCTGTACTTTCAAGGACAGCATAGGAGTGAGCATCAGGAGGAAGATACAGGCAAGTGCAAGCACACGTGTGAAGCAGGATTGTGGATTCAAGTGCCTGCAGGCACAGATTAGTGCTGTTGTTTCCTCCAGAGTTGTTTCACGAGCTGAACTTGGTAAGCCTTGACTCTGTTCATCCATCTCTCTTTCTATTGCTTGATGTCTGCTACAGGTATGTGTTATCTGGCTCCTTGTGAGAGGAGGAGTATGGCAGATTGACAAGAGATTAAGACAGGGATTGAACAGCATATGTATGTTGAGCTGAGAAGATGTATCATGCTTATGAGTTATGCCAGATGTATGCCCATGGCTGGCCTGCTTTGTGAACTTGGCTGATCAGAGGGAGGCACAGTGTGTTGCTTGAAGACACAGATCTGTGTGCATAGATCCTCTGTGCTGAGAAGGATTTGTGGGCAGTCAGATTGGACTACAGGTGTAAACTCTTGGCTGGTTTTTGTGTTGTACTCAGCCATACATATTATTTTAATGGAATAAAGAAATACCGCAAGGGGCGCCAAGCTTTGGGGCCAACAGGTGTCGTTGTGTTTTCAGATTTGGGCACTCTAGCTCCAATCTGTGTTTTGTTTATCATCTAGACTACAAGTGGACGGGTGATTGCTCCTACCGCACTCTGGTTTTCTATCAGAGGCCGGTTTCAAGGTTCTGTCCCCGGGACCAATCATCAACTTTCTGAAGGGGGTGAGCTCGTGGTTGTTTTGGAGAAAGCCATCGCTGAAAATTCAGCAATCATGTCTGATACAGAGGAAGAGTACTTCTATCAAGAAGAAGAAGAGCAAGAGACTTCTCCTGAAAGAGATGTATCTGAGGATATTTTTGCAGGAGAACAGGCTGCAGATGTTGAGCCTTATGAGGATGTAACACAGCCAGAAGATGTGCATGGTAAAGAGGATGATGATGCTCGGTTTAAAGATCGCTTGGCTGGTGTTATGGATACTTTTATGCAGCTTACACAGAGCGAGAGATTTGCTGAATTTATGAGATCTCGCACAGAGCCCCGCACAGAGCCCCAGAAAAAGAAGAAGAAGGTTCGATCGAAGAATCTTTCTCATGGTCATAGTGGTACCACTCCACAGGATCCATCTCCTGCACAGTTTCCGAACATGCAGCATGCTTTTGGTGCTAACCCACAGAATTCCTTCTATGGACAGCCACCTATTCCTCAGCAGAACATGCATCCAGGGTACTTTGGTGGTGGCTCGGTGTTCCAATCCATGACTGGGGGTTATCCTCAGGGAGGCATGGGTATGTATGGGCCTTTTGGAGCCAATTTTCAGCCTGGCATGCAAGGGAATATGTATGGTGGTATGCAGTCCGGTATGCAAGGAAATGTGTTTGGAAGCATGCAACCTGGGATGCAAGGCAATATGTTTGGTGGCATGCAGCCAGGTATGCAGCATGGAATGTATGGAAACATGGCTGGGATGTATGGTATGCCTGGTGTTGGAATGGGAAATGTTGACCCAATGATGGGTATGAATGTTGGGGGCAGCAATCTCACAAAACCACTTCCATATGATAATCTGACGCCTATGGGAAAGGCGAAGGATTACAAGGAAGGGGGAGCTGCAGTGAAGTTTGACACTTTCAGTGGGGCCAAGGATAAATTGAAGGCACTTACCTTTTTACAGCAGTTTGATGCTGCTTTTTCTGGTGGGAATTACACAGAGTCCTCGAAGGTGAGGAAAGCTGCCACTTTTCTCAAGGGCAATGCTTTGCAGTGGTGGTCTACTTTTCTTTTGCAGGGCATAGCACCCACCACATGGGTCCAATTCAAACAGGTTTTCTCTTCTGTATGGCTCACATCTACATTTGAGGTGGATGTTATGACAGCATGGCACAAGCTGGATGCTTCAAAGTGTGATAGTTTGGAGGATTATAACAAGAAGTTTTGGGAAGCTCTACTCCCAGTGACTTCTTATCGTGCCGTGCCATTATCTGAGCAGGTTGAGAAGTATTGTTGTGGGCTGCCCAAGGAGGTACGAGATTATTGTATAAAGACAAGAGTAACGAACATGTCACAGATGATTGAAAATGCTATGACAGCTAATGCGTTACTCACAGGTGGTTCATCTGGATTTAAAGGCAGTAAGAAATTGGGCAAGAAAGCTGAAAAATTTGGGCATGCTTCTCGTGACGCTAAAGGGTCTTCAGAGACAAAGTATAAGAAGTTGCCAATGCCCAAAAGGACTTCTGAGGAAAGACAGGCTTTGAGAGATGCTCAAAAGTGTTTTTACTGTACTGAAGAGGGGCATATGTCATTCAATTGTCCCAAGAGAACGTCCAAGAAGGACCCTGACAATAAAGGAGAGCCCAAGCCAAAGAAACAAAAGCCTTCTGTAGGCTTAGTTCCTGATCTTGTGGGGGAGCAGCTAAGTGGTGAAGCTACAGAGTTGTGCAGGGCATGGGGCAAAGTGAGAGATCAGAATGCTTTGATCTTCTTTGACACAGGTGCTAGAGCCAACTTCATTTCACCATTTCACCAGATTTGGCTGGCCGATTGGGGATTCGCGCAGAGGAGATGGGGCCGCTACATGAGGCAAATATGGCTTGTCCAGGGTATGCAGAACCCGTTACTCCTATCATTGGGAAGCTTCGGCTTCATTTGCAGGGTTATGTGGACAGTGAGGAGTTTTTCATCATGCCTTTGGATGGCTGTGATGTTTTGTTGGGGATGCCATGGTGCCACAGGGTACATGCGGTGGTGGATACTTACAATAGGAAAATTACTCTGACTCATAGAGGAAAAGAGCATGTATTGGATGTAAAACTCAAAGGGGAATCTGTTCCTATTGTATCCGCTTCGGCGATTTCATCAGTAATGAAAAAGCATCTTTCCGCGTACTTGATTTATGTAAAGGATGCACAGGATGATGAGTCTAAGTCTAATTTGTCAATGTTAGATAAGGACAGGGCTGATTTCTTAAGTGGGTTTCAAGATTGTTTTTCCGAGTCATTGCCAGGAGAATTACCTCCTGAGAGGCCAGAAGATCATGCTATAGATCTGATTCCTGGTAGTACTCCACCGAATAGACCGCCGTATCGTGTTAGTGCAGCCCAACAGGAAGAGATTATGAGTCAGGTGCAGGAGCTATTGAATAAGGGGTTGATTCAGCCTAGCTCATCACCCTTTTGCTCACCTGTGCTCTTAGTGCAGAAGAAGGATGGTTCTTGGCGCATGTGTATAGATTACAGGGCGCTGAATAAGAATACCATCAAGAATCGATTCCCCATACCGAGGATCGATGACATCTTGGACCGCTTACAGGGCTCCACAGTTTTCAGTCGTATTGACTTGAAAAGCGGGTATCATCAGATACGCATTAGACCTGAGGATGTGCATAAGACAGCATTCCAAACCACATTTGGGTTGTATGAGTTCTTGGTTATGCCCTTTGGTTTGACAAATGCGCCTGCCACATTTAACAGAATGATGGACAGGATTTTCAGACCTCATAGAGAGTTTGTGGGCACATTCTTTGATGATATGATTGTGCATTCACGAACTGAGGAAGAGCATAGAAGGCAGTTGTCCATTGTGTTTGCAGAACTCAGAAACCATAGGTTGGTGGTTAATGGCAAGAAGAGTGAATTTTTCTTGCAGGAGATACATTTCTTGGGGCATATTGTGTCTGGTCATGGAGTCCGTATGGATCCAGCCAAGGTGGAAGCAATACTTAATTGGCTAGCTTTGAGGACCGTGCATGATGTACGCAGCTTTTTAGGATTGTGTTCCTATTACAGGCGTTACATACGGCACTTTGCTGAAATTGCTTCGCCTCTTCATGCTTTGACGAAGAAAGCAACTCCGTTTAGATGGGCTGATCGGGAAATTACAGCATTCAAAAAGCTCAAAGAAAAGCTTACTTCGGACCCAGTATTGGTGTTACCGGACCTCCGAAAGGCTTTTGTTGTCCAGTGTGATGCATGTGGAAGTAGCATTGGTGCAGTTCTCATGCAAGAGGGACATGTGATAGCCTATGAGAGTAGAGTTTTGCAAGATGCCGAGAAGCATTTACAGGTGTATGAGAAAGAGATGTTGGCTGTAATTCATGCTCTTTCTACATGGAAACACTACTTGCTTGGGGCTGATTTTACTGTGCAGACAGATCATCAGACCTTGCGTTATTTCCTCACGCAGACTAAGCTTTCAGAGAAGCATATGCGTTGGGCAAACTTTTTGTCAATGTTTCACTTCCAGATTGTGCATGTGGAAGGCAAAAAGAATGTAGTGGCAGATGCTTTGTCACGCAAGCCACAGGTCTCTGCAGTTTCACTTGCTTATCATCATGAGCTTGATGAAATGAAAGAGCAGTATGCCCATGATGAGGATTTTGAAAAGTTGTATGATCAGATGTCTGAGGGTCAGCGGCATGAGCATTACACTCTCAGAGATGGGTTTTTATTGATGCATGGCAGACTGTGTGTTACCAGGCCATTGCGACTCAAGGTTATGATTGAAAGTCATGCTCCACCGTATGCAGGTCATAGAGGTATTGACGCCACGGTAAAAGCAGTGGAGACTTTCTTTTATTGGCCAACCTTGAGAAGAGATGTTGATGCCTTTGTGAGGCAATGCATCGTATGTCAGAAGGTAAAGTTTGACCGTCAGAAGACACCAGGGTTATTACAGCCTTTACCTATTCCGGATAGACCTTGGGAGAGCATTGCCATGGATTTTGTATTTGATCTTCCACGGACACAAACGGGAAATGATGGCATCTGGACTATCATATGCAGGTTCAGTAAGCAGGCTCATTTCATTCCCGTGCGGAAGACAATTAAAGTGGATCATATGGTGAAGTTGTTCATGGCGAACATCTTCAAGTATCATGGCTTGCCTACGTCTATCATTAGTGACCGTGATCCACGGATGACGAGTTTGTTTTGGAGAGGGTTGTTTGACAACATGGGTACAACTCTCAAGTTTTCATCGTCATTTCATTCACAGACAGATGGTCAGTCAGAAGAGGCTAACTCTACAGTGTTGGATCTTCTCAAGTGTTATGTGTCAGAGCACAAGCAACAATGGGAAAAGTATCTTCCTTTGGTGGAGTTTGCATATAACAACACTGTACATAGCTCGACAGGCAAGGCGCCTTTTGAGATTGTAGAAGGAGGGAAGAAGGTTCCACCCATTTTGCATACAAAGGATAAGATTTTTGAGGCTGATCAGTATGTGGAGAGTTTGAATGAAGCTTATCGGAGAGTTAAGTTGGCCCTCCAGAAAACTCAGCAGAAGCAAAAGAAAGCCGCAGACTGTCACAGACGTGATTTGCAGTTTGCATTGGGTGATTGGGTTCTTTTGCGTTTTGAAAAGGCTAGACTCAAGAAGATGAAGGGTAAAGAGCGCTTATTCCCTAAGTTGAGTATGCGATATTATGGGCCTTTTCAGGTTTTGGAAAAGATTGGTGAGGTAACCTATCGTTTGAAGTTACCAGATCACTGGAGGATTCACAATGCTTTTCACGTGAATCTTCTTAGACCTTTCCGTGGGGATGTGCCTGAGGATGTATCAGATGAGGCTCAGCCGGAAGTTGAGGAACTTGATGAGGTTCTGATTCCAGAGCAGATACTGGCACATAAAGAAAGGAAGGTACGAGGTAAAGTTTCCCGTCGCTATCTTGTGAAGTTCAAGAACTATTCACCGATGGATGCGAAGTGGATAGAGGAAGGTGACTTAACAGATTCACCTCAGGTTTTGCAGCTTTATCTCGATGCCTTTGAGTTAGAGCCGACTCTTATTGTGGTTCATTCAGGTTCAGCAGAGCATGGGTCTGGAGCATTACCTGATGCTCAAGAGGGGGGTAGCACCTCCACTCCCTTGATACAGACAGGCTCAGATGACATCTAGAGGTCGCTTGGTGCAGATTTTATCTCATCCGAAGGTACTGAGGCTGACAGTACATCTGTTTATGGGACTTCTATGATATATGTGTACTAGTCACATGGTATTTTTGTGGATATGTATGGTTCACAGTGGTATACAACTTGGACTATTACTATGCCATTGGTTTGCAGTGAATGTTGATACATGTGTATGGCTCAGAGAGATTGGGACGCTGATCTTGCCATATTGTATATTTCACTTTCGATATTTTGATGCATCACCAGAATGCAATCGAGGACGCTTGCCATTTTTCAAGAGGGGGGTATGTCATGGCCCTGTGAAAATGGAGCAGGACAAGTGTGGGCATGATGGTTGCAGGGTCAGAATATTTTATGATTCACATGGGGGGTGCCCGGACAGTGTTTAAAGATGTGTGGACAACCCTAGGTGTGAAGGGGGAACATTAAAACATTAACTTTTAATGTTTATTAAAGTTGCCCCTAGGCCTTAGTGGCCCTAGGGAACTTATTAAGTTGGGGCCCTAGGGATTAACTTGGGAAGGAGGTTTTCTCTCTCTTCACTCTCTCTCCTCCCTTTTTGGGGAGTCGTGTAGCAAAAGGAGAGGCTTCCTTCATGCGCTTGTGTACAATCGTGGGAAAGCTGAAGAGGAGGAGAAGGCGGCTGTTTTGCTGCAGACTGTTGCTGTTTTTCTGAAGAAACCAGCCGTACAGCACTGTACGGCCAGTACTGGACTCTCTCTCTCTCTCTCTCTCTTTCTCCTCTGTTGCTGGCGGCGCACAGAGCAGCTGCTGGTGGCTGCGCAGAAGCCCTAAACAGGCTGTACAACCTGTTTTCCAGCCCAAACCCTACTGTACGACTGCCGTACAGTGTACGGGCAGTCAGGTACAGCAAGTACAGGTGCAGGTGGTGCTTTTCTGAGTGCTGGACAGACCTGTGTAGGCTGATTCAGGCTGGTACAGAAGTGGACAGCAGGTTGTTTATGCAAGTACAACGCCTGGCACGCATCCCGAGGCGGTACAATCAAGTACAGTGCTGATTTTCAGATCTGTACTTTCAAGGACAGCATAGGAGTGAGCATCAGGAGGAAGATACAGGCAAGTGCAAGCACACGTGTGAAGCAGGATTGTGGATTCAAGTGCCTGCAGGCACAGATTAGTGCTGTTGTTTCCTCCAGAGTTGTTTCACGAGCTGAACTTGGTAAGCCTTGACTCTGTTCATCCATCTCTCTTTCTATTGCTTGATGTCTGCTACAGGTATGTGTTATCTGGCTCCTTGTGAGAGGAGGAGTATGGCAGATTGACAAGAGATTAAGACAGGGATTGAACAGCATATGTATGTTGAGCTGAGAAGATGTATCATACTTATGAGTTATGCCAGATGTATGCCCATGGCTGGCCTGCTTTGTGAACTTGGCTGATCAGAGGGAGGCACAGTGTGTTGCTTGAAGACACAGATCTGTGTGCATAGATCCTCTGTGCTGAGAAGGATTTGTGGGCAGTCAGATTGGACTACAGGTGTAAACTCTTGGCTGGTTTTTGTGTTGTACTCAGCCATACATATTATTTTAATGGAATAAAGAAATACCGCAAGGGGCGCCAAGCTTTGGGGCCAACAGGTGTCGTTGTGTTTTCAGATTTGGGCACTCTAGCTCCAATCTGTGTTTTGTTTATCATCTAGACTACAAGTGGACGGGTGATTGCTCCTACCGCACTCTGGTTTTCTATTAGAGGCCGGTTTCATCGTGACTGTGTCCAGTGTCACTCCTCTGGGTTGGGCTCCTACGTGCCCTTGGAGCTCGGGTCTAGGCAAAATCAGTGAGAGCTCTCTACGTTTGTGGTCCTTGGGTAGGTGCTGCAAGTCTGGGCTGCAATAGTGACTCCTTGTGTTTGTGAAGCTCCAAAAGGAAGAGGCCTAGGCATCTCTGATCCGGGAAGTCCATGATCCTGTAGAGTGGTCCAAACGTGTCTTGGAAGAGGAAGTGGAACCTCCCTTTGATCTCATAGTATACCGGGCATTGGCATATGTAGTGCTTATCCGTCTCGGCCTTTGTATGGTAAAGCTGACACATCCTATCCTGTGGTGTAGCCATCCCTAGCGCATATCTGGCCGTCTCCACTCTCAAGAGAGAGAGAGAGAGAGAGAGAGAGAGAGAGAGAGAGAGAGCAACACAATAATGTGATAAGTGACAAGTACAAGTGATAATAATAAACCTAGTCTAGATGTCCTTTCACACCAAATGTCTTGGGGAAAAACCCATAGGACAAAAGTGCCTCTAGAGTTGGAGTCAGTGCCATGCGGCACTACATATAAGCATATGCCCTCAGGTGGTGAGGGAGCTTGCACGACCCCTAATTGGGAACTAATCCTGTTTGTCCTGTGTTTAGAATGTATCTGCACTACTTTTCATACTTCATATATTTAAAATTATTATTGAAATACGTGCTCATAGGCTTTAAGCTTTGTGTTTTTGAGAATTTTGTGGAAATTTCTGTAGTTTAGCTTCCAATTTATTCATTACATATGTGTATCTCAAATCCTTCCTTGGTGTGTGCTTATGTAGGATGGGTATGTTATCTCCTCAAACCTTGTCTTGGCAAGCTTTGTGGTAAAAGCATCATCTTTGAATTTTGCAATTCTTCGCAAATCTTTACAAACATAAATGACTAGGTTTGGTCTTCTCTGCTCTACATATTTCTCCAAAGACTAAGGGATAGAGTATTTAGTGTGTAAAGTTGTATTTAAACATGCACTTGTGATTGTATGATGATGATGTGACCAGGGTTGTGTGGCAGATAATTTAAACTGCACATGACGAAGTTGACGGTTTGAAGCTTTGCAAGTAAACAATTAAGATTAGACTTTGCTCCTTGTTGAGTGTGGGATTTAACCTTAATGACATGTTTTTGGATTTTTTAACAAAACGTACCATTTTTTTGACAGCTCAGTTGCTCTAGATTGCCAGACCTGCAGATTGTATGGTCATTTCACCAGGCAGGTGGCAAGCCTCAAATTTCGTGCTTACTAGATTGCCCTCCTGCATATTGGTTTTGTGGTAGTATGTATGTTGATAATGCGGCTTGCGAGGCATTGCCTTGTTGGAAAGCCAGGAGTCAACAGTTTTAGGTAGATAAGTTGCCTATAGTTTAATGCTTTTGCCTCTTTATGCGTGCTGCAAAAAGAAGGCAATTGCAGTAGGCCTCTGAGTAAATATGCATCTTGCAGTACATGGCTCAAGATGTGTCATCATCTTGTTGTCATTATGCTTTTCATTACCTTAATCTTATGTGATCAGTCTTAATCTTCTTGCTTAATGCTTATGATGCCTTTATCATGGCTCTTAATCATCTCTTGGAATCCACCATGAAATCCAACATTTTTTTTTTGGGTAAAAACACTGTCTATATTAATGTACAGAGTGAAGCCCTGAAAGAGGTATCTTCACCTTGATATACATCTAGAAACAATGGAAAAACAATTCAAACTGAGCTTGATCAATTTGTTGTAGTTGATAGCTGTCATGCCAAGATTGTCGTAAAGATTGACGGAAGTATTTCTACTTCCATGAAATCCCCCACACACCTGGGCAGGTGTTCACACATATACACACAATCCTTTTAGGGGCTGTTCACACACAGATTCAGACATGATGGACACACACATGAATACTTTGAATACCCAACAATCCTATCATGGACCAGATAGCCCTCAATAGGCATGGAAAAAACTGGTCATAACATGCTGTAAGTATCCCTCATCTCCCAATGAGTGGCTGATTATAACCTGCAAACATGGCCACCATCTTGCAACCAAAAGTTACTTTCCAGTATCTTGCATAGTTTGGCAAAGTCTTGATGGCTGTCTGGTGCATTCAGAACTTCATTTGCAGCCCAAAACCTACATAAAGTAGATGCCCAAACACTTCTCCTTCATGGCCATATAGTTATGCATGTGCCTTACACTGCATAAGGAACTCATCTCTGGACATTTTTAATAATTCCATAGCAAAGGTTAGGCTGAATAAACCTGTGAGGATAGGGTAACAATCTTGTGACCCACATTTGCATACTGGCTGGCCCTTTCAAGATTCACCTGATACATCACATGTGAACAAGGCAAAACCAGTTTATTGCCTGCATAAACTGAAACCGATCCCGTCAAGTGGGAAAGACTCCGCTGGACACCCACACGCTTAAATAGCACAACTTTAAAACCACAAATTTGAAATGGACAACTTTAAAACAACTTGAATTTAAATGAACAGAAATGGAAAGTTGGACACCAGCACTGGGGCCGGAACGGGCCGACCCCCCCCTCAATATATGATATATTTATTGGGAGTATTTTAATGAATACAATGCTCCATGGGTTCTGAGAACCAGATAATGTCCATGTACATATGAAAACAGTACCAAACAAGTAGGCTCGGATTTCGATGTAGAAAACTCGAAGCAGTACGACCACTAGTGTGGTCCAATCGCTACGGTCCTGTGCTTTCACTGGACTCCGCGGAGAGCACCACACTGGTGTTCCGAGACCACGCACAGACAGGCGCTCTCGTACTAACGCCTGGCTCTCCCGATCTCAGCACCTTTGGACCGAGGTTCTCCAATAAAGCTTGGACAACCCGGCACCGAACGGGTGTGGCCGTAGAGGGATGAATTCCCTTATCAGATTTAAACATATAACACTTTACTCAAATCTGAAAATTCACTTACTTGTTGAAGGTTGATAGAGAACCAATACTTATGGCGTTTGTGTAGACTTTGATACCACCCAAGAGATGTAAAGACTTCTTGTAGCCACCAACGGGAAAGAAGTACAACCTTTAACCAAACAGAAGATGGAGCTGCCGCCTTAGGAGAGGTAAAGTCCTCTTGTAGGAACACAGTTACCAACAGGAGCAGCTACGCATGAAGATACAGCCACCTGAGTAGCTGGAGCGTGGCCTGCTGGTGATGGAACAACAACTGGTTGCTGTAATTTGCTGCTGGAGATGGCCTACGTCTGCCTGCAAAGGAGCTAGGCGGCACAGCCTGTGGGTAAACAGCCGCCTATGGAAGCAACGTGCAGTCTGCAGAAGAACTCACGCATAGGAAAAAGGGCAGCGCCTCTTGCTGGATGTTCAGTCGCCTGAAGAGGAGATGGCCTCTCTTGAGAGCATGCGCCTGTTGCAAGTGTAGGAGAGGCTAGTGAAACGCACAACCGCCTGGGAGACAGTATGCGCAGCAGAATAGGGAAAAGATGGCAGCCGCCTGCTGTAAATTCAGTCGCCAGCAGAGATGGGAAAAGCATGCGCCTGGTTGCTGTAGGAGCAGAGGCGTAGGTGACGACTTCTTGGTCTTCACGTGGAAGGAGAACCGGGTGATGAACAAACGCCAGGAAGAAGCGTTGGGATCTTTACGCTTGACGGGGTAAACTTTTTTAATAAAATTGATGTGGAGTTTAACTCCACGCTTGCATGAGGGTGGGGGAGTTTGGGTAGGTGCCTTTGCCCACCCCCACACTCACTTAAATGGGGCTCCCCACCTTGGCCCCAAAGTGGTGCCCACATTTAAATGAATGTGAACACTTCACCTTATAAATCAAAGGGTTAGTATTTAAAACATTTAAAACAACATGTACCATATACTTACCACCTGTTCACATGCACTGAAACTCGTCAGAATACAGAGCACACTTCACGACTCACTGGCAGGCGTCCCCGCTCAGTAAGTAACACGTCAAGCAGGCAAACACACAAATACATGTCATGCGAAAACAGTTTCAAGCATACAAAATATGTGTGCATGTGCAAAAAGTAACATGGACATATCTCCCGTTCATGGAACATGTACAAAATATCTGTCGGCACAAAACTGGCACGACATAAAACATAAAAACCTGGTCTTCCTATGGAGTGACAGTCCCATAGGTAAGACACAGTTCCAGGCACGAGTTTCCCTAGGTGTGACAGTCCCATAGGTAAAACACGGCACGAATACTGGCTCTTCCATGGCGTGACAGTCCCATGGATCGAACACAGTCCAGGTCATACACGGGTGGCACTGATCTGGCTCCCGTCCATACGACACCATCCTGCTAACACACGGGTGGCACCAGTCTGGCTCCCGTCCATGTCAGCAAAATACTAGCCTCTTCACACGAGACACCGGCCTGGCCTCAGGTGAACGAGACGCAAAAATGTGGGAATGGACCAAATGGTCGGCCAATTGGTGACATAAACAGTTTCCATGGGGCTGATTTGCAACCACATACCTATACATGTTTTGGTTTGTCCCATTTCTTCACAGGCATCAACAAGCCCATGTTCGGAGCCATATCAAAAAGGGTATGGGTACTTGTAGACCCATGGCAGCAGCCATATTCTTGGGTACATACAGACCCATGGCAGCAGTTGTAGCCTGCATCTGTCCCATATGCACATGTGACTGCATTTGGTGGATGATCAAGCATCTGTTTGTCAATTCTGAATTGCCATGTTCTTGGCATGTTTATGGCATACATAACTAACTCTGATCAAATTAGCCTGCATTGACATGCTCTCCAAGTTCCAACATGTTCTCTATTCATCGATTCGAATTTCTCTTGAGCTTTGACAAAAAAGCTTGTGTGATTGCAGGCTGAGCATCTAACATGCTTACACAACTCCCATATGCATGCATAGATTGATTGCCATAGATCATACATGCATCCTCACAAAAAGCCTCAGTTTCAGCTTGCTTACCTTTTGTGACCATTTTAACTTTGGGATCCTCTTGTTCTTCAGGTGGTAGCATAGTCACTAGAAACGTTTCGAAGGTCCTTTCAAAGGTTTTTTCCATCGCAAAAAAAGCCACATGATTCGAAAAAAATGTGTATATATGTGTGTGTGTGTGTGTTGAGTTGCCTCCTTGTGTGAGCTCTGACCCTGTCGTCTCCCCTTCGGCCTTTGTTTTATGGTCGCTTGGCTGCCAACTAAGGATTATCAGAGCCTTATAAGGCGCAAGTGCTCTGTATGGATGGAGGTAGTTGACCTCTTGCTTTATTGTCAAGAGCCAATAAATCTTCCCCATTTAAGGTTAAAGAAGACATCCTGGGAGGACATGCCAATCATCTCCACATCAAAAGCAACATCTGGTGGTGTGAGTTTATCATTATCCCACAATATGCAAAACCTATTGACATTTCCATTTGTACAACTTTACCCAATGCTTCTGCCAAAATGGTAGTGCAGCCCGCCTCACTTGTGGCAAATTTGGTCATATGCAATCAGAGTGTTTGATTGTGCTATGGTTAATGTTGAGCATGGCTATGCTAGGAGCCAGGCAACCGCAACCATGCTGGTGGAAACTTAAGATTGTTGCTCTCACTACAAAACATGTAAATATGTATATACACTTAGATGTTTGACATATAATGTACTGGGCTTCTGTTAAATAAATTAATGGAGGCTAATTTGGGCTTACATACATAGAACTCAACCACACATAGTTTGCTTACAAGAACACAACCAACTGTAACATGCAGCGGAAGTGTTCGTAATCAAGGATCCTGTCACACAAGTCTCACACCGCATTCTGTATCCTGAGTTTCGTGAGTTTAGGAATCCACTTTAATGACTTCAAACTTTAAAGAGATGTAGAGAGAGAGATATATATATGTACACCAGATTGGGTCCCAAATTACCCATTGAAGGATCCCCTATCCCGTTACCGGAATAGTATTTGCTTTATTACTTTAGAGAGAATGACTGTGGACTGTAGACAAGCCAAACGCAAGATCTCGGAGGATCGGAAGCTTGGCTGACTTGAACACGGCTGTAGAAACACCACAATGAACTGATCTCGAGCCTATGCACTCTTCCCAAGATAGATGTGGATGTGTATGTGATAAGTATGGATGTGGATGTGTATGTGATAAGTATGGATGTGGATGTATGGGAAGAAT
The DNA here is from genome assembly GCF_041138505.1 of Cibotium barometz. Lineage (NCBI taxonomy): Eukaryota > Viridiplantae > Streptophyta > Polypodiopsida > Cyatheales > Cibotiaceae > Cibotium > Cibotium barometz. The sequence continues at coordinate 3,430,668 of NC_141105.1, forward strand.
ATATGTGGATGTAAATGTGATGGATATGAACGAAAATTGAAGCGATGAGATGTGATGTAAATTGGATAGATATGAATGATAAGGGATGTGAATGAATGATATAGGATGTGAATGAATGTGATAGCATATGAATCGGGATGTGAATGAATGATAAGGGATGTGAATGAATGATATAGGATGTGAATGAATGTGAGAGCATATGAATCGGGATGTGAATGAATGATATAGGATGTGATGAATGATAAGGGATGTGAATGGATGTGATGTGATGTGAATCGAGATGTGAATGAATGATATAGGATGTGAATGAATGATAAGGGATGTGAATGGATGTGATGTGATGTGAATCGGGATGTGAATGAATGATATAGGATGTGAATGAAATGCTGAGAACTGAGGTAGAACTGAAAACGCAGGACTTAAGGGTACTGTGCATAGGCCGGTTATTGTATATGCAGAAAACGCAAGGTATGAACCTGCTAAGGCTGAGGAATGACCTACGTAGCTCGTGCATGACTTATCCTGGACTGAGGATATACAATGGGGTCGTCACCATGCACTGAGTGCAGAGTGCATGTGACACCAACATTGTTTTGCTGGGAGGGGAGGTTGCTTTGCTAGTTTTTGTTATCTTCTATGTTGGTAATCGTGCTTTTTCTGCCATTTTGGTTAGGCATGAGCTACAGTTGCAATTGGCCTATAATGATCCTCAAGGTAGATGAATGATCATTCAATGTACGGTGAATGGTGAAAAATTGGACTTTGCTACTGTACATGCTTCGCAAACATATGCAACGCAAGCTCAAATGTGGCAATAATTACAAGCTTATCCATGGGTCACAAATGCTTTATCATGTAATTCACCAAACTATGAAGACAACAGCCCTCATAGATCACACATGGTTGGTTTGGAGTTAAGGACATGGCAAAATTTACTTCAAAGCATGAAAGCATGCGGTTTATGGAAGCATCTAATGTCTACTGAAAAAGGATATACCTTCCATCGCAATGTAGTGAATGACTATTGGATTGATGGTATATACTAAATGCAGATTAGTTTGATGTCTCTACTTGCACTATGTCCATAGACTTCTCTATGCAAACTTCGGATTATTTTCCTTTATGGATGACTTTGTATTTTGGCATGACTATGCATGATGTACCTTTGCCTCACAAGAAACTGCTTATAGTTAATAATAGTTACATGACACATCGGCAATTCAAAGTTTTGGTGGAGGCTGAAATTCAGCCTTTATAGCTTCACATGCAGATAGATGTAGATCTGGCATGGTATAGATTTGCAATAAGACTTCAGGATGTCATTCGAAAATATGGGAAATGGTATATAGGCATGGAAAGGCAAAATGTATTGATTGCAAAATCAATAATACAATTAGTGATGGATTATAGTCAGTATAGGACATTGGATGCTCAGGAGCAGGATGATCTTCTAGAGGCCCATAATTGCATGAAACGCTATGATGCCAAGAAGCTTCAAAAATGGCAAATTAGGGCAAGACAAAAATCTCTCAAGGTCTTCTCTAAAAATCTGCATACTTCCAAGTAGAGTCAGTCCATTCATAGACTCAAAGAGGACAAAGGGCAGTGGACTCAAAATAAACGTCAGGAGACTATGGAGGATAGCCACACTTCTAGTGGGGAGGGTTGTGGATACGACTCTTGAAGCAAGAGTTCCGAATCAAGTGACTACCCGGACCCCGGTCAATGTTTCAAGTGTGACATTGTCACCATTTGATGATGTCACTCCTAGCCAATGGCCGTGATTTGAAAGGTCCCTATAAACAAGCCCAAATGACCATGAGAGTATGCATAACTTTTGTGGGTAGTAATGGCTTCAAATGTAACACGCTAACTATGCGGAAGTGTGATTAATGATGATTAGCACTAAGAAAGACATATTAATGCTAATCACATGCGCAATGATGAGTAGAGAGAAGGAGAGACTCTTTACCCAACCTACTACTAATGGATATTACTGAATGGATGAGTAATTACAATGATTGTAGATCACAAATCCGACTCTTGAATGCTATGCATAAACTAAATGCTTACTGTCCTCCTCAGTGCATTAGTGGAAAAAACCTTGATGTGGAGGTGTACTTGGCTGATCCAGATGTTGTGGCTACAAGCCGTTGGTCTTGGCTCTGCAACCTTTGTCTTTGAATGCCTACAAATGACCCATGACTTGCCTTTTTATAGGGATCTTGATAGCAAGGCATATTTAGGTTGGTTTTGCCTTTTTGACCTACATAATAATGTTCAAAATATCATATTTAGCCGCCAAACTATACCCAAAAGGTGTCCCAACTATTGGTCGATTTCTTGGGCAACTCCGAGCTCCATATAGGCTCCCAAAACTGCTTCAAATTGCGGATATATGGCCTCCAACTTTGCCCTTAGGCAGTTCCAAGAAATAATCATGTCTACATGGCACCATCTTAGAAGGTGTGCACCTGACAACCCCTCTTGCTAAACTTGGAGCAATGGGGCAAACCATGCACCTTTGCTTCTGTCTTGACTTGGTCATTCTGTAGGCTCACCTCCCAACTTTTTGGGTCCTTGCCAATGCTACCTCCATTGGAACTTCCACTGGAACTGCTAGCTCTTCTTATGGCCCTTTTCAGGGTTGTTAGAGGCATCAGTGGCATTTGGTACGAGGTGGGTATGGTACGTGCCTCGAAAGACTAGTATTTTTTAGAGTTGTTAGAGGCGTGTTAGAGGCGTCTATCATTATATATATATATATATATATATATATAATATGATAGATACATATATAGATAGTGATAGATAGATAGATTATTAGAGAGAGGGTGTCACCTAGGTGTGTATGAGAGAGGGAGAGTGTGTGTGTGAGAAAGAAAGAAAGAAAGAAAGAAAGATATATTAACGTCTCCTAAAGGCCGAAATGGCCCATGAGACCGAAACAAGGTACAACTGATGATGATGATGTCTTATCATGACAAATTTGAAAGAAAGAATGAAAATAGTAACATCCTAAGAGAGCTAAGAGCTGAAAGCTGAACCGTTGAATTGTCGCGGTAAACTCCTCCGGTGGGGGCGGACAATGATGGCTCGAATCTGCTGATGGTGAGGTCTTCGTGGACGCAATCCTCGTGGTCGTGGGCGTCTCGCTCTACAGATGGCAATGGCTCTGTCCAGGGTGTCCCGAGAGAGAGAGTGTGTGTGAGAGGGGTTGCCTTGAGCAAGGTTTAAGCATTAAGGAAGGGAGAGAGAGTGTGTATGAGAGAGCGAGAGACTCGAGAGAGAGTGTGTGTGAGTCTTGAGAGCTCAGAGGGGCCCTTATAACCCCCCATCTAGAGACTCAAACAAGCAGAAACGGCAAATCCCAAATGGTCAGAAACGGGCACGATCAAAAAAAAAAATCAACTATGCCCAGATGCCTCAAACGCCTTGGAAGACTCGTACGCCTCGAATGCCTCTAACAGTTAGAGGCATGCCTCGTAACAACTATGGCCCTTTTTTCAATGGATGCTCTGCTGACATGGGAGAGTCTTATGTCCTTGCGAAAACTGATGTAGAATTGTTCTCATCCTCCTTCGTATTGGATTTAGAGAGACATACTTGAACGGTAGACGTTTACTGCCTCCTTGAAAATCTACTGGTCATCTGAGATTCTACACTCCTTACTTGAGGTAACTGTCTCCTGATCCACTTCCAGTCCTGGAAGCTCTGTGGTATCCTTGGAAACTCCCTCATGTTGGGCTTTAACCTCTAGTGAATTCTCCACTTTCGTGTCTTTCCGTTTCTGCAAATGGCTTTCAAGCGGGCTTGACTTTCTTTAAATTCTTGACCCCATTGAGCTTGTAGTTCTTCGTATTCTTGATGCCTTCGAGCTTCACGTTCTTAAAATTTGGCCATAGCAAGCTTCACCTTCTTCTTTTCTTTGCCAGTACGTCTCATCAATCTCACATTTCCCGTAAATACTTCTCATAGGGTGGCTCCTTGGTGATGAAGAAATGCAGATTCTGCCTACTAGACCTAGACTAGACACATGCAGACTCTTCTACATGCAAAATGCAAAACCCAAGGTTTATGCAAACCGATAAATAGAGCTGAAAACTCTTATGTAGGGGCTGATTTGAGGGACGGGAAGACCAACATTTTGGGCTGAAACCCTAAAAAAGTGAACCCTAAATTCAGAAACTGTAATTCAGCATGCAAAAACTTTACTTAAGATGAACCTAGATACCAATGTAACATGCTAACTATGTGTATGTGTGATTAATGATGATTAACATTAAGCAAGAAAGATTAACGCTAATCATCCGTGCACCCAACCTACTCCTAATGGATATTACTGAATGGATGAGTAATTACAATGATTGTAGATCACAAATCTGACTCTCGAATGTTATGCATAAACTAAATGCTTATTGTGCTCCTCTGTGTGTGTGTGTGTGTGTGTGTGTACGTGTAAGTATTAGATTACATTTTAAAAATATAAATCAGATTACATTTTCATTTTTTAAAAATTATGAGGCTAGGTTGCCCTAGTTGCAACCTAGCTCTGGACCCTCTCTCGCCTCATTCTCTCACCCTGTTATACGACTTCACCCTTTCATCCCTTATCCTCTCCCCTTCCTGCAGCAGCCAGGCAATGTTACGTGGATGCAAGCCTCCATGACCATCATCCAGGGAAGCCTTGTCGAATCCACTTCCATTGCTTCTTGTTTAACTGGCGATTCATTTAAAAAAACAGTCCATGCCTGTTTTTTTAATTTAATTAGGTTTTGTCAATTGTAAGCTCTACTGAAATTCTGATTTTTGGCCAAAAAAATCCAAAATGATGTTGTGTCGTTGCTAGTAGTTGAATTGATTTAAGCAATGGCCAAGTGCATTGCTTGGGCGTAGGCATATCATTAAACCCATAGGAGATGCTATGCACAAAACATGGCTAGGGGAGGCCGCGCCAGTATGGCCTCCCCTAGCCATGTTTTGTGTGTAGCATATGCCATAGGTTTGATTATATGTGCCATATTCAAAGCCTCAACAAGGAAGGCATTGCCCTAGCCTTGCCTTAGTCCATCTTGTGTTCGAATCGTCGCACACACAAAACAGGGCCCTGAAGGAGGCCGCATCAGCGTAGCCTCCTTCAGGGCCTTTTTTGTGTTAAGTGAAAAAATTGATGCATTTGCCATGGCCTTTGATCCATGTATCATAGCCAAGCCAAACATTTCCAAGATTCTTGATCATAGCCAAGCCAAACATTTCCGAAGTGCTAATCTTGCTTTAGAATTGGCAAACTGATTTAAAAAAAGGCCCTGAAGGAGGCTACGCCGGCACGACCTCCTTTAGGGCCTTTTTTTATGTATTTAGTGCAAGAATTGAAGCTTGCCATGGCCTTTGATTTCATATGCTATAGCCACAAGCCATACAAGGGAGACAAACATTGGCCATTGATTCTCTTTGCCATAGCTATTGATCGCATTCCCATCTTGCTTTCGAATCGACAAACACTTTAAAAAAAAGGCCCTAAAGGAGGCTATGCTAGTGTGGCCTCTTGTAGGGCCTTTTTTATGTATTGAGTGCAAAAACTGAATAAGCTAAAGAAGCTCCATGTAGCAGAAATAACAAAGAAAGGGGAACATTGAACAGTCCCACTGAAACCGGCCTCTGATAGAAAACCAGAGTGCGGTAGGAGCAATCACCCGTCCACTTGTAGTCTAGATGAAAAACCAAAATACAGATTGGAGCTAGAGTGCCCAAATCTGAAAACACAACGACACCTGTTGGCCCCAAAGCTTGGCGCCCCTTGCGGTATTTCTTTATTCCATTAAAATAGTATGTATGGCTGAGTACAACACAAAAACCAGCCAAGAGTTTACACCTGTAGTCCAATCTGACTGCCCACAAATCCTTCTCAGCACAGAGGATCTATGCACACAGATCTGTGTCTTCAAGCAACACACTGTGCCTCCCTCTGATCAGCCAAGTTCACAAAGCAGGCCAGCCATGGGCATACATCTGGCATAACTCAAGAGCCTGATACATCTTCTCAGCTCAAACATGCATATGCTGTTCAATCCCTGTCTTAATCCCTTGTCAATCTGCCAAACTCCTCCTCTCACAAGGAGCCAGATAACACATACCTGTAGCAGACATCAAGCAATAGAAAGAGAGATAGATGAACAGAGTCAAGGCTTACCAAGTTCAGCTCGTGAAACAACTCTGGAGGAAACAACAGCACTAATCTGTGCCTGCAGGCACTTGAACCCACAATCCTGCTTCACACGTGTGCTTGCACTTGCCTGTATCTTCCTCCTGATGCTCACTCCTATGCTGTCCTTGAAAGTACAGATCTGAAAATCAGCACTGTACTTGATTGTACCGCCTCGGGATGCGTGCCAGGCGTTGTACTTGCATAAACAACCTGCTGTCCACTTCTGTACCTGCCTGAATCAGCCTGCACAGGTCTGTCCAGCACCAGTAAAGCGCCGCCTGCACCTGTGTAAGCTGTATCTGACTGCCCGTACACTGTACGGCAGTCGTACAGTAAGATATGGGCTGGAAAACTGACTGTCCAGCCTGTATAGGGCTTCTGCGCAGCCACCAGCAGCTGCTCTGTGCGCCGCCAGCAACAGAGGAGAAAGAGAGAGAGAGAGAGAGAGTCCAATACTGGCCGTACAGTGCTGTACGGCTGGTTCCTTCAGAAAAACAGCAGCAATCTGCAGCAAAACAGCCGCCTTCTCCCTTCTCTTAAGCTTTTCCACGATTGAACACAAGCGCATGAAGGAAGCCTCTCCTTTTGCTACACGACTCCCCAAAAAGGGAGGAGAGAGAGTGAAGAGAGAGAAAACCTCCTTCCCAAGTTAATCCCTAGGGCCCCAACTTAATAAGTTCCCTAGGGCCACTAAGGCCTAGGGGCAACTTTAATAAACATTAAAAGTTAATGTTTTAATGTTCCCCCTTCACACCTAGGGTTGTCCACACATCTTTAAACACTGTCCGGGCACCCCCCATGTGAATCATAAAATATTCTGACCCTGCAACCACCATGCCCACACTTGTCCTGCTCCATTTTCACAGGGCCATGACATACCCCCCTCTTGAAAGATGGCAAGCGTCCTCGATTGCATTCTGGTGATGCATCAAAATATCCAAAGTGAAATATACAATATGGCAAGATTAGCGTCCCAATCTCTCTGAGCCATACACATGTATCATCATTCACTGCAAACCAATGGCATAGTAATAGTCCAAGTTGTATACCACTGTGAACCATACATATCCACAAAAATCTCCATGTGACTAGTACACATATATCATAGAAGTCCCATAAACAGATGTACTGTCAGCCTCAGTACCTTCGGGTGAGATAAAAACTGCACCAAGCAACCTCTAGATGTCATCTGAGCCTGTCTGTATCAAGGGAGTGGAGGTGCTACCCCCCTCTTGAGCATCAGGTAATGCTCCAGACCCATGCTCTGCTGAACCTGAATGAGCCACAATAAGAGTCGGCTCTAACTCAAAGGCATCGAGATAAAGCTGCAAAACCTGAGGTGAATCTGTTAAGTCACCTTCCTCCATCCACTTCGCATCCATCGGTGAATAGTTCTTGAACTTCACAAGATAGCGACGGGAAACTTTACCTCGTACCTTCCTTTCTTTATGTGCCAGTATCTGCTCTGGAATCAGAACCTCATCAAGTTCCTCAACTTCCGGCTGAGCCTCATCTGATACATCCTCAGGCACATCCCCACGGAAAGGTCTAAGAAGACTCACGTGAAAAGCATTGTGAATCCTCCAGTGATCTGGTAACTTCAAACGATAGGTTACCTCACCAATCTTTTCCAAAACCTGAAAAGGCCCATAATATCGCATACTCAACTTAGGGAATAAGCGCTCTTTACCCTTCATCTTCTTGAGTCTAGCCTTTTCAAAGCGCAAAAGAACCCAATCACCCAATGCAAACTGCAAATCACGTCTGTGACGGTCTGCGGCTTTCTTTTGCTTCTGCTGAGTTTTCTGGAGGGCCAACTCAACTCTCCGATAAACTTCATCCAAACTCTCCACATACTGATCAGCCTCAAAGATCTTATCCTTTGTATGCAAAATGGGTGGAACCTTCTTCCCTCCTTCTACAATCTCAAAAGGCGCCTTGCCTGTCGAGCTATGTACAGTGTTGTTATATGCAAACTCCACCAAAGGAAGATACTTTTCCCATTGTTGCTTGTGCTCTGACACACACTTGAGAAGATCCAACACTGTAGAGTTAGCCTCTTCTGACTGACCATCTGTCTGTGGATGAAATGACGATGAAAACTTGAGAGTTGTACCCATGTTGTCAAACAACCCTCTCCAAAACAAACTCGTCATCCGTGGATCACGGTCACTAATGATAGACGTAGGCAAGCCATGATACTTGAAGATGTTCGCCATGAACAACTTCACCATATGATCCACTTTAATTGTCTTCCGCACGGGAATGAAATGAGCCTGCTTACTGAACCTACATATGATAGTCCAGATGCCATCATTTCCCGTTTGTGTCCGTGGAAGATCAAATACAAAATCCATGGCAATGCTCTCCCAAGGTCTATCCGGAATAGGTAAAGGCTGTAATAACCCTGGTGTCTTCTGACGGTCAAACTTTACCTTCTGACATACGATGCATTGCCTCACAAAGGCATCAACATCTCTTCTCAAGGTTGGCCAATAAAAGAAAGTCTCCACTGCTTTGACCGTGGCGTCAATACCTCTATGACCTGCATACGGTGGAGCATGACTTTCAATCATAACCTTGAGTCGCAATGGCCTGGTAACACACAGTCTGCCATGCATCAATAAAAACCCATCTCTGAGAGTGTAATGCTCATGCCGCTGACCCTCAGACATCTGATCATATAACCTTTCAAAATCCTCATCATGGGCATACTGCTCTTTCATTTCATCAAGCTCATGATGATAAGCAAGTGAAACTGCAGAAACTTGTGGCTTGCGTGACAAAGCATCTGCCACTACATTCTTTTTGCCTTCCACATGCACAATCTGGAAGTGAAACATTGACAAAAAGTTTGCCCAACGCATATGCTTCTCTGAAAGCTTAGTCTGCGTGAGGAAATAACGCAAGGTCTGATGATCTGTCTGCACAGTAAAATCAGCCCCAAGCAAGTAGTGTTTCCAAGTAGAAAGAGCGTGAATTACAGCCAACATCTCTTTCTCATACACCTGTAAATGCTTCTCGGCATCTTGCAAAACTCTACTCTCATAGGCTATCACATGTCCCTCTTGCATGAGAACTGCACCAATGCTACTTCCACATGCATCACACTGGACAACAAAAGCCTTTCGGAGGTCCGGTAACACCAATACTGGGTCCGAAGTAAGCTTTTCTTTGAGCTTTTTGAATGCTGTAATTTCCCGATCAGCCCATCTAAATGGAGTTGCTTTCTTCGTCAAAGCATGAAGAGGCGAAGCAATTTCAGCAAAGTGCCGTATGCAACGCCTGTAATAGGAACACAATCCTAGAAAGCTGCGTACATCATGCACGTTCCTCAAAGCTGGCCAATTAAGTATTGCTTCTACCTTGGCTGGATCCATACGGACTCCATGACCAGACACAATATGCCCCAAGAAATGTATCTCCTGCAAGAAAAACTCACTCTTCTTGCCATTAACCACCAATCTATGGTTTCTGAGTTCTGCAAACACAATGGCCAAATGCTTTCTATGCTCTTCCTCAGTTCGTGAATGCACAATCATATCATCAAAGAATGTGCCCACAAACTCTCTATGAGGTCTGAAGATCCTGTCCATCATTCTGTTAAATGTGGCAGGCGCATTTGTCAAACCAAAGGGCATAACCAAGAACTCATACAACCCAAATGTGGTTCGGAATGCTGTCTTATGCACATCCTCGGGTCTAATGCGTATCTGATGATACCCGCTTTTCAAGTCAATACGACTAAAAACTGTGGAGCCCTGTAAGCGGTCCAAGATGTCATCGATCCTCGGTATGGGGAATCGATTCTTGATGGTATTCTTATTCAGCGCCCTGTAATCAATACACATGCGCCAAGAACCATCCTTCTTCTGCACTAAGAGCACAGGTGAGCAAAAGGGTGATGAGCTAGGCTGAATCAACCCCTTATTCAATAGCTCCTGCACCTGACTCATAATCTCTTCCTGTTGGGCTGCACTAACACGATACGGCGGTCTATTCGGTGGAGTACTACCAGGAATCAGATCTATGGCATGATCTTCTGGCCTCTCAGGAGGTAATTCTCCTGGCAATGACTCGAAAAAACAGTCTTGAAACCCACTTAAGAAATCAGCCCTGTCTTTATCTAACATTGACAAATTAGACTTAGACTCATCATCTTGTGCATCCTTTATATAAATCAAGTACGCGGAAAGATGCTTTCTCATTACTGATGAAATCGTCGAAGCGGATACAATAGGAACAGATTCCCCTTTGAGTTTTACATCCAATACATGCTCTTTCCCTCTATGAGTCAGAGTAATTTTCCTATTGTAAGTATCCACCACCGCATGTACCCTGTGGCACCATGGCATCCCCAACAAAACATCACAGCCATCCAAAGGCATGATGAAGAACTCTTCGCTGTCCACATAACCCTGCAAATGAAGCCGAAGCTTCCCAATGATAGGAGTAACGGGTTCTGCATACCCTGGACAAGCCATATTTGCCTCATGTAACGGCCCCATCTCCTCTGCGCGAATCCCCAATCGGCCAGCCAAATCTGGTGAAATGAAGTTGGCTCTAGCACCTGTGTCAAAGAAGATCAAAGCATTCTGATCTCTCACTTTGCCCCATGCCCTGCACAACTCTGTAGCTTCACCACCTAGCTGCTCCCCCACAAGATCAGGAACTAAGCCTGCAGAAGGCTTTGGTTTCTTTGGCTTGGGCTCTCCTTTATTGTCAGGATCCTTTTTGGACATTCTCTTGGGACAATTGAATGACATATGCCCCTCTTCAGTACAGTAAAAACACTTTTGAGCATCTCTCAAAGCCTGTCTTTCCTCAGAAGTCCTTTTGGGCATTGGCAACTTCTTATACTTTGTCTCTGAAGACCCTTTAGCGTCACGAGAAGCATGCCCAAATTTTTCAGCTTTCTTGCTCAATTTCTTACTGCCTTTAAATCCAGATGAACCACCTGTGAGTAACGCATTAGCTGTCATAGCATTTTCAATCATCTGTGACATGTTCGTTACTCTTGTCTTTATACAGTAATCTCGTACCTCCTTGGGCAGCCCACAACAATACTTCTCAACCTGCTCAGATAATGGCACGGCACGATAAGAAGTCACTGGGAGTAGAGCTTCCCAAAACTTCTTGTTATAATCCTCCAAACTATCACACTTTGAAGCATCCAGCTTGTGCCATGCTGTCATAACATCCACCTCAAATGTAGATGTGAGCCAAACGGAAGAGAAAACCTGTTTGAATTGAACCCAAGTGGTGGGTGCTATGCCCTGCAAAAGAAGAGTAGACCACCACTGCAAAGCATTGCCCTTGAGAAAAGTGGCAGCTTTCCTCACCTTCGAGGACTCTGTGTAATTCCCACCAGAAAAAGCAGCATCAAACTGCTGTAAAAAGGTAAGTGCCTTCAATTTATCCTTAGCCCCACTGAAAGTGTCAAACTTAACTGCAGCTCCCCCTTCCTTGTAATCCTTCGCCTTTCCCATAGGCGTTAGATTATCATATGGAAGTGGTTTTGTGAGATTGCTGCCCCCAACATTCATACCCATCATTGGGTCAACATTTCCCATTCCAACACCAGGCATACCATACATCCCAGCCATGTTTCCATACATTCCATGCTGCATACCTGGCTGCATGCCACCAAACATATTGCCTTGCATCCCAGGTTGCATGCTTCCAAACACATTTCCTTGCATACCGGACTGCATACCACCATACATATTCCCTTGCATGCCAGGCTGAAAATTGGCTCCAAAAGGCCCATACATACCCATGCCTCCCTGAGGATAGCCCCCAGTCATGGATTGAAACACCGAGCCACCACCAAAATAACCTGGATGCATGTTCTGCTGAGGAATAGGTGGCTGTCCATAGAAGGAACTCTGTGGGTTAGCACCAAAAGCATGCTGCATGTTCGGAAACTGTGCAGGAGATGGATCCTGTGGAGTGGTACCACTATGACCATGAGAAAGATTCTTCGAACGAACCTTCTTCTTCTTTTTCTGGGGCTCTGTGCGGGGCTCTGAGCGAGATCTCATAAATTCAGCAAATCTCTCACTCTGTGTGAGCTGCATAAAAGTATCCATAACACCAGCCAAGCGATCTTTGAACCGAGCATCATCATCCTCTTTACTATGCACATCTTCTGGCTGTGTTACATCCTCATAAGGCTCAACATCTGCAGCCTGTTCTCCTGCAAAAATATCCTCAGATACATCTCTTTCAGGAGAAGTCTCTTGCTCTTCTTCTTCATGATAGAAATACTCTTCCTCTGTATCAGACATGGTTGCTGAATTTTCAGCGATGGCTTTCTTCAAAGCAACCACGAGCTCACCCCCTTCAGAAAGTTGATGATTGGTCCCGGCAACGGAACCTTGAAACTGGCCTCTGATAGAAAACCAGAGTGCGGTAGGAGCAATCACCCGTCCACTTGTAGTCTAGATGAAAAACCAAAATACAGATTGGAGCTAGAGTGCCCAAATCTGAAAACACAACGACACCTGTTGGCCCCAAAGCTTGGCGCCCCTTGCGGTATTTCTTTATTCCATTAAAATAGTATGTATGGCTGAGTACAACACAAAAACCAGCCAAGAGTTTACACCTGTAGTCCAATCTGACTGCCCACAAATCCTTCTCAGCACAGAGGATCTATGCACACAGATCTGTGTCTTCAAGCAACACACTGTGCCTCCCTCTGATCAGCCAAGTTCACAAAGCAGGCCAGCCATGGGCATACATCTGGCATAACTCAAGAGCCTGATACATCTTCTCAGCTCAAACATGCATATGCTGTTCAATCCCTGTCTTAATCCCTTGTCAATCTGCCAAACTCCTCCTCTCACAAGGAGCCAGATAACACATACCTGTAGCAGACATCAAGCAATAGAAAGAGAGATAGATGAACAGAGTCAAGGCTTACCAAGTTCAGCTCGTGAAACAACTCTGGAGGAAGCAACAGCACTAATCTGTGCCTGCAGGCACTTGAACCCACAATCCTGCTTCACACGTGTGCTTGCACTTGCCTGTATCTTCCTCCTGATGCTCACTCCTATGCTGTCCTTGAAAGTACAGATCTGAAAATCAGCACTGTACTTGATTGTACCGCCTCGGGATGCGTGCCAGGCGTTGTACTTGCATAAACAACCTGCTGTCCACTTCTGTACCTGCCTGAATCAGCCTGCACAGGTCTGTCCAGCACCAGTAAAGCGCCGCCTGCACCTGTGTAAGCTGTATCTGACTGCCCGTACACTGTACGGCAGTCGTACAGTAAGATATGGGCTGGAAAACTGACTGTCCAGCCTGTATAGGGCTTCTGCGCAGCCACCAGCAGCTGCTCTGTGCGCCGCCAGCAACAGAGGAGAAAGAGAGAGAGAGAGAGAGAGTCCAATACTGGCCGTACAGTGCTGTACGGCTGGTTCCTTCAGAAAAACAGCAGCAATCTGCAGCAAAACAGCCGCCTTCTCCCTTCTCTTGAGCTTTTCCACGATTGAACACAAGCGCATGAAGGAAGCCTCTCCTTTTGCTACACGACTCCCCAAAAAGGGAGGAGAGAGAGTGAAGAGAGAGAAAACCTCCTTCCCAAGTTAATCCCTAGGGCCCCAACTTAATAAGTTCCCTAGGGCCACTAAGGCCTAGGGGCAACTTTAATAAACATTAAAAGTTAATGTTTTAATGTTCCCCCTTCACACCTAGGGTTGTCCACACATCTTTAAACACTGTCCGGGCACCCCCCATGTGAATCATAAAATATTCTGACCCTGCAACCACCATGCCCACACTTGTCCTGCTCCATTTTCACAGGGCCATGACACCCACTTTGCTGAGATTTGAGACCATCTTGTTTTGGTCCACGAGATTTAGTCAATTTGAGACCCTCTTCTTTTGGTCCATGAGCCTTCTTCTCTACGCTTGTAACCTTTAAGCTTTCAATTTGAGCCCTTGGAAATTATGTCTTGAGCTTGGCATTTGGTCATGGGATTCTTTAGGCTAGGGGACTCTTTGCCTATGGTTGGAATTGTCATGTGAACAGGTGGTAAATATGGATCCATGGATATACCTAAAGCATGGCTATGGCACATGCTCCACAAAGCATGGTTGTGGCACATTCTCAACAAAGAATTGGCATCTCATACACCTAAAGCATACAATGTTGCCATGTCATATGTTGTTCAAGAGAATGAATCCATATTTAAGTTTGGCCATGGATTGACAAATGCCATGTATGATGGATGCTCTGATGTATATGTATGTTTATGTTTAATGCTGTAAGCTTGGAATGCTCTGATGTATATGTATATGATATGTGTGCCATGTTACATTCCAATTTCAAATTCAATTCTATTCATAACATTTAGGAGATTAGTAGAGTGATAGAGACAGATTTCCAAGAAGAAGAGGATGTGGGTGAATAGGTTGAAAGCCAGACTTTTGTTATAGGTAGCAACCATGAGGTGGACGATGAGTTGGCACCAAAAGAAGCTAACATGCAATTTCACTTTAAGGTTAAGTCTTTAAGGAACGAGAAAGAGATGTGAAAACGAGATTTGAAAACATGGGACATGGGTTTACCTAATCCCCTCCATAGGAATGTCGGGGTCCTCATCAAGCACGGTGGTCGCACGAATCTCTGCTAGAGCCTCTTGCATGAAGTGGGTGAGTAGTCCCAATGTGGAGCCCTCCATGTCGGCCATGTGCAAAACCCTATACAAGGGAGTCACCGCAATGACAATGGCATGCACCTCGCGCCAAAAGGGCTCTCTCATGCATAGCCGTTGAACGGCTCGGGACTCGTCCGCACTAGTCACCAACTCCTCTCTTAGCCATGCGATGAAATCCGGGGAGACAATGGCCATCTGGACCTTCGGTTGCATGTTGTATAGCCGCTCCAAGCGAAGCCACATGTAGGCAAACCGCGTGGAAGAGGGCTTCTTAAGCTCCAAGTCGCTTTGCTCGCGAAACATAGCGAGCACCTTTACCTTCTTTGTGAAGAAATTCACAATGGATAGGCCTTGTACAACCACCCTCTTCACCCACTCTAGCTTCGCCACATCCTCCATGAGTAGGTCTAGACAATGGGAGGCTCAAGGAGTCCATACAATGGATGAGAACTCCGCCTTTACCAAGCGCCCCATTTTGCGGCAATTGGATGCATTGTCCGTGATGACTTGAATGACATTTTCATGTCCGACCTATAGGTAACACAATGGCAATTTGGCAAATGCAATGACATTCTTAGAAGTTAGATACTAGAGAGTCGAGACTTGAGATTTCAAACTTAAATCGCAATGCACATGTGACATGTGACATAGTACATAGTACATACCTCTATGATGGCTTGCCGGATGTGACGATAGATAGTCCCCCAATGTTTTTTGCCCCGTCTTTCTGGTATCCACGACGCGTAAGAAGTATGTGCCGAGAGCGCATGAAACAAGGATGTTCATGATACCTCTCTTCTTTTGATCACTCCATCCATCGGAGAGGATAGAGCAATCATACTTCGCCCATCCTTCCCGCACGGGTGTGACTTTGTCGTTGATCCTTTGCCTCTCGTCATCAAGCGCGGTGGTGTGCATCTCATGGTAGGTGATACCATGCCATTCACCATGGGATGGCCCCACCTCCGCAATGGCCTTCACCATTTTGTGCCATTGTGGAACCTTGAGCACATGGAAGGAGAGATTGCAGTCTATCATCGTGCGTGCAATCTCCTCATTCGCGGCTTTCATCTTCGCCTTCACATAGGTGAGGTTGTTAATGTTTGCACCAATGGCGGTTTGCCTCATTACCGAAGTGCTCTCCTCCCTTGGCCTCTTTGATTGGAAATTGAAACCGCCCGAGCCAGAGCCGGAGCCGGATGGGACGGGTGAAGGAGTCACAGGAGGTACTGGACATGGAAGCTCCCCCACGTCCACCTTTGCCTTGGTTGCGGACGAGGGAGTACTTCTTCACTATACCATCCGTAATTTCTTGGGGAATCTCCTTGCACGGCACCACTTCCCCACCAAGCTTGGACACATGTGCAAGGAGCCTTGTGACGCTACTTGTGTAACCCTTCTCGCAAAAGTTACACGTCCATTTCCATGACCCCGAATTATTGGTAGGTTTCTCACCGTTGGTGGTATATAAGGCAAAAGCCTCGTGCTTGTCCTTTCCTCTTGTTGGGTGTTGGACTCACACACTCACACACACAAACCTGCACATTAGGGTTAGGTGCAAGGTAGAGAAGCTCACACACAGAAATGAGAGAGAGAGAGAGAGAGAGCCAAAAGTGTGGTATCCACAAAATGCAAGTCAACCCTTGCATGTCTGCCACATCCATATAATATAGAAGTACAAAATATTATACATGGGAAAAAGTGCCCTTGGTTAAGCCCTGTTCACACATAGCACTACCATAAGTGAGCATATGCCTACAAATCATCCCTGTAGTGGAAGTGTGAACCTGTACAAGGTAGCAGATCACTCTCTGTATGAGAGTAAGCCCAAAGCTTTGCGGAAAGCTTCAAACTTTTCTCGAGGTAAAGCCTTTGTGAATAGATCTTCAATATTATCCTGTGTAGGGCAATAAGATAAACTGATCTCCCCTGCATGTAGCCTCTCTCTGACATAGTGATAATGAATCTCTATGTGCTTGGTACGTGCTTGAAATACTGGATTTCGTGCCACGGCCATAGCACTCTGGCTATCAGTGAGAATGGTGGTGGGTGTCTGCTGACACTCACGAAGATCAGCCAATAGTCTCCTCAACCATACACAATCTACTGTAGCTGTAAAGACTGCCCTGTACTCAGCCTCACAAGTAGATGTAGCAACAGTGGGTTGCTTTTTACTCAACCAAGATATGCATGAGCTGCCAAGAAAAAAACAATTCCCACTGGTGGATTGCCTGGTATCATAATTACCAGCCCAATCTGAATCACTGTATGCATATAGCTGCAAGCTGCCCCCCCGGGGTAGAACAAACCAAGATCCAGGGTACCCTTAAGATATCGAAAAATGCGTTTGACTGCTTGCCAATGCTTTGTGCCTGGGCTGTGCGTGAATTTGCTCAACAAAGACACCCCAAAAGATATGTCTGGCCTCGTGTTACACAAGTAAATGAGGCATCCCACTGCCTGGCTGTAAATGCCGGCCTCAAAAGGCTCTCCAATATCATGCATAGTAAGCCGTACACCTGGTTCTACCGGAGTAGAAATGGGCTTACATTCATCCATGTGAAACCTTTTTAGCAAACTTTTTATGTACTTAGTTTGCTGCATAACAATGCCATCATCTGTATGCATAAACTGTATGCCGAGATAGTAGTGTAAAGGCCCCAAATCTGACATATCAAATTCAGCTTTCAAATCAGCTTTGAAATCTGAAATTTGTGCTTTGCTTGTACCTGTAATGAGCATGTCATCTACATACAAGATGACTATGAGAATATCGGCATCGGTTTTGTTCACATACAATGTGCTTTCAGCTGGACTATTCTCATAACCTTGGCTGGTTAGATGAGCATGTATCTTATCATACCAAGCTCTTGGAGCTTGCTTTAACCCATACAATGCTTTGTGCAACCTGCATACTTTATGTTCCTCACCAGGAACTACAAAACCAATGGGCTGATTTACATATACTTCCTCCTGTAAATCCGCATTTAAGAATGCAGTTTTGATATCCAATTGATGCACTTTCCATCCTTTATGGGCAGCCAATGCAATCACAGATCTTATTGTGGTCATTCTCGAAGTAGGAGCAAAAGTCTCTTTATAATCTATTCCCTTTTTCTGGGAGTAGCCTTTAGCCACAAGTCTTGCTTTGTACCTGTCAATAGTACCATCAGACTTTCTTTTGACTTTGTACAGTCACTTTGTTCCAATTACATGCTTGCCTTTAGGCAATTCCACAAGATCCCATGTATTGTTCTTCATGATAGAAGAAATTTCAGCTTGCATAGCTTGCAACCAATGCTCATTCTCATGTGCTTCTTCATAAGAAGAAGGCTCTTCTGAATCAAAGAGACCACCCATTGCGAATGCAGACTCCCCACGATGTACATTCAAAGCATGGTTGGAACTAGCCCTTGTTCTACCTGTGAGTGGAGCTGCAAGTTTGCTTTCTTGCAAAGTTTTCAGCAACCATCTTGGCACTGACTTGGCTGTGTCTATGGTTGTTTGCTCTTCCCTGACAAGATCTTCCACTTCTTCCATAGAAGGGGGCTGAGTGGCTGGCTGGTCCACATGTTCTACATGTGGATTTTCTTGTGTAGGGGCTGGCTGATCTGAATCCCCCCTAATTGCAATGGGTAAAAGTCCATCAAACATGTCCTGTAAGCCTGCATCATTGCTTTTATACAAGCTGACCATGGGCTGTTCTGAATTTTCAGCAAATACCACATCTCTACTCACAAAAATCCTTCGTGTAGTTGGATTATAAAGACGGTATCCTTTGCTTTCATTGCTGTAGCCCACAAAAATGCATTTAATTGCTTTGTCATCAAGCTTTGTTCGGAGTTGTTCTGGCACATGTGCATATGCCAAACACCCAAATGTACGCATATAATCCACAGTTGGCTTTCGGCTATACCAAGCCTCAAATGGTGTTATGGTTTTCAAAGCTTTTGTTGGACACCTGTTCAACACATGAGTTGCACACATTATAGCTTCCATCCAAAATTTGTGAGGCAATTTTTGTGCTTTCACCATGCATCTTGCCATCTCCATGAGAGATCTATTTTTCCTTTTAGCTACACCATTCTGCTGCGGTGTATAAGGCACGGTACATTGGTGTTTGATGCCCTTTTGAAGCATATAATCATTGAATGCATTTGACATGTATTCTCCACCTCTATCTGAGCGGAGTGTTTGGACTTTACATCCACACATATTTTCAGCCATTGCTACAAAGTGTCGAAAGCATGTAAACACATCTGCTTTCGCTTTCAAAGGGTAAGCCCAAGCAAACCTGGAGTAGTCATCAATGAATGTGACAAAGTAAAGATGCTCCCCTATGGATGGTGTTTGCATTGGACCACATACATCACTATGTATGAGCTGTAATTTACTTTCAGCTCTAACAGCTCCATCTTTGGGGAATGGTTTTCGTTGCATCTTTCCCAAAATACACCCCTCACATACATGTCTTGGTGGAGACTCAAGAGGCGGCATATTATCAACCATATGATGCTTCTGCAAAAGCATCAAACTCTGAAAATTTACATGCCCAAAACGAGCATGCCATAGCTCTGCATCATGCATAGCAGGAGTGTGGGCAGCCACTGTATTTACATCATAAGTGCGCTTGTCATAGTTGTCCAGCTTATACAAGCCTTTGTATCGTGTTCCAGAAGTGACTATTTCATAACCCTTTGATGGGTCTTTTACCAAACACTTCCCGTCTTCAAATTCAACCTTGAAACCTTGGTCGTTTATGGCTGAGACGGAGAGCAGATTTTTCTTTATCCCTGGAACACACAATACATTTTTCATACATATATTGGCACCATTGGCTGCAATAAGTATGACATTACCAATTCCCTTTACTGGATATGTGGTATGATCTGCATATGATACAGTGCGGCCATTTGAAGCATAAATCAAGTGCTGAAATACATCTTTGCATGAAGTGATGTGGCTCGAAGCACCACTATCAAAATACCATGATGCATTCTGTCTGTCAGATGCAATGCAAGACATATCAGTGTCTGAAGCACCTGGTGTGTCACTAGTGCATGTGACAAAAAAAGTGTACTCTTCCTGGATTACATTAGCTGATTGCTGTGCTTTGTCATCCGAAGAGTCTGCTAGTACTGCATTGCCTGCTTCTTTCTTTTTCTCTTTTGCAATCCTTTTCCTACATTCACTGATGTAGTGTCCATGCTTATGGTAGTAGTGACATTTGCCCTTCTTTTTGGGCTTGTTTGCATCCCTTTTGTCAGACTTTTCACCACTAGAAGAGGGCTGTCCATGACCAGCCTTGCTAGACTGTTGTCCCCCATGCCTAAAGCTCTTTGCTTTACCCTTATCCTTGGCCGTAAATGCCTTTTCTCCACCACGGTTGCTCGATATGTTTGCTCTTGTTTGCTCTTCCTGCAAGAGTAAACCCACGAGCTCTTCAAAAGTGACGGGATCACCACCTCCTCTCATCGAGAGGTTGAGAGAGGTGTGAAAGCCCAAGTAGGAAGGCGGTAAAGAATGAAGAGTGTTGGTGACCATCTGTCTGTCTGGGATAACCTCATCAATGTTGAGCAATTGTTCCTGCAAATCTTTCACTTTGGTGAGATGATCTGCCATAGAGTCACCCTCATCCATAGAAAGAAGATCCAATTGCCTCTTCAAGTAGGCAAATCTTGCCTCGTTGCGTACCTGATACATTGCTTCCAATGTGTCCCATGCAAGCTTCGATGTCTTGCATGAACGAATATGCGGAATAATAGTCCTTTTCACTGAAAGGGCTATCAATGACATGGCCTGTGCATCTCTAGAGTCCCATCTCTTCTGCTCTTGTGTGGGAGCAGGATCTACATTAGGAGGTCTTTGAGCACCTCCCCTTTGAGGCGTGGCTGGCTGAATGGTATGTGGGCGTGTGTCATCACCACACACGATGCCCCAAAGCCCTTTGGCTACCAGCAAATTACGGATCATAAAACTCTAGAGGGAGTAGTTAGATCCATCCAGCTTGTCCTCCTGGGTAAGCACACCAAATACATCTGTAGCATTCTGTGCCATGTCAACAAAGTATAACTGCAAGCAAACCAAGCACCAATGTGCACTGCCAGGCAACCAAATGTCCTGAGCAAATGTATGCCTGCAAACCAAAGCAAGTGTAAACCTGCACCAAATTGTCCAATTACACACAATGTGTATACATACGCGACAAATCGCATCTGTAATGCCCAATTACATGCTCCAATCTGAAAATCCCCAATTTTTATGCACTCCAATCGTTTCAATGTGCATCTAATTGGCCAATTTCCACAAAAGCCCCAAATTTCTGCAAGTGAAAGAGGTTCAATTTGCCAATTTTGACCTCAATTTTGAAAACCCCCAAATTTCTGCAAATGAGAGAGGTTCAATTTGCTGATTTTGACCTCAATTTCGAAAACCCCCAAATTGCAGGCAAAGCAAAATACCCAATTTTTTTCAATTTGTCCTGAAATTGAGAAATCTCCCAATTTGCCCAAATCCTGTACCACCTGCAAGCTTCCAAATCTTCCTTTGTTTTCTTTGTTTATTTTTTTTTCTGTTTGCTGAAACAAAGGTACCTGGGCAGCAATGATGCACAGCCAGGGAAGTTGAAGCACGGAAGTACAATCGAGAAGAGACCTGGGCCCGGATGGAGACGTGAAGAGAGTGTCGAGGAGCTGTCGGTAGGTAGACTCTTTTGTCGACGGGCAGCAGCCAGGTGGAAGCGAAGATGAAACGCGTAGAGGCGAATGGCAGGTGTTGACGGACAGGCGGGCGTGTCGGATGCTGGTGTCGGGTGATCCAGTCGGTCGTTGTGCAGCTGTCGGGTCCCAGCGGCGGCAGGTGTCGGGCGAGCAGCAGGAGGGAGCAGCACGGCGCTGGAGTCGCTTGTCGAGCAGGCGGGACAAAGGCGACGGACGATTCAGGCGTAGGCTCCCGGTGCTTGTGACAGGCTGGACCAGCCGGGACGGAGCAGACGGAGGCGCAGGGAGGGTGCCGGACGTGCTGGCTCGAACGGAGTAGGATGACGTGGGCGCCGTGGGTAACGGAACAGACGGCGAGCAGGCCGGCGTCGGGCGACGGCCGGACGCGAGCACGTGCCTCTAGTCGACCGGATGAAGCGCCGACGGCGCCCAGATGCGTGACGGAGCTGGGTGGCGCTGGTGGTGGATCGCCGGCTGCAGAGGAAGTGCCGCCCGGGAGCTGGGCAGAGGTGGTGGGCTCCCCACTAGTGCCGCCCGTCCCTGGCGGCCGGGGCTGAGCTTTGACGGACGGAAACACAGCGGCGACGGAATCCGACGGACGGAAAAACGCAAGCGACGGAATTTGGCAGCCTGTGGACGGAATTTCGCAGGAATTTTTCCAGCAGCAGAATATTAGGGCCAGCTCCCAGCTCTTAGCTCTGATACCAAATGTTGGGTGTTGGACTCACACACTCACACACACAAACCTGCAAATTAGGGTTAGGTGCAAGGTAGAGAAGCTCACACACAGAAATGAGAGAGAGAGAGAGAGAGAGAGAGAGAGAGAGAGAGAGAGAGAGAGAGAGAGAGAGCCAAAAGTGTGGTATCCACAAAATGCAAGTCAACCCTTGCATGTGTGCCACATCCATATAATATAGAAGTACAAAATATTATATGTTAAGAGTGTCCTTTCACACTTGATGTCCAAGGGGAAAAACCACATGGGAAAAAGTGCCCTTGGTTAAGCCCTGTTCACACATAGCACTACCATAAGTGAGCATATGCCTACACCTCTGGACCTCATTGCCAAAGTCTAAAGAGAGAGAGAGAGCTTCAGAGAGGGAAAGCGAGCTTGAAAGAGAGAGAGATAGAGCCTAGAGGGAGAGGGTAGAGCCTAGCCTCTAGGTACTAGGTAGTAGGCCCTAGAGGGCGGGACTCGGGAGAGGGAGAGAGGTAGGGGAGAGAGAGAGCTTGAGAGCTTGAGCCTTGACTCTTGAGCTTGAGCCTTGAAAGTTGAGGCTTGAGCCTTGAGAGAGAGAGAGAGAGAGAGAGAGAGAGAGAGCTTGAGAGCTTGAGCTTGAATGTTGAGAGAGAGAGAGACCTTGAGAGCTCTTATACAAGCATGGAGGTGAAAGGGATCCAAGGCCATGGCACATGCCCAAACGGCTACAACAAACGGGTGAAAGAAACGAGAAAAAACGAGCGCAAAAAAAAACGGGGAAAAAAAAACGGTTAAAAGCGGTCAGCTTTTTTTTAAGGACCGTTTCGCATTCGTACCGTACGGTGCGGTACGAAACGACCGTTTCGTTTCGTTTCGGTTCAACGAAACGTACGCCGGCCAGAAAACTGTTTCGCCCGTGTTTCGCTCCGGTCATTTCACCCCGTCCCGTACTTTACGTACCGGTCCTGCGGTATGCGTCTCGCAGACAACTATGGTTCCTGGAATGGGAGATATATCCATTTCATAATGCATATGCATGCATCTCTGAAACTCTTTTCGTGTGACTGCTTGCTATGAAGTGTCTAGTTTACGGGCAAGGGGTGCCCACCCGTGAACTGTGCGAATGCCTTGTATTGTGACATGGTTTGTGGCAAGTGAACAAGTGGTAAGTATTAATCTAGACCTTTATTCTTTATTGTAAATGTTTTATAACCTTTACACTGTTCGCATTCATTTAAATTGGGCACCGGCCACCACTGGCCATTGTTGGGGCCCAATAGACCTTTGTGTGGGTATCGCATCCTAAGCCATTTAAACACACATTAATGTGTGAACTATTAAAAGAGGTGCCCACCCTAGTTTGAGGTTGGTTGTGCCACTTGGCACCTGGGTGTGTGACCCCTTCCACCTCAAGACCACCAACCTCTCCAACGATTGCTCTCTCCTCCTATCTCATGTTTGGCAGCTTGCACATCTCTCCCTACCACTCCATCTGCAAGTCGACTAGCTCCAGGTGCTTCCTATGTTGCCGTACAATGCTACTTGCTGTATTCGACTGCATACTTGTAGCCTTCTATGTGTTGAAACCCTAACTGAACCTACAAGTACATGCTGAAATCCTAACTGTGCTTGCAAGTACATGTTGAAACCCTATTGTACTTGCACACATGTCACCCTAGTGTGGCTAGGACGTGGAACCCATTATAAAGGATCCCAGTTTAGGCTTCCCATTGAGGTAGTTCGGTGCTCAGAAAGACCTGCTACTAATAGGTTCCAGGAACGGGAGATATATCCATTGCACAATGCATATGCATGCATCTCTGCTTGCTGGAAAGTGTTTTTGCGTGACTTCTTTTCATGTGACTGCCTGCTTGCTATGACCCATCTAGTTCATGGACAGGGGACGCCCACCGGTGAATCGTACGAATGCCTTATATTTTGACATGGTTTGTGGCATGTGAACAGGTGGTAAGTATTAATCTAGACCTCTATTCCTTATTGTAAAGGTTTTATGCCACATGCACTCTGCACTGTAGTGCATGGTTACAAGATGGCTCATCATCATCAGTGCAACATTGTACAATATTAGCACCCTTTAGGATGATAATTGTCATATGTCGTGACCCCATTGTAATCCTTAGTCCAGGATATGTCAGGCACGAGCTACGTAGGTCATTCCTCAGCTATAGTGAGTGAGTGAGTGAGTGGGTGAGTGAGTCAAGTCCCTTAATCCACTTGGAAGAGATTCATTCATGCATGTAGAGTGAGTAGAAACCTTAGTTCACATTAGAAAGCACTCTGCACATTGCATATCATTCATCCATTGCATATAGACCATTGCAGAAGCCTTGAAATAGCATCTAGTATTTTTAGGATATTTATTAGCATTTATCTGGTATTTTTTTCAGCATTTAATAACATTATCTATCATATGCAAGTTGTGTAGCATTTAGTGTCCAGTCGGCCAGCCCAAGGGTGTGAGCGAGGCTCTAGAACGAGAGCGCCTGTTTGTGCGTAGTCTCGGATGTGGTAGAGGTTCATTTCCAGCAATGGAGGCTATCTAAATGAAGAGAAAGGGCTCCAATTTATAGATTTGGGGCTCCCATGAGTGAAAATGAAAAGAGAAGACTATGATGACAAGTGGAAAGTGACACAAGAGCTGAAGTGACAAGTATGAGGCCACTTGTCTTACTTTGATCCACTTTCTTGCCACATGTCCCAATCTAAGGGATGGGTCTTTTCATAACTTTTATCTCTAAAACTCTCCCAACTGGTAGCGCCTTTGTCATAGGTACTTTAGCATTTCTTGGTATTTTCTCAATTCCAAATGTAATGATGTGAACATAATTTCCATCGGAGTCGGACAAAAAATAGCAACTCTCCTAAATTTTAGGAGTGTGATCCTTTGTATTCTAGGATAACCCCCCATTTCCAAAGCTTGTACTTTCCAAATATGTAGACATCCTAGAGCCCACCAAACCCCTTTCATACTGGGAAATGGCCAGGTTGGTGACATCCTCCCCAGCTTCTTAAAAGTTGTGTGTAAGTTTAAGCTTCAAGCTATATATCCAAGATATAATCATGTTTCATCAAGTGGGTGAGACGAGACAATCTTATAAATCCAATATAACTGAAAGAATCCATGTCCCAAATAGATGGGCGAGACTAAATAAGTCTTTATAATACCAATTTGAAAATCATGTCCCAAATAAATGGGCGAAACAAAACAGTTCCATAAGTCCATATATCATAATCATGTCCCAAATAAATGGGCGAGACAAAACAAACCCATTAGTCTAGATATCAGAATCATGTCTCTCTATCCATACTCCAAGTCGAATCCAAACAAATAAGCGTAGGTGTGGTATCCACCAACTCGAAGGAGCGATCTCTCGTTCCCCAATCCCCAGTATCACATCAAACGCATGCCTCTCCACACTGGCTTCCATGCATTACACATGCAAACACCAGGCCGAGAAATGGAAGACCGATTGACTGGGCATGTAGATGTAGAACGTCCACACTGGATCTGAGCGCAGACATCAAGTCCCCAACATACCATGTTTGAGTCTACTAACACTTGGTGTAGACATAGTCCCATGTCAACAAGGTGTCAGTCCACATGACCGTTTGCGTAGACATAAGTCCCGTGCCAACCATGTTAGGGAAAGTCAATGTTAAAGGAGATTTGGATAAAGTGTGGGAACAATCCCTTGTAAAGATATCTATTGTGTAGGTTCCTTGTGTGTGGGAACAGCCCTTTAAGATATTATGTGAGCATGTGACACCTATTGAGGACACTTGGCATCATATTTAGCATAATAAGGCATATGTGGTGGCAGAATATGTAAAGGAGTTGTCTCCTATAAAAGGACTATCATTTTATATTTAATATAACACAGTAAGCAAGATGTCGCCACTCGTGTATTCTCACTCTATTAGATTAAGATTAATATTAACAAGTGATTTATGCTTCTTTTTATGGTTTATGCCCAAATCCTATGTCAATAATTGATATCAGAGCCTTCTTGTCTGGTTGTGGTAACCCTCTCTTCTCCTGTCAGCATTGTCCAGCTTGTGTCCTCGCCATCAGCCCATCAACCAAACCACGTTCCATCAGCTCAAATTCAACTATGTGGTAGTCCAGATCTGCACCGCCCACTGTTGAAGGTGGGCATCAATGGACAACACTGAAGCGGGTTTGCTTGACATTGGCACCCAACTTCGCGAGCAGGTCTGACCAACTCTCACATCCTCATTGGCAGAGGTGAAGGGCCCCGCAATCACACCGTCCTTGGCCTGTGGTGCTCCGTTGCCACCCCACCCGGGGGCAACATATTGGGCATCATGGCCCACTCCTGTCCGTGGGCCCTCTCGCCTCCTGTTCTCTGTTGCTCTTTTGTGCCGCCCTGCAATGTTGTGTCCTCGTAAACATGGCCCTACTCCCGCCCATTCGCTAGTGCTCTTGTGTTGGTCGATCCCGTGGCTTTGTGCACCTGTGCCTCCTGTTTGTTGGTGCTCTCCACATGTGCACAGTCCTGTCCACAGTCCTGATCCTGTACTGTACCTGCCGAGCACACAGAGGGCGTGAAAGAAGCAGTCTTGGCTCTCATGTTTTGGAGGTCTCTTGTCAGTACTTCTCGTAGTTGCTCTGTGCACACTGTCAGTCTTGTTGCTGGGGTTACACTCTCTGTGCTCTTCCCCCCATTTGAAGGCTCACTCTCGCGTGACCTCTTGTTGTCTTTCATCTCGGTTCACCAAATTCTTTACCAATCCATCGTCAGGCCATCTAGCTTGCCTTTGTGCTTTTTCAGTGTATTTCTATAGTAGCCCTACAGGTCTATCCTCTTTTCTTGCAACCTTGAGGTTGCAATAAAGCCAATTTGGTTCTACAGCAGTTTAGTCTGGCTTGGTGGCTCTTGTTTGGCTCCATGGATGGCGAAGCTTTCAAAGAAGCAATATGCTGGTTCCTATCTCCTGCGAGTTAGCATAGCAGTCAAGTTTATCACATGGTTTAGTTGCAGTTTCGTCTACCTACTGTAATCTCCCGACACTCAGAGGTGATGGAAAGCAACCAGTACGGTTTTTGATGCTCCAGTTCTAGTTTACATCTAGACCTTGTACCTTACCAGTTTGTTGGCTCTGGAATCCCGACACTCTTGTACACTGGTCCTGAATATTCACTTGGAAATCTCATCCTTTATCACTACTAGCTATGTAAATGCTTTTGAGATTTGAGGTTGAGCTTCATAGGTAAGTAGATTTGGTTGCACATGCACATGGGGGATGGGGCCTAGGCACTTGGGCTTAGGGTCATTTACATGTATACTTTTGGGGGCCTTGGGCTATATTACACATAGGGCTCATGGGCATTGTACCTTTTTGATTATATACATTTTGAGGAGTACACTTACTCTTTGGAGCTCTAAGCTTCCATGGTGAACTTCTCCCTCTTGAGATGTTAGGATGGTGACCCACACCCATGTTGTCACTCCATGCCTTGAGTGGTCAACCCTAGTTTCTTGCACAGTAGTAGCTGCCATCACTTTGTTAGCATATCTTGTCTCATGCCTCCTTTTCATTGAGGAAGGTATTGTTACAAAAAGTCAATGTTAAAGGAGATTTGTATAAAGTGTGTGTGGGAACAACCCCTTGTAAAGATATCTATTGTGTAGGTTCCTTTGTGTGTAGGAACAGCCCCTTAAGATATATGTGAGCATGTGACACCTATTGGGGATACTTGGCATCATATTTAGCATAAGGCATATGTGGTGGCAACATACGCTTAGAATATGTGAAGGGGTTGTCTTCTATAAAAGGACTATCATTTTATGTTTAATATAACACATTAAGCAAAATGTAGCCTCTCGTGTATTCTCACTCTACTCGGCCACCAATAAGAAACCATAAGAATTCCAAGAAGATATATGCACAAATCTACAATGCTCCATAGGCATGATTCATAAGCCTTGGACATTCGCAAAATTTTCTGAAACAAATTCAAGGAAAACAACCACTCTTCTCCTTGCATTGTTATATAAGGATGAGCAAACAACAAAGGTACTTCAGAATAAATAGCAAAAGCACCAACTTTGAAAACTCAAAGTATACTTGCCATATGTTCGTTCTCATGACGTGAGGGTATGAACATAAATAGTTAATTCTGTGTAGAAGAGAATACATGCAATAAAGTCAATTCAATAATTCCAAAATAGATTCTAAGAATCCATAAATCAGATTGTCTTTTGCACATGCCTTGATGCATGACTGCTCCCATAAGTGGATAGGCCAGGTGTATTTAACTACACCAATAGTTAGTGTTTATACCCCAATTGGATTGTCTTCACACAAGAGTGTGAAAAAGCCAATGCTCTGATACCAATTTAACTTCCAGAGGGCTCGGGTGTTTTGCATAACACTCGACCATTAATGCAATTCAACACTAAAATTGGCCAGAGCCTTAAACAAAAGAGAGATGTGTACAACTGACACTGCATAGAGGCCCCCTCCTCCTTTTGGAGTATTTTATTACCCAAGGAGAAAATATCATGTACAAGCTTTGAGGGCCTTACTCTCCCCACCGCTCTGATTTGGGTGCTCGTTAGCTCTATGGAGAGGTAGTGGAGTGTACAATCCATGTATGTGGTGTAGTTATAGACTCCACCTAGGAGGCGGCTTCTTCAGAACCGGAGGATGTGTGTGAAGTAGATGCATGTGTGCACATCTGAGCTTTTTGTCTTTTCCGAGTTGAGCACATACCAGTGGTACTTCCTTGCATTAGGCGACATGCGTGAACAAAGAAAGTATTCAGCCAAGTCTCTAAGGGAGAGTCTTCACAGTTGCTGTGTGTGCTAGTGGAGAATCTTTGGCCTTAGTGGCGGTTGCTTCAATTTTGGGGCTAGTACAAAAGGACTCTTCTCACGTGCCGTTTGCATTGGGTGGAGTATCCTCAGTGTCAGACGTCATGGAAGCACCACAAGAGGACACATCATCGGATTTGTCTTCACCTTGGGAGGATGTGCCAGTGGGTGTGTCTTCGTGTTCCTGATTTCTTGGAGACTATACTGACAATGGCCAGAGTTTTTTTTTTGGCGTATCAGCGGTAGGATGGTGGTCTACATATACAAGTGCCGAGCAATACTGCTAGATATAGATTTGGTGCAACTCTTCTGAGCAGTCTTGTTCGTGGTTTCTCTCTCTTCCTTCAGGGTGCATTGGCGTTGGTGCATGTAGGTATTGTGATCCATCGAAGTTGATGTGTTAGTGCCTGGAGTGTGGATAGTGGAGTTTTTCCTGGCCTTTCCTAGCAGTGTTCTTTCCGTGGGCTACTAAAGGATATTCAATGGTCTGCCATATTTTTCATGGATGGTTGGACATACAAGAAGTGTTGGATCAGGCAGAACTTTGCCATTCGCAGGTGTCTTTGCAAGTCTTTATGCTGATGCGGCAAGGACAAAATGTGAGCCGTCGCACTAGACACAAAGTGATCTCGTAGTGTTTGGGATCTTGGGTACCTTGGATGAGCTTTACTTCTATCTTTTCTTTTTATGGAAGGGCACTTTATATGGACATGGTGCAGTCCTCAGTTGCGATGCAAGTGGGGGAGAATGTGACACACCTCACCTATGGTACACAGAAGATAGGCAAGTGGGCAGGTGTAGGTGCCACATGGCTGGTCGTGGACCCAACGGGCAACAGGAAAAAAAGCAGCATTGTTGATATATATACGTTGGTAGCCAAATTGTCATACTCATTTGCTTTCTCAATGTTGGACTTCAACGAGTGTCTCTCTATAGATGAAGTGCTAGCTAGGAGTGTACTCTAGGTCACAAGGCTGCAGTGGACGTTTTCTCTCAGCCATATGATATATCCATAGTACTAGATTTAGTTGTATTACTTCTTTCTTGTACATAATACAGACATTAGTTTAGGATTCTTGTGTGCTGTGTGTGATTACATCACACTCTCCTTTCTATCCTTGAAAACCCTAGCACATAGGTACAAGTGTTCCACAAAAATGATTGAGCAGCTATTTTTATAGGTGAAAATGAGGGAAAAAGGAGTTGGCTGACTGGAAAAGTTTGTCCTCTAAAATGATTTGAGCAGTTACAAAAGACCCTCTTTCCTTTAGCTGAGTTTTCTTCGTTGGATTTTTTTTTTCTTTTTAGCAAGGGTTGGGTCCACCCATGAGAGTTAGCACTCTTATCAAATCTCAGTGTGCAACTTCTGCACGGTTGCTGATGAGAACAAGTTTTGCTTCTGCTGGTAAGGGGCTTTTTGGGGGGCTTATTTTCAAGGGCTTGTTCTTTTCTCCAAAGTTTATTTTTATGAAAAAACTCTAATTTGAAATGATTGGAATCAAAGCTAACTGTGCAACTTATGCCCGGTTGCTGATGAGAAGAAGTTTGGTTCTCCAAGAAAGGGGCTTTTTTGGGAGTTTATTTTGAAGGACTCACTCTTTTCTTCTTTTATTAGTAAAAATTATTTCATGACAAAACTATAAATTGAAATGACTGCCATTAAAAAACGTTCCCTGTTTATATGTTTGTTTGGATGTGTGTATATGAAACTTTTGCAGTCACTTTGTTCCGAACTTAACAATTGGGGCCCCTGTTATACAAAGCTTAAGAAAGCACACGAAGTAAGTTACCTGTTGTCGATTGCATACATAGAGTGGTGATAAATAAATGATATCAGATATTCAATTACCATAAAGAAGCCATTTATGTTGCAGTGCTTTCTTGGATTGCCATCTTATGGTCACAAATCCTTGGGACTACGTAGCCCCATTTGCTAAAGCTGGAGCTTCAGGATTCACATTCCACATTGAAGCTGTAAAAGGTGGTGCTAATCGTTTCAGGATTGAATGCCACAATGACAAGATTTTGGTAGTTGTTGAAGGATTGAAATGGGTATTTTTCCATGCTTGTGCCAATTATGTTCATGAGATGCAGATGGATGGAAAGATCTTTTGAAAAGCATTAAATCTGCTGGAATGCAAGCGGGAGTTGCATTGAGGCCTGGAACTTCTGTTGAAGACGTTTTTCCTTTGGTAAGATCACAATTCCTATTATGTGCCTTAAGCACATAACAAGGCTGGCATTATTAATGAGGCTAGGCTTACACACATTGGGCTGTGTAACGTGACTTTATGACTCCTACATGAGTGAGTAGGTTGGCTCGTAATCAGACATCTCTAGCTAGGAGAATTCCCAAGACGTTGGAGCCGAGATCAGGCCTTGATCAAGCTGTAGCAGGATCCTGGGATAGTGGGCTTTGGTGGCATGGGACGCTGGGGTTTGGGTGATATGTGCAGTCTAGCGCTAATAAGATACTTAGATAGTGTCTCTATTGTAGCCTCAAGTTTGGTGACAGGCAGTGAACTTGCCAGCAACCCTTTACTTGTATGGTCTGTGTGTGACGGTGTTTGAGGGTTTTTTATGGACTCAGAGCAGGCCCTGGGAAACCTACCGAGTCTTTTGGCCAATCAACTACCTCATGCTTCCATATCATTTTTGAAATTTGTATAATTTTAAACTTTGAATGTGCTGTAAAGAACCAGCAGGAACCAGCAGTAATTGATTTAACTGATTGGCTAGGTTGAAAGCGAAGAGCATGTCAATATGGTGCTTGTGATGACTGTAGAACCTGGTTTTGGTGGACAAAAGTTCATGCCAGAGATGATGACCAAAGTAAGTGTGATTTATATGTTGTGTTGACTTGAAGTTAAAAGAGAACATTGACAACTTTTCAAGCTTTTAATGCTAGCAAGATTTTGAACATCTTGATGCATTTCAGGTGAACATTCTGCGTAAAAAATTCCCATGGCTGAACATTCAGGCAAGCCTTTTTTCCCCAGTGTGTTATCCATCATTATGTACAAGACATGCTGATTCTAAGAGAGCATGATGATGAACATGGTGTTTCGAACTGGCTGGCTCAAAAACATGCAGGTGGATGGAGGGCTAGGCCCTTCGACCATTGAAGAAGCCGCCAATGCAGGTGCGAATTGCATAGTTGCTGGGAGCTCCGTCTTTGGGTCACAACATCCAGCTGGCGTTATCAACGTTTTACGGAGGAGTGTCCAAGAAGCTGCTATCAGAGGTTTTGACTAAGGTTTACTCCAACTCGTAAATGGACCTTGTCCTTAAAAATTGTGGCTTATGTGTAAATGGTCTGGCATTAAAAATATTCTTCTTATAATTATATCTTGAAAGCTAGTGTTAATTCTATCTGTGGGTAATAATTATATTATGAAAGCTGCCCACATTAAATGTCCTCGTTATATAGTCTTCTCTTTTGATGGTCCTTCAACCATAAGCGTTTTACATAAGCTTTGGCTGAGAACAGTTTTACATGCATATGCTTTTAATAATTACTTTGATCGATGAAAAAACCCAGGTAAACATAACTAGACATAATCTGCTGCATGAATGTTTCTTTGCAAGCTTGAGAATCTTGTTAATCTTTCCATTTATGAAGGCAAAATCTCAGTCGATTGACTTTAGGAGGTAGATTTTCTACTTCAAGTATGAGCATGTGGGATGTTTTTATTTAGCCCATTGAAGTACTTGACTTAAAAAAGCATTATTAGAGAGAGAGAGAGAGAGAGAGAGAGAGAGAGAGAGAGAGAGCCAGTGATCTCCACATAAAATCACAAAGTTGTCCCAAAAACATCTGCACACAGTAAATCAGTTCCCAAGGCCTTATTGTTATGTAAGTCCCAAGAATGTGAGAGCTTACGTAGTACGAAGTGGTTTAATGAAACTTGATCTCTATCCTACTTGTCTCTCTTAGTCCTCACCACTACTCGAAAAAAATGTTTTTTTCAACCCTTAAAATTAAAGGCAATTCCAAGGCTTAACCGGGATTTAGACTTGAAAGTCATTAGAAATCGTACAAATGTCAGGATCTGTAACTAAAATGTGCAAATTTCAACCCTTTAAATAAAAGGCAACGTCGAATTTCAATTGGGATTTTTAAATTTCAGCCGGGAAAGTTACACTACAAACCGGGTTATGTGAGCACTAGTCCTCGCTTCCTTTCTTGTGATCTTTGCGAAGCTTTGGAACTTGGAAGCAACACCTGCAATCTAGTAGGCTGTCAGTAAACTCATCTTTGTCATTAAGGTAGATTTGTCGTTTGTGGTTTTTCTACTAGAGGGAATCTTCTTTTTGCCCTCACGTAAGTTTTTTGTAAACATTTTTGTCGTGGTTTTGTTTTTGAGCTTGTTTTTGACTAGGTCAAAATAGATTGAAATTGGCTTTTGCGTGCCCTTTGGCATGTGATATCATGGACGTGGTTAGAAACACTAACAATTGAGTGAATGTCGAAAATTAAATATAGTGATGCAAAGGTTTATACACAAGGGAGATGAATCTTATATCTAGATATCAAGAGAGATGAATCTTATATCTAGATATCCAGTGTTATACAATGAAGCAATAAACAAGAAACCAATGTGGTAGGTTGGAAGGAAAATCTCATATTCAATTTGCTATGTCTTGTCGATTGTGAGTGGTTTCAACATCCCAGCCTATCAATCACACAAGTGAAGTAGCTTACAGAGGAGGCTGGAACTCCTAAGATTTCAATTTATGAGTGTCTTGTGAATTGTGAGTGCTCCACTATGCAAGATTGTCAACCATAGTGTAATCTTGCCAATTGCAAGTGTTCTCATATGCCAACGCTAGGAAATCGTAGTCATGCTCTAGGTATTAATATAGAGTTGTGTATCTTATACCATGAAATTCTTATATAATACCTTCCTATAGCACGCAGGTTTCATTGATAATTTATTTAATCACCTTTATAATTTATATTCATGCATCAACATTATGTAAATAAATCTCTCTCTCTCTCTCTCTCTCTCTCTCTCTCTCTCTCTCATGCACGCACGCACGCACATGTGCACTCACTTTCGCTCACTCGCTCGCTCTCACATACATGCATTCTCATTCGCTCACACACACATATTCATACAAACAAACATCCACACACATACACGTGGGCGCATGCGTGTGTATGCGCATGTTCACTTAAACACAAAGTCCTCAAATCATTTATTGATAAAGTGTGCTCATGTTTTTTAGGTCTACACGCATGTGCATGTGCACTTAATACACAAAGTCCTCGTATCATTTTTTGATGAAGTGTTTTCATTTTTTTAAGGTCTTACCTTATAACAAGCATAAAAAGAAGTGGCTTTAATAATCTTAGTTTAAGTCATCTTTGACTTGTTAAATGTAAATATGTGTTATTTATGCTAATATAAATATCGCAAAATGTTAAAAAAGGGACTAGTTTGTTGCACCTTGATTGCAATAATGCTTTGAAATGTTCATTCAATGCAAAAGCAAAAAAGTGTTGAGAAGCTTGGAGATGAAAACAATAAGCAAGAACCTCAAGGGTGAGTTCTACAAAAAACAAAGGCAACTTGAGAGTACATATATGAATGGTTTCACATTTGCTTGTGTCTAAGAATTTATTGCAAAAAGTCTATTACTATTTACAAGGAGTTGTACATAAGAATAAACAAGAACTTGACCCAAGTTGCATGAAAATAGTGAGAATGTGATTGAAGGGATATATTTTCACGTATGTTATTGGAACTCAGAAGATGCTCATAACAAAATCTAATGCACATTTTTTGAGAAATGATTTTATTGGTAAAATGTATCGGTTTATATTAATGATGTCATTTCAAAGAGGGAATATGAGAGGCCTATAATGGAGGCTTTTACCTTGAGAAAATGAGCTCGTGAACACTCCTCCCTATTTTAAGCTACAATTAAAAAAACAAGCTCGATCGAAGTCTCCAAAATATGTACACATTTATGGTTAAGAAGAGAAATGCATTTATAGAATGTGATATTGCATTCTTTTTCAAGTAAAAAATCATACGGAGAAACGTAAATGCATTCTCTATTTGAAATCATAACATGCTCTCATTAACCTCCCAAGCTATAGGCATATACACAAGGATGAGAATGTAAAGAACCTCACAAGTTATAGGCACATACACAAGGATGAGAATGTAAAAAACTCACAATATTATATATATATATATATATATATATATATATTGGAGGTTCACCTAGACTAGGGGTGTCACTAATTGTACATTTCAAGAATCTTATTGCATGGCACCTCATTGACTTCATCTTTATCTCATCAATTTTTGTGCCTTTGCTAACCACTTTTATCTTTTCCCCCTCTCCCCTTTTTTAGGGAGTTGCCCTTTTTTGTTGCTTGTGCAGCACTGGGCCCTTTTGTGGCCAACCTATTGGGTTTTTTAGTACCTCGTCCCACTAGGTTTTCATTTGCCTTATGGCTCATCTATAGTGGATGGGGTTTTTTTTTGGAAGACTCAGAATTAGGTCCGAATCATACAAACAAACTATTATGGCATAATATTTCATCTATCTTATATATACCAACACATGGGCACCCAAGTTAGAAACCCACTCATCCAAACACAATGTTTTGTCCCTTGTCATTATCTCCCCCCGTTCATACACACCATTGGGCTCTCTCTTGCTTGCTCGGCTCAATCCATGAACCAAGTCTTCCTTTGCTTGCTTGCCCCCCAGCTACCATTCATGCTTACCAACTTGCACGTGACGATGGGCTCTCTCTCATGCTTGCTTGGCTCAATCCATGAATCAGGTCTTTATTCAATACCTCAAGTGATGGTGTGCATTGTCATGCCGCCATGTGTGATGCTATCCTTTGAGCCACTTATCCTCAAACATTTTACTTCATCTCTCAGCCTTGATCCATATATCCTTGCCTAAACTATTGACTTATCATCCTTGATCCACGTGATTCTTGCCAAATTTTTTATCAAACTAATGAAGGCCATGTCATTCTCACCTCCTTAACAAGATTCATTATCCTTTCATGAGACCAAATTGCTAAGACTTAGGTTGAGCTTCCGAAGTTTTGTCCAACTTTCATGTTACTTCCATATCTTGAGATTCTACCTTGAGCCTCAACAAGTTATTATCTTTCTTCTCACTTCATAGAAGTGATTAATAGGCTTTTTTCCAAATTCATCCATTGCAACCTATAACCTTAGGGGTATATTAATCAACAATACTAAATTATGATAATCTTGTCCATACAAATTATAGTTGTTTAAGTAAGACATTCAGCTTCTATGCCACTAACACATGCCACTTGGCATATCAACTTTTCCACACTTGTATGCATCTAGCAACTCTTATTAATATGCCTTTAGGTAACCCACTCCTCCAATAAAGGAGAAATAAGGTAAGATATATCTTAGCCCCAAAACACTTAATGTATGAGGAAGGAGAAGTGCAAGAAACGCTATACAGAGCCCACTTGCTCTCAAATCCTAGAGTAGTATGGTACCATGTCTACCATGCTATAGTGCAGAGACTAGTAAGGGTAGAGATATTAATGCTCTAGAAAAGTGATTATGCCATTACAGTGCTTTCACTATAAATAACCTCACTATAAATAACCTCACCGTGTGGTAGAGTGTCCAATAGAAAAGTGATTATGCCATTACAGTGCTTTCACTATAAATAACCTCACCGTGTGGTAGAGTGTCCAATAAAAAAAGATATGGTTACTGATGCTACACAACCAAGCTCACCACCATTGTCAGTACTTTGCACATGCTATCGCATATAGATCAAATGCCTAGTCTAAGAAACTAAACCATTAGCAAGTATTAACTTATATTGTCGGAGAGATAGATTTGTGCAAATAGTCCCTCTTCACACCATCACAAGGATGCAAAGTAGGAGAAGAGCATATGTATGTACATGCATCATAATAGTTATCCACCTCTCAATCACAAAGGGTTCAAGGATAAAGTCTAGTGTTACAACCTAATGAAATTTTGAAACAAGCAAGAATCACCCCAAAGACTCGAAGACGTAGGTCAAAGAAAATAAGACCACGTGATAGTTCAAGATGATTCAGGTGAGGACTTAAACATTTCTTCATCCTCCTCAAATGAGGATCTTCAATCTATGTGAATGCTTTGTGGGACCACAGTGCATGGTGTTCACCCTTCGCTCAAATGGGAGCACACTGTTATCTATTCGTGGAGATCTACATACCAACACATTTCCATCTTCAATGGTGACTTTACTTGGTGGCATTCATCTTTGGTGGATAACTTCTCAGTGGTCCGTCACTCTTTGTGGTACTTTGTGGAACTCCTCCTTGGTTATTATGCAAAAGACTTTTTGCTCTAGTGGAAGTGGCATCTTTATTCTTGATGGTCTATTGGTGACATTTTATATCAACTTGGTGTTAAATTTCCTTTTGTAGAAACCTTTACTTTTTAATCCTTAGTGGATATCTTTTTAGCTAGTGGGCATTTTTCATTTAACACTCTGTATGTATGTCCTCTCATCCACACATCCTATGTGAAATGTATGTTGGTGGGTTGTGGTAGTTAGATGCTTGAAATAAAAAATTGGATGTAATAATATTTTGGAATATAATATTTTTAAATTGGGAATTTATACTTTTAGTATCAGATATAGATGGGCTAATCTAAAACCCATTTGACCATTTGGTTTACCATTCACCCATAAATCAAAAGTATAGTATATATATTGGATATTAGATCCAATACTAATAATGTATGGGAACCTATAAGGTGATCATCTTGATCTAAGATGATCAACTTCATCTTATATCATCTTGGATCAACTTCATCTTATATCATCTTGGATCTTAAATCAAGGACTAATAATGTTTTAGACCTTATCAATCTAAATATTTGAAAAGATCTTCTCTCTCTCTCTCTCTCTCTCTCTCTCTCTCTCTCTCTCTCTCTCACGCACACGCACACGCACACGCACACACACACACACACACACACACACACACACACACACACACACACACTGTTTATCTCTCAAGGGAGACTATAAATGACAGCATGGACCTCAAATGAAAAGTAAACATACCATCATGAAGTGAGAACCTAATATCGTTTTTGAAGATTTTAAGAGATTCATATCCCTTGAGTCTTTATTATTAATGATGTTTAATAAAATTAATACCTTCTTAAGATCTTAGATAATCTTAATGTGTAATTTTTGACCTTGGATCGCAATAGAACCCATTTAAGATCTCATATGTAGGCATCTTTGAGTGTACCCATTTCATTGGTTGTGGTAGTTCGGTGCTTTAAATTAATTAAAAAATTGGATGTAATAATATTTTGAAATAGGAATTTATAAGAGGATGAAGCCTTTTGATGAAGGGGTGTATTTTTACCAAAGGCTCATTCTAAACAATGTTGCCTTTCAATAAAGTGGCATGACTATCTGTGAAGGGGTATGTATGTTGACAAATTGCTACATCCATTGATCAAAGGGTTCTATCATGAGTATTTATGAAGGGGTATGTATGTTGATAAAAAGGCTACATTCATTCATCAAAGGGTTCTTCCATGGGTATTTGTGAAGGGGTAAGTATGTTGACAAAAAGTATAAATCCATTGATCAAAGGATTGTGTCTCTTTGTTGCATGCAAGAAGATGTCCCTTGAGATGATGGCTAAGACTATCAAGGCTCTCATCCATCATACTAACAAGGGGGATGAGGTGCCTCCTATAGGCATAAAAGTGAAGACTTGATTTTCAAGTCCATAACATGCCCCTCTTTTGCGGTAGTCCCCCTCTCAACTAGACACAATGTATATCAGGCAAAACTCTATAGACTACCATTGGCAAGGGAGTTTCCTACCACTACAAGCCATCATAAGATCATTTAGTATAGCTTTTATTAGCTCTTAGGAGGTCTTATTGGTTGTAAGGAAATTTTGTGGGCTCTTACAATATCAATAGGGCTAAAGAAGTTTACGAGGTCTTACATGAGAACATGAGCTTGTGTAAGAGATGATGAGCTTTTATATAAACTTATGAGACCTTGAGAGACTATTATACCCTATGTACTATCTCGAGGTGGTTTGTATCAAGCTCAGAAATATCATGGTACATAATATACGATGATGATATGAACATGCTCAAAAATATCATGGTGCAATATATATGACCCATACACATCAAGAAATACTCCCCCTAGTCCTTTCATGCATGGTATTGTGCCTTCTACCTTATTTCATCTCCATATGGTTGCATGCATTGTCCAAAATCTTCTTCTCATCATCTCGTGTGATTATCTCGATGTGGTTTTATTACTAGAGTTAAGAACTTCATATATGCCACCAAGTCAATTGCGATCTAGAAACCACTGAGTACATGAATTTACAAGACAAGCATACCATGAAGTCATCAATGAAGATACCATTTATAGTCGCACAATATGGATGGAAACTAGAAAACTATCATTTTTATACCTATATTAATGTTTTATGCCATCAAGATATAATACCCACAAAGGATATTTCAACATATATAAATAAAAATGTTATGGCTAGTGCATCCTAGTGGCTATGAGCTTGCACTTCATTTATCACCTTGTAATAAGAATAGTTTAAGACCGGGCCTCCTCTAAAAACACAACTCTTCTTGCGAATAGAGCAAGAACATTGTTTCTTTACAACTTAGATAAAGCACAACTTCTTGTAGCTATTCAAAGATACTCCATTGGATAACATGGAGATTTATGATGTCTATGATAATTGCAACTCATGGCAAATGTTTTGCTTATAGATTAAAGGGCTAACCTCACTTAGCCCAACACTCAAAGCCAATCAATAATGCTCATAATGAACTGGAAAATTAATTAAATTGTGTCGTTGTAATAGTCTATAGCTTGTGAGGTTAATTAAATTGTGTCTTTATAATAGTCTTTTAAAATTAGGAGGCTTCACATGTGGGCACAGCTAGAATAGATAAAAGAAAAACCTTATTAATACCGTGAGCTTGTTTTCTAGCGAGTTCTTACATCTAGAGGG
This sequence comes from Cibotium barometz, assembly GCF_041138505.1. Lineage (NCBI taxonomy): Eukaryota > Viridiplantae > Streptophyta > Polypodiopsida > Cyatheales > Cibotiaceae > Cibotium > Cibotium barometz. The sequence goes on from NC_141105.1 coordinate 3,470,871, forward strand.
CTCTATTGTATCCACCACTATCAAATAGAACTTTGGCAATGTAACAAAGTTAAAACGTCTATGTCCATTTTGGCTCTAAGGCAAAGGGATTAAGTGTATGTTAAAGGGGTTAGCTAGCTATGGTGGCTTCTCCCCGCTTCAGAAGAAGTGTGCACTCCTCTATTGAGTACAATTGTGTGCTTGAGTACAATTGTGTGCAAACTCTGGTTCATTAGTATTCTAGTTTGTGGTTCATTAGTATTCTAGTTTGTTTCAGTGGTATTAGAGCTTTGAACTAATCCTTTTTTTTTTGAAATTTCAAAGAAAATTTATTGAATTTCCCCTAAACCCTAAGCTTCTTGTTTCTGCACCAAGCTTCTTCTAGAGCTTGAGGACTTGTCATTAGATAGCATTAGGGAGCTATTAGGTTTAGTTTGGAGTATACCTTCTTCTTGAGAAAACCCTAGGTGGCCACGTTTTTGTGCGAGAAATCTCTTGATCTTGGCTAGGGTTAGGGTTAGCTATGTTTTCTCTTGATCTTACCTAGGGTAGTAGCTCTGCTGTCAGAAATGGCCGGGAAGGAGAGCGTGGAAGGCATCATTCGTCCCAGAATAGAAAACTTTGTGATCCAAGGCTACGGTGCTGCATCTGTGACTTACTTCAAACATTCTATTTGGGCTTGAAGGCGTGATGATCCCCAGCGGCTCTCAGGTCGCAGACATGGACAATCCCCAGTACTCCAACATCGCTCTCAGATTTTAGACGCAGACGATCCCTAGCATTCTGATCATTTGTTTTTTAGACTATTAGATTGTAGATGATGTACCATTCGGCTCTCAGATCAGATACAAAATCCAGTGTTCTAACGATCCGACAATCCCAGCATGTCAAACGATCCATTCGGGCTCTCAAATTACAATGATCTAGCATTCTAACGATCCGACAATCCTAGCATCCGTTGATATGTTTACGCTCTCAAATGGCAAATGATCCGGCATTCCAATGATCTGACGGTCTAGCATCCGATGATGATCCGTTTGTTAGCATCTGACAATCCATTTAGGCTCTCAGATCGGTAGATGATCTAGCATTCTAACGATCCGAGACGATTCTAGCATCCGATGATCCCCAAATCATAGACAATCCAACATTCGAACGATCTAGTAATCCAACATTCCAAAGATTCTACAATCTAACGTTCCATGATTCTAGTATCCTACTATTATGTTTGGCTTTTGAGGTCACAGACAAGGACATCAATTTGCAACTAAGGGCGAAGAGAGTTTCTTCATCAACACCAGCTTATTCTTCACATGAGATTGATAAAGTTTTGGCATGAGTTCATGCATACCATTGTAAGGGAACCACATATCTACTCCCTTGCATTACATTTTTTTTGTCATTTGAATCTAGTATGATTCAAGGGCAAGCTTGGCAAGTAGAGAAGAGGTGCCAAGTTCGAGAGGAGTTTACTTGGATCTTCCATGCCATGAGTGCCGTGGTAAAGTGGTAAGGAAGAGGATTAGGTACCCTGGCGAGAAGGCATTGAAAGAGATACACGGCATCAACATTTCCACTTGAAGTTTTTGGTTACATGATACTTGCCTTGCCAATCAATATGGGCAAGAAGGAGGACAACGTCAATTAAAATATAAAAGACATGGTTGGCACATGTATGAGCTATGAGGTTGCATGTTTGATGCCTTGGGAAGCCAATGTTGATGCTCATTTATTGCCAAAGCACACTTGAGTTGATAATGGATACGAATGGCTATTGATCAATGCATTTTGGTGCGTTTATGTAGAAAATTTGGTCAAAGTGACAATTTTTGTTGAAAGTAGTAAGCCCTGATTTAGTCTAAAATCCTAGGAGCTGATTGGGAGGTACTTGAAAAAGCTATTCAAGAGCCACATTTCAAGCGATAGCATGCCTGATTCTGTTTTCGTTTGATCCTCCAACTGGCAAAATTTCACTGTATGGAGAAACAAGATTCAATAAAAAAATAGCTTGTGTTTGGTTTGAAAGGTGTGTAAATCTTAAAAGTACATGCTATAAGCTTTCCATCAAGTCAAAGAGCACCTGATTTGGAGTTTGTTTTGGCAATCAACTTTACAAGGTTGGTTTTCCAAAGAAGTCAAAATATAGTGATATAGAGCATTGATCGGATAAAAGTGAAGTTGATATTTGGTTTATAAATCACTTCACTTCTCTACCAAGCCAAAGATCTTCTTCATCAAACTTTTCCTTGGGAAGATGCAACTATTTTTGGTTTTGTCGGTGGTGCGAAAATAGTGAGCTAATTGTGCATTGTTTGGGTTGGTACTTTGAACTCTTGGAATGCTTTCCATTGAAGTTTTTGCAAAGCAAAATTTTCCAAGGGGAAGAGCTCTTATAGAGAAGTCCTTGAGGAGGAAGCAACAACAGCTCTACTGAGGGCGATGGATGACCTACAAGAAAATACAAACCAAATAGCTCACACAGTGACATTTGAGGAGCAACACAAGCTTGTGCATGAAGAAGGCAATACTAATGAAGTGACACAAGAGCATTAATGTTAATGTATTGGAAGTACATAGGGTTGGCGAGGAAATGAGTATCGTTTTGTACTTCATGCACAAATTATGTGATAGGATGGATCACAATGATAACATTAGCACAGAAAGGCATGAAAATTTGGTTGAATGCATGGATCAAAAGTTCCAATTCATGGTTGAAAAGTTTGATACTTTGGGCAAAGAGATTCATGATGGGTTTTCTAGCTTGAAACAAGAGTGGAAGCAAAGGTAAAGAGGTCTATGGTGGGCCAAAAATGTATGCTTATGCACCAAGAAAACCTCAAGTTAGTGGACCACAAGCTCACGTGCCTTTTGTGGGTATAAGGTATGCAAGTGTATCAAGGATGATATAGAGAATGAGGGTGAATTTCCTTTTGATTCGAGTGGATCAAAAGAAAATGGGAGATGACTATGATGACAAATTACTATTACCTATGGCACATGTTTTGGTGGATAGTGGTAGTACACATAGTTTCATCAACACAAAGTCTATGTGCAGTCTCAAATTATAGCCCACAGACTTACCCTCATGGCATGAAGTTTAAGGGACTAATGGGACAAAAATGGATTTCTTGTGATGAAAATTGAGAGATTAATTAAATCATAATTGCAATTCTTTAAATAAATCTTGTTTTTAAGGGGTTTAAATCTTGTGGTTGAATATATCTTTGACTTAGAGCAATTCTTGGTCTAGAAAGAATCTTGTACTCGGATAGATCTTAAACTAGAACACTTGAAAATTTAGATAAAAGTTTACTTGAATTGGTATAAACTTCGTAATTGTGATTGGCATACAACTTAAGCTTGGTTTCTAGTCATTTGAGAGCTATTTCTTTACTTTTCTCATCCACTAGTTAATGGTTAAGCAATTGGAGAAACTTGCTTGGATTTTGAATCTTTAAATTGGTCTTAATCTTCTATGAAATGTCTAGCAGTCATTTTTACTTGAATTTGGGCAACTAGATCTTGAAGATAACTTTTGCTAATCTTGTCTTGATCTTTCTAGTTAGGTTAAGGTGTCTAAAATTCTTTTTGGGAGCTAAAGTTTTCTAAAATTTTATAACTAGGTCATATATAAAGCTTTTATGTTGGTTAATAAGCTTTTAATTAAGCTTATTAAAGCTTTTATAAGCTTTACATTTTCAACCTCTCCCACTAGTATTCGGGCAACGCCAGCACGTAGCGTACAAGATTAAAAAAGGAAAATAATAATTAAAAAAATCAGCTCCGTGCGTAGCTCGCAAGAGTAAAAAGGGAGAAGAGAAAAAATTCAGTGCCTCCTGGATTTTGCACAACCGGCCAAGATTTGAGGGAGAAGGAGAAGGATTATATATATATATATATATATTACTTTAAGCTTGTTCATTTGTGCCCAGGGCATCATACTGAGGAGGAAAAAATAAATAAAAACCAAAAGTAATTTTTGAAAACAACTCTTGAACAATTCTCATCCCTCCATTATAGAAACTGAGAGCAAAGGAAAGGTTTGGCAATTCTGATTATGGCTCTCAACGCTCCTTTCCTTGCTCTTTCAATCCGTACAGATAGATTAGGAAGAGAATTAGTGTGAAGGAAGGTGGTTTTGTGGTTTTGGAAAATCCACTAATGGTTTTTCACCTAGTTTTACCCTTTGGGCAATAGATTGATCGAGATTGATTACCCAATTGTTAAAAACAAGCTTTATTTCATCCATACATAAACAAAAATTTCATCCTTACATAAACAAAAATCCCTAAACGTGTTCTTATTTAATTTAAATTCAAGAAAATTACCAAAATCGCCTCTCTTTTTTTGTCTCTTTCACCTCTTTTGACCGCCTTCAAGAAAATTAAATTACACCAAAGCTCAGATACCACTGTCACTCACTGGACCCATTTAATCTTCTTGAAGAAATAAATCAAGAACTCATAAATTATATCAAAAATAAAACAAAGGCTTGAATTGAATTGAAAATTAAAGCACATAACAAAACATAAGGCAAGAGAAAGAAAAACATCACCATCAACACAAGTCTGGGTGCAATCTCCCCCCCCCAACGTGAGTGGCTTCTTCTAGTGCGGGTATTTTTGATATATTCCAAAAAGTAAGCTTTTAGCCAAAAATAAAGTACATATCCATATTTGGACTTTGCCATTAAATTAGCCTTTGTCCTTAAGCCTTCTAAGGTTTGCACAATTTTCTAATACAATAATCTAACTTGTGCACAAATGCACATTACAAGATAAATCAACTAATGCTCGCACGCACATCACCATGATGTCAAAATAATATCAAATGCCATCATACGGCCACAAAATATTGTGAATATAATAATGAGATCTGTCCACACACCAACGACTCAATCCACCATCCGTAGGACACCTAAATCGGTACCCTCGCACTGTGCAACACCTAAGTTGGTACCCTTGCACACCTCATCACCTAAACTCATAAACATAAACCACATCAGTAACAATCAATTGACATCTCGTCAATCAATCCTAACATGTTCATGAGAAATAGGCATCATAAAAATATAAATCAAATACCAAAATGTCACCAAATACATGTGGGAGTCCACCCACACATGGAAATCCATCCATTACTGACTAGTAAAAATACTCGGGTGTCCCCATCAAATAATAAATGTCCATGACTATCATCCATCAAATAACATGGATCATAACACTTGGGGGTAGACATTTGAGGTCGATAACTCTCCCCATCTCTAGGACCATTGAACCTTGGCCCTTGACTTTGATTTATAGCCCCTCTTAGGGTTTGAAGGATTTGATGTAGATATCTGGGGTAAGTTTCTCTTTGATGGGTGTGGTGTGGTGCCGACTTTAGCTTTGAAAAGCTTCACATGGGAAGGCCTTAGCAAAATTCTATGCCATCTTGACAGCTTTAGAAAAAGATGTCAGCCTTGCATTCTTGACCAACCTATCCAATGGAGGATCCAACTTTCTAATGAATTGATGTAGTAGAGTTACGTCGTCCATTTTGCAGGGCAAAGTGAAGGAAATCAACAAATGCTTGGCGATACTCTATAGTCTTGTCCTTCTAGTCTACTTCTAGGAATTCGTTCATCTTATCCTCTCAAAAACTAAGAGGATAAAATTAATCACGAAGTTAATCTCTTATGTCATCTCTTTACATGTCGCTTTGATCTCATAGCATCCCATTACAAGTCACTTTGATCTAGATCATTGGTTTTACAATAATTCTTCCATCCTACTCTGGCTACTCTAATAACTTTCAGTCAAGCTAGGGACCGCTTACTTTCTCATTGTAACCTACTACTACAACAATGTACTCATCCATGGACTTGATCTAGGACTCCATGATCTCTCCAAGGTTCCTTCCCTCACCTTTGGAAAATCTAGGTTGAGCTTTCTGTAGGGATTTTCATACATCATGGTCAAGTACCTCATCATCATCTAAGAGGTTAGCTTGGTTACAGTTAGCACGATTCATGATTTCTATCCAATTAATGAAAATTCATCGTGATTTTATGACATTATTGTGTAACACGTATCACAATTTATCGTGCCTCTCTAAACTTCAAATAAGAATACATAGAAAGGTTAAAAAGTTTTATTATATTTATCAAATTTATTACATCATTAGAGATCTTCCCCTAGAGATTCAAAGTAATCGAGGGAGGTGATAATATCCACCAACAAGTATAAAGCTTGCTCCTCGGGGTAAGTATAATAAGAGATAATAAAGTCTAGTGGCAATGTGCTCATCTAAGGGTAATGGTGCGCCAAAGCACAAAAGCTACCGCTTCCTAAGTATGGATTACGGTTTGGTTGTTCTGAATGGAGTAAGAACTTGCATCTAACTCATTTACTAACCACCAGATTTATCTATTTTCTATCCTATCAAAATACTTTTTAAATCTTGATCTTTTTACCTTATTAATCTGTAACATGACTTTCAAACAATGTAAGCTCACTTCCACTATAAACTTACGATGTGGGAGATATAAGCTAGCCTTGTAATGAACTCTCCTAAGAATAGGGATTTGTCTCCCTTTATGATATACTTCACTAATATCAGCTTCTTCATAGTCATTGGCGAGAACAAGGTTCTCCTCAACATATGCTTGATAGCTTAAGCTTATATAAAGGACACATTTTTTCAATGATCATTTTTGGCTCTCTATAGAAAGTGCCATTTAAAATGGAAAAGGTTATCCTATATGTTCATAACTCATTCTCTCGCTAGGTGAGTGATGTTCTATCTTAGCATTCATCAATCCCTGTAAGACCTAATGGCCAGGTAGACATCTTTCCTACATGCAATTCCATCTTTGATGAGAATCCTTATGAGTAAAAGTCATTATTCTCTCATGCGAACATGGGAAAATGAAAATTTAGAATCATTATTGGAATTATTTCACGGACTAATCCCATTTTCTAAGAATTTGAAAACGCTGGGATTACCCAATCTTCATAAAATTCTCGTTCACAATTTTAGAAACTTAAGTTAATTTACAAGAAGCTTACGTTCTTAAGATAAAAAAGGAAACAAACGTTTTTATTCCACTATCCAATATTTATTTATGTACAAGAAGATTCACTAATCTAGGGTTCCTCAATCCTCCTCCTCTATTGTCTTGTGAGCTCTCATGGCTCTCTCCCAAATAGCTCTAATATACTCTCTAGTTGACATGCCATGATAGATGTAGTCCATGACTCAACAAGAGGCGGCTATGCTAGGACACACACACACACACACACACACACACACACATGTTACTTAAGTGTTACGAGAATGTATTTTAAGGTCTCCTAAAAATATTATTCTACCCTCTTTGCTAATTTGGGGACGCTTGGATTATCTTTGCGTCATGCCAAATTATGTTAATATCATGGGTGATACCATTGTAAATATTAATACTTATATGTGTGTGGTGATAGTTTGTATGCCTATGGAATATTTGTTTGCCAATTTATTATTGGATATTTTATAGGTAAAGAGGATTCAAAAGATTGAGGAGGATGTGCACATAATTATTTGATGACACACATTTTTGGAAACAAGATTTATATATATTTGTTCTAGCTTGTGCACATTTTGATTTAATTTATAAGCTTAGATTTATCAAGCTTAGACTTGAACATTCAACTTTAATATTTTTGTAAAGTGTTATATACTTCAACCCTAGCCTCAATTTATGGACACTCTATTTTGAGCATAAGAGGGGGCCGTGTAAGGAAAAGCACACTTTTGTATTTTTGGAGGCTATGGCCTATTACTGGAGTGAAATTCCGTAAATACTCATGTGTGGGGGAAAGGCCACACATATGAGGGGGGAAGATTGCACCCATTGTTGCCTCGTTTTCATGAGAAAAGTATTTTTGCAAGTTATTTTATTGGATTCTTGAATTTGTTGAACTTGTGGTTTTTGATGTGTTGTTTTGGTTGAATAATATATTTCTTAGAAGTCTTTATTTACTTAGTGGATCTGTGTCAGTGGTATCAAAGCCCATGGTTTAGAAAGACGGAGGCAAGATTTAAAAGCTTGAAGGATTAATCAAATGTTTGAAGAATTGCAAGCTTTTATCCGAAGGGCAAAAACCACAAGGTAAAAGAAGGTGGAAAACCACTCTGCATAAGCCAAAAACCACACTTCTTCATGAAAAATAGTTTTTTTTCCAATTTTTAATGTCTCCATGATCTGATCATACATATGGAATCGGCAAGAGAAGGAGGATGGGCTCAACTCTCATATTGCTAAGCCAATGTGGCAGTGTCAAAAACCTATAATGGATGGTAATTATTTGCTCTCAAGTCAATTTGGAGGAAAAAGAGAAAGTCGCTTTTCATAGACTATTAATCTTTAAATAAAAGATTAATTAAACTTGATTCTCAAGCTTTCAAAGAAAAAGAATCAAAGTTTTATTTTTTAATCCTCCCTCCTTCCAAAAATCGAAAGTGAATTATCCGGGCATAGGTGAAATTTTCTCTCTTTCTGTTATACAGTCGTAAAGAAGAAGTTAAAAAAACTTTAAGTTTATAAGCTTAAAGATTAAGCTTTAAGGTTTAAATCTCATAATCTTATAAGCTAAAAGCTTATTATGCCAAAGCCAATAATTGAATTACTACCACAGAAAGGAAGTCCATAGCCCTACAAATTTAGTTCTGAAGCAATTGCAAGTCACTTGTAAACCAAATTCCAATGAGCCAAAGGAGGATAATAAATTTTTTTTGGAAGTGTTCTTTGCAACTTCTTCCTCAAATTTAAGATTTCAGTGGGATTCTTCAATGCTCTACAAATTCCAAGTGGCTTAAAATCTTGCCAAACGCTCGGAATTCATTCAGAATTGGAGTAAAGGATGGTGGGCTAAGATCAATCTTTTGACAAATTTCAAACCCGAATTCAACACAGTTCAAGGGATAAGTTTTTTGTCTTTATTTTTTTATCTGCATTATAAGTTTTTTGTCTTTATTTTTTATCTGCATTATAAAATTATGTTTTTTAATTTATCTACATTATAAACTTACACTTTATTTATTTATTTGCAATGGCTGATTTGCCCGCACAACCCACTATGCGAGAGCAAATTTCCACACTTCAAGAGCAAAAATAAGCGTGATTAGAGGCTTGAGTTAGAGTGCCATACTAAGCATCTTATTAAGCATTCTAAGTGTGAACGTTTTTTTTATTATTGTGATGAAGAGGAAAGTGATCATGTTAGATGTACTATTAAGGCTACATTACATGCCTAGAGTTCTCGGAAGCCTCATAGATTAGCTGAAAGGCATTCACTTTCTAGAACTATGATGGGAAGAAAGATAGCAGAGTGCTTATTGCATGGCTCAATCAATTTTGGATGATTAATTTTCAAGAATTTCTTTTTGAAAAAAAGACAAGATTAAATATGCTTGTAATCATTTGATTGAAACTGCTACTTTATGGTGGAATGTGATTAAGCAGGGCAACCATCGACCTACTACATGGAAGGAATTCTAGAAACTTTTAAAGAAACATTTTATTCCTTCGCAATAAAAGGCTAAAGCTCGTCAACAATGGGATACGTTATGCCTAGTGGAGAAAGAGAATGTCCAAGCTTACATTGATAAATTTTGGGTTGTTCTATTATAGTTTTAAAAGATCAAGAAGGTCAAAGAAAGAGAGCAAAGACGAAAATTTATTGCTATTCTCAAGCCTACTTATTAGGGCATATGTTAATATATTTCATCCTTGTAATATCAGTTCTGCTATGGATCTTGCTCTCAATTTTGAACGCAAAACTTTTACCTCTGGGGATTCTAGAATGTAGGAAAATGCTTATGCAAAGTCTTCTAAACCATCTTTTCCTTCGAGCAATTTTGATAAATCTAGGATATATAAGGGTCAAGATGTAGCCAAAGAGATTTTGAAAAGATAATAGCAATAAACCCTCAAATGGCAACCTGAAGAACCGTATCGTCAAGTGACAAATGTCACAAGGAGGGGACATTGTACTAAAATGTCCAAAGAAGAAAAAGAACTCTACGCCTATGGCTCATGTCAACAAAATTAAAGATGATGATGACAATTCACTTAAGCAAGAGGGTAATTATGATCCTGACTATTTGGATGAAGGTAAGATTTCTATTCATGCTTTATTGAGAATTCAAGGAAAAATAAAAGGAAAATACATTTCTATTTTAGATGATGATGGTAGTTCTCCGCGATTTCATTTTCGAAAAGGCATTAAAAGCACTCACGCTAATGGATTGTACTCGAGCTATAAAGTGAAAGCTGCATTGCAAGGAAATAACTACAATTATACTAAAGAGGTTAAGAATCTAGAATTGGAAATAAACTCATTCAAAGAAAAGAGAACATTTTTAGTTTATCCTTTGCAAGGTGTTGATGATGTCATTTTATGAATGCCATGGAGACATGGACATAGCCCTCAGATTGATTATAACACCCATACAATATGGGTAATGAAAGATGATAGAGAATTTTATCTTCAATGTCAGACTAAGGGTGATTTAGGCCCTCTTTTAACCTTGGAGGGGGGTTTCATATCCAAAAATCGCCTTTTTTTCTCTCTACCACTCTATGCTAGATGTTTCCTACATGGGAGGGGGATTTTAGATTCAAAAATCATCCTCTCTCTCTCTCTCTCTCTCTCTCTCTCTCTCTCTCTCTCTCTCTCTCTCTCTCTCTCTCTCTCTCTCTCTCTCTCTCTCTCTCTCTCTCTCTCTCTCTCTCTCTCTCTCTCTCTCTCTACCACCCTTTGTCTCACTTGCAGCGCGCGCGTGCGCGCACACACACACACATTACAAAAGCTTTAAACTACAATATATAAATAAAATTTAAAACTACAAGAGATCCAAGAGTTTATATTCATGATGATTAAGGATATGAACACCTACTTTGCACTAGTCTGATGATTTAAGTGCAATTTTGAACCTACTTCACACTCAAGTATCCTAGGTAGCCCTCCTCTTGATAGTATGCCTCTCTCTATGGCTTAAGGAGTTGCCTTTAGCTTCAATACTATTGAGCACGATTGCAAAAAGACTCAAGGCCTCACTTAGCCAAAAGGGTGTAATTGTTGGGGCACTATTGAGATGACATATTTCCTAATTAAACACCAAATTAGGACACGTGTACATGTGTGTGTGTTTTCTTAATCCCTTCTCTCTCTCTACCACCTTTTCTCTCACCTGTGTCTCCACATATATATATATATATATATATACACACACACACACACACACACATATATTACAAAAATTTAAAACTACCATATATAAAGAAAATTTGAAACTACAAGGGACCCAAAAGATGATCCGACATCATAAAATAAAATAACATGCCGGCATTCGACATTAAGGCTCTAATCATGGTGCATAGTGTGTGAGGGGTGTAGAAGCTTGAAATATTTTTGCATGAAATTCTCCACCCTTCTCTAGAAAAGTAATGTTTTGACTTATGCTTTCCCATTCAGCATAAGGCACTTGACATAGACTCTTATGTGTGTCTCTCCATCACATGCGACTTAGACAAATGTTTCACCAAATTATTTTTGTGATGTTATGCTTTATTTTTGTTGGACCATAGTTTTGTGCTCTACTCAATCTTGTCCTTGAGTCTACCTCTTTTTCCCTAAATTGATAATGATTTTTTTTCCACTTTGACTTAGCTGAGGTCAACATATCAAGGTACCTTGTAACCTTTTGGCTTGAGCACCAATTGTTGATTCCTTTGCTATAGTATTTGAGCTTCTTCTTTGAGTTCTGGTGCTTTTTGGATTATTGTTGCAATCAACTTTTAAGGAGGATCTATAGCCTCGCTTTTCTATTTTTGTTCCAAGTTAATGCTTCTTTAGCTAGATCAGTATTCCTTTTCCACCTCCAACTCCTTTATCCTTTGATTCTTTGTTCTTTGAGGGTCATCTTTTTGTATGTATCTTATAACTTTCCCTTACTTGCTTGAATGTGCAATATGTCGAGATGGATCACACTCTTTAGATTCGGGATTGTTAAAGAAGTTGGGCTACATAATTATTGATGAAACTCGACCTTCATTGGTGATTCAAGGATGGATCAACCAATCACCATATGTGGTTTTTTTGGGTCCAAGGATTTTGCAAGTGTCACAACAATTCATTGTGTCTAATGCATACACCTCATAATGTAGTTCCCTACTTATGCATAATGCAAATATGTCATGTTGGCAAGAAACTTAGTGAGGGTCTATGGGCTAAACAAGGCCTTTATATCCTATGTGCTCGGTGCATGACTGAGGTCCTTTGGCATAAGCTTGGGTGTTCAAAGAAAAAGAGGCTATTATCGATGGTGAAGTAGCTTTCAATAGGATCTTTGCTTTCCATGGAAGTTCTTCTTTGTGAATCTTGGTCTCAACACATCTATGACGCACATTAGCAGCCAAAAATAAAATGTTTACCATAGTTGTGAACAAGTTGTTACCTTTTTGGGTGAAAGTTTCCTAGAAAGGAGTAGTTTGATCAATTCTAAGGCCAATTGCACCATGTTAGGTCCTTTCAAGAAATTGTTAACTGCACAACATTCATTGGGAGGAATTCTTACTAGGATTGGCTTGCAAGATAATATCAAAAAATGGACCTTTTGTGACAATTTTGTCAATACTTTGGACGAGGTTTGGTTGAATCCCAAGGAGATTTATGGGCCTGTCAGATAGAGGGTTAATAATGGTGCAGGTTTGGCCAAGTTTTCTTTTTGAAATCTAAACAAATGATTTCCCCTCATAATAACCTTGAGCTAAAAGCAATGCTTTGGACCCACACTTGTCAGGTGCTTAACTTCTTTGGTTGCAATTGAAGTCTCCATTAAAGCCTGTTTTCTTTTGGCCTTAGGTTTCTTAGGTTGTTAGGTGTATTATTTTTGAGGTTCGGTAGCTTTGGGCACCCAAATCAAGTCATTAGGGGGACAATTTTGAGCTCTAAAAAGATGTTTAGGTAACCACCATTGTGATTTTTGAGCACGAGGTTACCTTAGTACTTTTTGTTTATTCTAGGCCTCGATAATGATTTGTTATTATGAAATGTTTGATTATAACCTGGTAAGTCCAAGACATTCTCAAGAGCCTTTAGTGGTAGGGTGGTGAGGGTGGAAGGCTTTTCATAGTTAGAGTGGGCAAGAAATGCATTCCAAGGCACAACCAAAAGAGTTGACTTGTTGATGGGATCAGTCCACCACCATACATTTGTAATGGCCCATTCAATTTCTTCCAATCAAAATCTCTTCACAAAAAACTTGCCTTGTGTTGGGTGGTTTACTATGTTAAATACCATATTGCATACACCCAAACAATTCGGGAAATAAATAGGGATGGGGGAGCACAACCAGCATAAACACAATGCTTCTTATGTAAGACTGAAGTCCTTCCCATCCTACTCAACTCCAAGAACCAGAAAAAATTAGCCTTTCGCTTGGGTGGAAATGGAACTAGGAGTTGGCAAGGAAAGATATAAAAGCCAAAGAAAGACAAGAAAAACTTATATAAAGATGCAAGACGTTACACATATGTATGATTGAACTTGTGGGAATTGAGAAGGAAGAGGAATGGGAAGTTAAGCTTGCGTGATTATGGTTGCATATATGTTAGAGGTATGCAAACTAAGTCTTTTAGATTGCAATGCAAGCAATAACCTAATGTCTTATGAGACGTGATCTTAACTGTCTTCCCATAAGCGCACAAGTGCAACCAACTCTAGTAACAAAATATTACTTTTGATAGAAGTCTTCGTGGGTTTCCAGAGCTTCAAAAAGTAGTCATGGTTATCTTCATTCATTGGGGGTTCCTCTATAAGGAATTTGATATGTTTGACTTTTTACCTCTTTTTTGAGCCTCTATCAATCATTGGGGGTTCCTCTCTAAGGAATTTGATATGCTTACTTTTTACCTCTTTTTTTAGCCTCTACTTGGTTCAAAAAGGCTTGTTTGAACCACATTTAAATTCTCTATGAAGTTCAAGGATTCCTAAAGCTCAACCAAAGTATCAGTACCTTAAGGAGTTTTTAAGCTCACAATTTCTTAGGTTGAGTTCTTGGTGTAGTCTAACTGGGGTCTCAAGACTCCAGATAGATTCCATGGTCATGATAGGAGTGATTTCTTTTTACTAATCAACATCGTAAAAGTGAGAACCTCCTATCTTATTAGGTATGGTATCTACTATTGTAGAATATGGAGCCGATTTTCATCTTCTAAGGCTCAGGAAGATCTTTAGCATCAAAGTTTAGTTCCACAGATGATAAATCATTAGATTGAGCTTCGTGAAAAAGATAAAAACTTCTAGCTTCCTCTTTTTCACTTGTATCAGTGTGGTGGTGATAGAGCCTTCATCCTCTACAAGATGCTTTGGGTGGTGACTCCAATTTTTGAGATTGATTTTCATGGTCGCTCCTTTTTTGCACAAATAGACATGATCAATTCTCGAGTCATGGATCATTCTAAGTTATCTCATAAATGGTCTTCCTAGGATTACATGATCCCCAGAGAGTACTTTCCAATTTTCCTCCATCTTTTTGAGCACAACAAAGCGGCCATGTCCTTGAAACCAATGGCCTTATCTAATTTCTTACTACTTGAAGATATATACTAAGAGAGGTTCCAGATGGGGATTTTGATCTCTTAGACCCCTGAGAGCTAGACATATCGTCATAAAAAACAACGATGTCTATATAGCACTTGTTTAAAGGTCATTCACCTCTACATGTAAAGATAGTTATGTAGATTTTGGTCTCGTAAACCCTCAAGAAACAACGAGATAAAATGACGTTGGCTTGGTTTTTGATCAACTGAGCAACACAAATAGTGGTATCTTATGCATCGAATGTATTCTTGTAGAAACTCAATTTCTTGTTGTTTGTTGACATTGTTCAACTGGTGGTGGATGAGACTCCACGACAGCTTAGTCTTGGAGAATGCCACCCTAAAAGCATTTTTCAAGGTAACATTCATATGTAGCCTTTTAGGAGGCTCTAGGGTTTCGAACCAATGTCAAGCAGCACCATCCAAGGTCAAGCTACAAGCTAGGACCATAAACATAATAATTAGCCACATTTTGGGGGTGAAAAATAAGAGGATCAAGTCTATCCAATAAAGCTCTCTCAAAAAAATCAGTGATGATGATTGGCAACCCACCCGGTCGACATCAATGGAGATCCTCTCCCTGTATCAGTATTAGCATGTTCTACTAATGTCTCCTCCGTGAGGATTTTTGGGTGGTTAATGTTTTTGAACATGTTAGTGTACACCCTAAAACCATCTCGATTTAACCTTGGGTTTAAAAGGCTGATCAAACCCCTTCATGTTGCATAATCTCATAGATTTGGTGGTTACCATCCATATATTCCAATTGGTGCATGATCGGATTGACTATCTATTTAAGGATGCTAATTAAACACATCCATTAGTGGACATAGAGATTCTTGGGATGTCTTTGATCCTATGGAAGGGAAAGTGATGAAGGTCATGTCATGTAAAACTTCTCTGTAAGTCTACCAATTGCCATTGGATGGCCTAATAAATCCTCACGGATGATATGTTATCTAGGTCAAAGCAAGGGCTCCTACTACTGGCAGTAGGAGCTGGAGAGGTATCCTTGCTATCATTGTTCTCATACATAGGATTCTTGGTGATCGGCAGTTGAACCATAGGTGCATACGTATGGGATCGTCTAAACAAGTAAAGTCCAATGTTTAGCACATAAGAGGGTATAGTGTCAATTATGTCTATTCAAGGAGTCAAGGGGTTAACTTTATTAATTTTAAGTCACATAAGTGTCATGTTCCTTTGATCTCTTGTCAAGGTGTGAGGGGTCTGGATTTCCTTGGAAAATTTACTTCTTTGTACGTTCCTTTAGTTTTAAACCTCTTTTTTTCAAGTCTTTTCCCAATATTTTTGTGATCTTTCTTTTTTACACGTGTGTACATGTGTACTTAGTGTGACTGTGTGGATTGTGAGGTGAGTTAGATCGTGGCAATTGGAAAAGTGAATCATATGGTAATCCGTG
The DNA here is from genome assembly GCF_041138505.1 of Cibotium barometz. Taxonomy (NCBI): domain Eukaryota; kingdom Viridiplantae; phylum Streptophyta; class Polypodiopsida; order Cyatheales; family Cibotiaceae; genus Cibotium; species Cibotium barometz. Next base: position 3,486,899 of record NC_141105.1, read on the forward strand.
AGGTGACTCAGTCATCCATGAGGTTGAGGGTGATCCATGAGGTCAGTCACAATGATCCATGAATAATCCATGAGATCAATCTCATTGGTGATTTGTGAGATGGGATTGTGAGGTGCGATCTGTGAGATGAATCGACCAATGCTGAGATTGGATCGTGTAGGTCAATCGGCCGATCCGTGTGGGGTGCGATCCTTGGGGTCAGCAGACTCGGCGATCCATGAGGTGTGATTTGTGAGGTCAATTGGTGATCCACGAGACCAGTCAGTCAGTGATTATTTGTGAGGTGGGATCCGTGAGGTTAATTGGCAATCTGTGAGGTCAGTTTGGTGATTCGTGGGGTTAGTCTCACGCAATCCGTGAGGTAGGTGAGTCGTGAGGCACTCCATGAGGAGGTCAGTCTCGGCAATTCGTGAGGTTGGGGTCGTGAGTCAATCCGTGTGAGGTTGGGTTGCATAGTGGAGGTAAGGCTTCATGTGTCACAAACTAGAGCCAGTCTTTGAAAGATAGTTGGCCTTGTCAGAAGGCGGCATCGAATCATTTTAGTAGCTAGGAATCTTATCGCCTATAGTTGTAGGTCTTGTAGAGAATGTGTGGATCTACTTCATTTCAACATAAGAAAATTATTATATCAAGAACTTATCAACTGCTAATTAAGCCATGATTAACTCAATTTCACCTTGATTAACAGTAGCCACACGTGTGAGAGAGACAGAGAACATGCTAACAAACTACATATGGCTGCTTGTTTTGACAATACATAAATACAAGGCCTTTTTTTGCTCTATATTTCTGCTATTATGTACTAATGGAAATCAAATGCACACATACCTGCAACAATGCATGATGCTTTTCTACACCCGATCCTCTTCCCTCTATCCTCCTTAGTTCAAAGCAAAGGTTACTCTCTCTCTTTCTTAGTTGAAAGCCAGCTTCTCTCTCCAGTGCCGGAAAGCCACAACACTCCCTCCCTTCCTCCTTCCCTTTCCCTTATCCCTTTTTTAATGTGTTTTTAATGGTTTAGTGCACTACCTAATGCAGTCATTTCCTAAGTTTGATGCATAACCTAATGCACCACTACTTTGATAAAACTTAAAAAAATGATTAAAGTCCTACTAACATTCACACACATGATTAATGTATAGAATCTCAAGAAAAACCATGCACACACTAACTAATACTAACAATAATTAAGCAAAAATCATCTCAACAACAATAAATTTAACAAAAAATTCTTTCTAATCCTCCTTTTGACCAAATTAAACCCTACACTAGATCTTTTACTGAATGTAATAACATAATCAAATCTCAACACTAGGTCTTTCATGGAATGGAAAAAAAAACAAGCTTTACATAAGTGTCTACATAAATGGTAAGGCAAAGCAACCATGCTCCCAACAACAGGGGTGCCAATGAAAAGCCCAAATACACCACACTTAGTAGTACAAGACTAACCAAGTGGAGTGTAATTACCTTTCTCTTATAATGGAACTTTTGGATGCTCACCCGTCATCTTGGAGAAGAGGCAACCACGTTAATGCTAGCTAGCACTTGAGAAGACCGACCTCCCGTTTATCACTGCAAGAGTTGTTTATGTAGAGCTTTGGAGTCTCAAGAGAGAAGAGACCATGCTAGCTTAGTAGCCTCTCAAGACACCAATCCTCTCTCTAGACACGATCCTCTCTCACACATCCACGGTGACTCATATAAAAGCCAAAGAAGGACAAGAAGGCAAGTGGATCACATACACACTTAGATACACACAAGAAATAGAGGGCACACAAAGAGGCAAGAAGGCAAGAGAACTTGGGTACAAGTAAGCAAAACTCAATGTAATTTCCTAGAGAAATTGACTTATATACAAGAGATTTTTAAGCTTGCGTGTCCACATCTAATAACTAATTGGGCACCCAAATTATTGCCTAACTATATCTAGGCTAGTCTAAGCCACACATTGGGTAGATGTTGATTCTTTTACTTATCTTGGTCATCCTTTGAGTATATAATCAAGTGCAATCATGTGAGAATTAAAATTATTGGAAAGAGTTATTAATTCCCACTTGGGTGGACAACACATTCTTAAGGGTAGAAAAAGATCTTTTTAGGCGATGATGCTCATTATGTGTGTACATCCTTTGGTGACTCAAGTGTTTCTATCTACTCTTAGTTCATTATAGATTTCTCTTCTTCACTCATAGCCAATGCGCACATCCATTGTGATGGTGTAGTCCTATTGTTGATGCATGTAAATGGTCATCGTTGTTAACCTTGGGTTAACATTGACATGTATGCACATGATGGTAATGTATGTGGTATTGATGTGTGTGAGTTAGATCATGTGAGGACATGATCTTAAGGGCAGGGATGGCATTGAGGAGTATGGGTGATGATATGTCTATTCCTACCTACCTTCTTAGGGATCATTTGGATGCATTAGATGATCATTGAGGATCTATTAGAGGATCATGAGAGCATTCGACTGATGATGCATTGGATGCCCATGAGTGTGATTAGTGGTGCATCCATTGTTAAACATAGATTTGATTATTCAAGATTGATGATGCATCGGCGGATGCGCGCCCCACCAATGTTACACATAGATTTGATGATACTTCACATGTGGGTTCATGGGATCAAATGTTGGACCATGAGAGGAGCATAGTCTTGAGTTTCTTATGTTAGATGTATTAGGCTACTCTTCTAGGTTGTCCACTACTCCTAGTTCTCATAGATTTTTTGGTAGCGTTTGTATAGTTCATGTGTTTAATCAACTAGGCATTATACCTCTAAGGGTAGTAATGACTTCACTGAGGTAAGGCATGCAGGAGAGGCAGGATTATGCACATAGACCTTGAGTTATTTTTGTATTTGATTTAAGAATTTTCTTAGATCTAGTGATTATGAAGGTTGAGGTATTAGAGAATATCAAGGCGCCCAGCGGGCCTCCAAACAAAAGAACTTATGGAAGAGGAGGTGGAAGATTTGGACAAAGAGGAGCTAGGTTGATATGCTTGTTAACCCATTATTAGGGTTAACACAAGCTACTACCATTATCTTATATCAAGGAGTCACGGTAATAATGGGTTAACAAGCTACTACCATTATCTTATATCAAGGAATCACGGTAGATACACCAAAAGTCACAATCTCAAGGAGAATCTTGGAAAGCTCACTGGGCCAAACACAAAGACAAAATCAGGCCATACCTTGATGCACTTTTCAAAGGAAATGATCAACCAGGAGCAAAGAAGGAAAAGGAGGGCTCAAAGGAAAATGCCCTAGGAAAATCTGAAAGCACAAAGCCCTCCAAACTTAGGAAATGGCCACCTCAAGATAGGGCAAGAAAAGGTTATTTGAATTTGGGGAGAAGAAAGTTAGCACCAAGTAGGGAGAAACCTCCAAGGAGGGTTCCAGCAGAGGAGCGGAGGTGCCAACCAGGCAGCAAATGAAGAAGGATCTAGCCGTGCGCACTAGGCAGATCTGTGTTGCTATCCCAAAAGCTGGAGTAGCAACAACAAGCAGGCAAGAGGAAACCACCATTGTAACACTACTGATGGTGTTGAGCTAGTCCAATTTTCTGGAATCTATAGAGATGGACTAGGTGTAGGGGTCCTTGAACTACCTACAAAGGTGCATGAATGATGGACTCAAAGAGATGACCAAGCTACATACCATCATCAAGGAGAAGGACGTTGCATGTGCTCAAAGCACAAAAGCACTGAAAGACCTTAAAAGTTAACAAGAGCCATTGTGAGAAGAGCTGCACAAAAGGAGACAGGAAGCTAGCCAGGTAGAAGACCTACGAAGACAGCTTAAGGAGCTACAACATGCCATCAAAGGGCTGAAGTAGGAGGTGGATGAGATGAAGAAAATCATGGCCAAAAAGCACCACGAAGCCCTGTAGATGTAGGATGAACTAAACAAGGCCATAGAAAGGCAAGAAAGAGTGGAAGCACAGGTTACCCTGATCCGGGAGGAGAACCTAAGGATATGCCCAAAACAAGGCGCAGACAAGGATAATCTGGAATTGGTTAAGGCAGAAGCATGCCTAGTAGTACTAGATGCCGAGGAGTAACCAAAAGTTTATGAGCTAGATGCGGAGAAGATGGAGCAATTGGAGAATCACGTGATGGAAGATCTCAAGGAGGTGTGGGGGGCTTACTTGGAAAGGCTGAAATCAGTAATGGAAGCATCCACACCTTCCTGCACAGAAATTACTCCTCACCGGCTAGGAGATAGGAATCTGGATGGAGGCTCCAGATATTTGGATCCAGCTCCATTATCCTTAGGCCCAGAATCAGGAAAAGATCTAAGCGCACCAGACTCGAGACAAGAAGTGGAAGCCTGGAAGAAAAAAGTTGATATCCTTAAAGGAGAAGGGAAGAAGCCAACAAGCTAAATAGAGGGAAAAGGAAAAGAAATAGTATTGTGGACCATCTTTGCATTATACCATATCTTGGAAAATGAGCTAAAGAAACATGCATGGGTGGCCACAAAGAAGTTTGAAGAGAAAGCAAATGATGAAGCAACTCTACATGTCCAAGTGAAGGAATTAGAAGCACTCATGAAGAATATAAGGAACACCAAAAGCAGAATGGCAAGACCATCAAATCATTGATGAAAGAAGTAGAAGCAGCCACACCCACAAGGGTGACAAGGGCCAAAGGAGGAAAAATGAGTATCTATAAGCTGAATATAGCATTGACAACTACAAATGCTGATATCAAGAAAAAAGCACAACATATGGATGCCATGAGAAAATGCCATGTCGAGGATTTACATGCCAAAGACAAAATGGTTCAGGACTTCCAAGGCTAGGCCAAAAGGGAGAAGAAGGCTAAGGAAGATTTGCAACTCAAGTTGTAGAAAGAGTTAGGCCAAAAAAGCTTGAGTGCCTGGAAAGAGACAGCACTGAGATGTATGCAATAATTGGTGCACTCTGCACAACAGGCATGCGCCAAGCGGCCTTACAATTGGGAAGACACAGCCAAATTCATGAATAAGTTGAAAGCACCTATAGTGGTAGGACAAGGTCACAAAGACGCCAGTCCTTCCCCATGAATAGAATGCAAGGCTAGACCCAGGTTGTGCAGGGAAGTAGTGGAGACTTACGATATCCAAGTGAGGAGGCAATGGCTCAATTAAAGAGTGATACTGTCAATTCCCCTCACCAACGGATTAAGCTGGCAGACACACAAAAGGGGGTGTCAAGACTGGGCCAGTCCAGAAAACCACCCTATGGGTGGAAGTGGTAGAGCAGAAGGGGGCAAAGAGAACCAGAGCTGACAATTTTCAAAGATGATGCCATCTGTCCTCCAGAACAAATAGAACCTCATGCTTTCGATCGCAACCAACATGGTGGTGGCAATGACAACGAGAGTTTGGGCCAAGTAGCCGGATGCACAGCCTATCGACGTGCAATTCAAAAGAGCTAATTAGAGAATAGGGCTAGGAGCGATGCATCAATAAGTAGCCGGAGAAGAGCCTATGAGCCCAAGTACAGTCAGTTAGTGGGCCAATGACGTCAGTTCGACAGGATCACACAACCAAGATAAATGGAATGACCTTAGCCTATCTTGGCTAGCAAACCATCGGCCCAAGGAGACATGAGATGGGTGTGACTTGACAAGGCAAAATACGTGATGATGTGTTTGACGAGCCGATGGAGCCGAGATACATGGTGATGTCTAGGTGCCACGTTTTGGGCTCGTGACATATTAGAAATAGTGTAATGATTTGGGAAATATCACTAAAATAAACACCTCAACAATGATCACCCAGCACCATTTTCAAATTTTGAAGAATGTAAACTAAAATTGTAAAATTTCTAACTCTTAATGTTTGTTGTCAACAAACCTTATTACCAATTTCCCACAAACCAAATAAAAAATAAATAAGAGCCATTGGATGAAGAAAATTTGATAATTTGGCCACAGAGAGAGAAGGAACAATGAGAAAGGGTATGTATGAAAGCAAAGATGAGATGGTTAATAATGTAAGGGAATAAAAACAAAGATATGAGTACTCTTGTAGACCTAAATGGAGGAAGCAAAAACGTGCACCAAGCTAGTCAATTTTGTATGGGTTTGAAGAGGTGCCATTAAGTATCTTATGAGAAGTTGGTTGGACAGAGACTAAGCCAATGATGAAAAGCTACTGGAACAAGGAAAAAAAGCTAAATCGCATCAGTGTTGGTCATAAGGGACTTTTAACACATTCCTATATAGCCAAAAACTAAATTTCTAGAGTGTTAAGCTCACCCTAACGTGTCATGGAAAGTTCCCTATCCGTCAAGCTCGAGCTAGGCCCAAGAGCTCCACTGTAGCCGCTTGTCACTCACAACCCTCCTCCTGCACTCGTCACACTGAGGCAGTCGTCGCTCTAATCCAATGGGTGGTGCAACCTCTCTTGCAAAGATCGTGTGGGATCTCCATGGAAGACAATCGCGTTGGTAGCCTAATCACTCAAGAAAGATGGAGAGAAGAAGCAAGAGGGAAGAATGAGAGAACAAGTGATTAGCACTCCCGAACCCTAATCCTAAGCACACAACACATACTAGATTAGAGTTGCAAGAGAGAGGGGGAGAGAACACTCCACTTCTATTGCACAAATGGGAGAATGAGTTACAAACAAAAAAAATTGGCTTTTATAGTTCCAAGCCTTTTCCCACTAGGCCGCCCGTGAGTAAGTGAGCAAACATAGTTACAAGGCTTTTCTCTATGGTTTGGCCAACTAACCAAGATCCTATCTGTCCTTCAAAGCTCAATACTTGGGCAGCATCTTTAGGGTGTTTCCCTCATCAAATGATGGGATTTACAACATATTGTCGGTACCCATTACATAAGTGTGCAAACATAGTTGTCATAGGAATGTGTTAACCAATATGTGGTTAACATACTCTCCTTCCTAAACTCAATCGCGTCCTCATGATCAGTAAGAGGTTGTTGAGGCATGCTGCCAAAAGTGTCGCACTTGGTTGGTTTTCTTATCTCTCCAAAAATTGGGGGGGGGGGGGTAGTAAGATGGAAAGAAGCTAGTGGAGTACTAGGCGATTAAGTATCCAGCTAGTCTTATGGGCTCTTATGAATTTTCTTTCTTGTATGTGCCCAGTAGTACTCTCGTTATTTTGTTTTTGGTGTTTTTTTATTTGTTTTGTCACCTTTGCGATTGGACGTCCTCATTAGAGGAGTCAAACTACTTGAATGAGTAGACTAGCATGGAATACTTAATGACTAGTATCCAAGTGGTAGGTGGTATTATTAAGGAAGAGTTAGTAAAATAATGGTGTTAGTAAGCAAGTGGCACGACGGGGGAATTTCACAGGGACAAGGAGACAACTCACATATAGACTCTTACGCTCCGAGATGCAGTAGGTCAATGGCAATGTTCATGAAGCTCTAACATTTTTGTCAAGACACCATGATGGGTATCTTGGCACTTGTGGATGTTGAGTTATCAGGTTGTAGTGTTCTCTCTTTTCCTTTTAGTGTATTGTCTTCTTCGGTCATTGTAGCTCATGGAACTAGGATCCTCTGTTGATAGGAGTGGTAGTTGATGGTGAGGATCCATAGATGTTGAGCATAAGAAGAAGTTGGGGGTAGGACATGAAGCACAGTTATTCGGGTGAAGCAAGGGTGAGTAAGATGATCCATGCAATGGGTCTACCATTGACCAGGCTTGCGCCCACCATGGTCCCCCATCCAAAGATGTACCTGGATGGCTACCGATAATGAAGCTTTATGTGGTGTGTGCGCACAGGACAAAGCCCTGTGAGAATTGCAGGTGTTGTGCATAGGAGAGAGCAAAATGTGTGCCCGTGGTCCTAATCACCTAAAGACTCTCTTTTTTGGGGTCCATATGTGGGTGAGGACTTACATGTGTTTATTGGTGAGAACCCCTAAAGAGGGTTTTGTATTGATTAGCCCATTTGGCTAGATTTGTGAGCTTACCTTTGAGTTTATCTTTGAGTGGTTGGATAAGCTCTGCCATTTGTAGCACTTCCCCTTGGTTTGGTGACGAAGTCAAGGGGCGGGGTGGAGCATCGTGGATGAGGCTCCTGCGCGTTGAAAGGGCTTGGCGAATTGAGCATTTGAGTGCCCATGGGTTGGGTGTGGGCAAGTCTGTAGGATTGAGTTGAGGGAGAGGGGACTTGCTTGCCCATTGGTCGCCAAACCATTTTAGTCGATTGGATAGGTACTGAGGGTTATGCTATGGGAGCCAAAAGATGGTGTTGTCATCATTGAAGCCTTGGGCATCTAAGAGGCATTTAGGCACCCATCATTGCCGAGTGGTGAAGGTCTGTGGTTGTCGAGGCTTCTTAGTTTTTGGTTGACGAGGCTTTCAGCTAGAGTAGGTTGTTGACGCTGAGCATAGGCTTTTGATTGTGGCTTGGGGAGCCACAGTTGTGTGTTGCCTTCATGGAAGCCTTGAGCACATTGGTATAGGTACCCAGTGTTGGTGGCTTTGTTGTGCTTGAGGTTGCCTAACTGGTGGCTGTGGGGCCTTTTGTTGTGGCTTCCTAGGGAGTTATTGTGGTGGATGAGGACAGGTGACATTTTTGGGTAGCCAAAGGTGAGTGTTGCCTTCATAGTAGCCTTGTGCTCGCAGGTGGTCAGGGAGGACTAGCCAACATTAGAGCTTTGGCTTGGGGTTGGTTTTTGTTGGCTTAGTGGGCTTCTTGTGATTGGGTTTTAGAGATGGCCATTTGGGGATCCAGAGTTCTATGTAGCCACCGTAGAACCTCTAAGCTATAAGAAGATTCTTTCTCCCACCATTGATTTTCATGATAAAGGTAAGAGGTCGGGGTACTTTGTGGTGTGGGTGGTCGAGGATGTGCAGTTGATGGGGATTGTCAACGAACAAAGCTTGATTGTGAATGTTTGATGGTGTTGACAATGGCCTTTTGATTGTGAATGTTTGATGGTGTTGATTTTCATGATAAAGGTAAGAGGTCGGGGTACTTTGTGGTGTGGGTGGTCGAGGATGTGCAGTTGATGGGGATTGTCAATGAACAAAGCTTGATTGTGAATGTTTGATGGTGTTGACAATGGCCTTTCGACTGTTGGTGAGGCATGGGGTGTGGGAATAGGGCAGACTGTTGGTGAGGATGGGGCATGACGGGAAGGGCAGTCAAGGGTGAGGGTGTATGGATGATTTCCTCTTGGGGAAACAAGAGGACTGTGCCCTTTTTGCCATTGGTTGCCATGGTGGCCATTGCTTCATGCCAATTGATTTGGTAGTGAGTGGTATCAATCCACTCTTTTCCCATGATAATCCGGACTTGGAGTGCTCCTGCATCGATGACATGAAATATGCATTCCAACTGTTTATTTTTTATAGAAATTTTAGGTATGGAATACCCAACACTCATTAAATGCATTTCATATGAAATTTGAATGTAAGTGTAAGTGTGGATTTTCCAAGAGTTTTCCACGCCTCCAAGAATATGAGATTGGTGTGGACCATGGGATATATGTGGGCTTGCCACTGTTGTAGACCATCCTCAGTCATGAGTCTAATCCATATTCTTGGTGGGTTTAGTTCTAGTGGAAGTTCAAGGACAGTGGAAGACTTACCAGTTATTATTGGGGGTGAGAGAGTACCCTTTGTGGAAGCAATTGGTGGGGACAGAGGATCAGATTCAATGCACTCCCCCTGTCCCCAGAGGATCATTACCTTGCTGTTGTGGAAGCTTGAGGGTAGCTGTGTTGTCAAGGGGTTGATTGTACTTGTAGCGTTCTGAACCCGTCTTCCTCTAAGGATGACTACTTCCTTTGTCTCACCTGTGGGAACCACATAAAACTTATAAGCCAATGGGTTAGGGATAGTATGTATAGTTTGTGTAAAAGACACAAGGCTATGGAAGACTTATCGGTTATTATTGGAGGTGAGAGTACCCTTTGTGGAAGAAGTTGGTGGGGACAGAGGATCGGATTCGATGCACTCCCTGTCCCAGAGGATCATTGTTACCTTGCCATTGTGGAAGCTTAAGGGTAGTTGTGTTGTCAAGGGTTGATTGTACTTGTAGCGTTCTGGACCCAGCTTCCTCCAAGGATGACTGCTTCCTTTGTCTCACCTGTGGAAACCACATAAAACTTATAAGCCAATGGGTTAGAGACAATATGTATAGTTTGTGTAAAAGACCCAAGGCTTTGTATACTTGTCCACTAAGCAATTGAATTTTGGCATAGGCAATTTTAAGATATGGTTTGCCTAGGGAGACCCAAGTTTCCCATGGCAAAATATTGTGGCTAGTTGTGGGAGACAACAAGGCACGTTTTCTTTGCATATTTTTACCAAAGGGGAAACCTAGCCATACCCTAAAGGTGGTTGATTCATGTTGGGGAGCTATGCTTACACTTAGGATATTAAGCAAGGCAATGGCCTTGTAGGGTTCATGAAGGTACTGGCCATTTGGGAGCACAAATTGCATGCCAATTTTGTGATCAGGGATGGTATCAAGTGTAGCCAGGATTTTCATCCAGTCGTGATCGACTTTGTCACTATTGACAGAAGTGACCATGTATAGCACCCGCGCATCATCAAGGGCTTGATGAGCATTGCAAACAAGGAGATCATCACTCTTGGCGGTGGTCACAGAGTCTTTGGTAAAGGGACCTCTGGCCATGGGATGTGAGTGGTGCCGAGTATATAAATTAACTTTGAGCATTGAGACCCTTGGCGGAGGTAGACATGATGTGTGGATTGTTTGTCGCATGAAAGGTCTACCCAGGATGGCGTCATAAGCGACGTTATGAAAGTCCATGACCACAAATGTGAGGTTGAAGGTCATGCCACAAACTTTGACCTTGAGGTCATGTGTTAGGCCTAGGGGTCGTGTAGATGTCTTGGCATGAGCTTTATCACCAATGTGGTATGATCAAGGCATGGTTGGTCCTAGTTTTCCCAGCATGTTCTTGTGAGGATGCTTACACTAGCACCTCCATCCAGGATGCCTTTGACCACATTTCCATTATAGGAAATGGGCAGGGCTGCATTTGTGTCATCACCTTTAAAGTAGTGGCCCATTACATTTACTCGAATTGTTGGTGCGCCTTTGGGTGGTGGGTTGTGGTGATGGATTAGTTCATGATGATGGGGCTCAGATTCATCTAAGGAATGTGAGTTAGCTCCCTCCTCCACATAAGCCTATAGTTTTTGTTCCATTCAATCCCGAAGGTCATTCCATAAATTTGGATTTCCTTTTAACGAGGTTTCAATGGGCAATTGGATTTAGGCTGAGAGGCCGACCAAGTCACGTTGATGAGGAGCTTCCAAGTGTGGGGCCTTGATCATAAGGTGGACCAGCAATGGTATATGGAAGTTCAATGTGGTCATTATTTGACAAGGGTGGAGGTTGATATTTGGGTGCTGTAGGAGGGTAAAATGCCTCAAAAAATTTGTGTGGGCACTTCGTGAGTCCCTATCGACCTCTGTGTCATTGTTTGCATCGAGTGGTTTGATGTGAACATGGGATTTGGGCTTGGCCGCTTGTGGAATAGGCATTGGAGGATTAGGAGGCACATCTGGGGCAAGATCCTTGTTTGTCAACGTCATGTTGGCGAACGGATCTTCCTCGGCTTTAAGCATATGTGGGGACTCCTACCTGACTTGGTGCGGAAGTTCAGGTTCTATGGGGGACGGCGTGCACTCAGGTACTGGGTCAAAGGTTACAAAAACGAGCGGTGATTCTAGTTGAGCATGGTAGTGCTCTACCAGTGCTTGGGCCTCTTGAAGACGTTGTTTGTCAAGGATGGCATTGGGATATGTAGCCAGCCATTTTTGTCATTTGATGAGTTTTGGGGGGGCTGCATGGGGGAGTGGCAGTTCGACACGATCATCACTCCCGAGGGAGGATGATGTCATCTTTATTGAGCTAGTGTGCTTAGAGCATTGTTTTATTTGGGATGTGGCCTTCTTTAGCTTGGCCTGCAACTATGTAACAACATTCAATGATGGGACAGTCAATACCTTTCCATGTTGAATGCTCAACATGTTGAGGGATGGCATGCCTTTGATTGTGGAGTGAGAAACTAATTGCAAAGGGAAATCTTTAAAGTAATGGTCGATTCCACAGTCATGACATTGTGGTTGCATTAGCATGCATTTCTTTTGAGGGCATTCAGCCACTCTATGGTGTCCCTGGAAGAGGAAACATAGAAGATGTGGTTTCCCTGTGGGTGCACCTATAGTGTGCACAATAGATTTAGGGTCCATGTGAGGTACATGCAAAGGGAGGTGAGGTGTTATGGGTGCCTCAAGGCTGGCGGAGTGCATGGGATGCTCAAGCCTACAAGTTCGATGCCTAGTCACCGACGGCATTTGTTTGATGAGAGGGAAGATTGTGCTAGATGGTCTAGATCTACACGGTCCACAAACAGTGACTTTGTCACTAGCACACTCGGAATTAGTGTATCCATACTCCGTATACAAATAACAGAGGCACCTACGAGCATAGACTTGAGTTCCTAGTGTTAGATGTGTCAGGATATTCTTCTAAGATTTCTATTTGTGGAGATATCACTGATACAACCACTACTCCTAGTATTCATAGCATTCTTGACAGCATTCGTGTGAATAGAGTTTATATGTTTGAGAAGCCACGGATAGTGCATGAGAGGAGTGATGATTTCATTGAGGTGAGATATCATAGTAGGATTATGCATATTGATTATATCATTGTAGATTATATGACAGATCTTGAGAGATTTGCATTTGATTTAGACATCTCCTTAGATCCTATAGTATTGTAGATTATATCATTGTAGATTATATGACAGATCTTGAGAGATTTGCATTTGATTTAGACATCTCCTTAGATCCTATACTATTGTAGATAGATTTGTCATGGGATGTAGGTCACATAGGGGCATTATTTATGGAGATAGACCATATTTATGAGGATGACCTTGGGGACCTTGGGTATGCCATAGATAATAATTTAGGAGATGATACCATTTACATTTCATGTGGGGATACCTCTTTAATTTTTAGTGAGATGACTATGATGATGTTGATGATCATATTGTTATCATGGATCATCATGCACACATAGAGGGTTTTGTACATGAGGAGATGGTGCATGGTTTGCCTCATGCCCATATATCTATTGATGTAGTGGATCATGTCTTTGACTTTTTGAGTGATGCAACATGGGATAACAGCATTGATTTCACTCTTACCCTCACATGATGCCAACCTTGAGATATATTCTTTTAGCTCCTACGGGTGTCAACATGATCCTATTTTCTTTAGAACCATGATATTTATTTTTGGATATAGTATATGTCATTTGGGATGCATCGTATTTGATTACATGGCACATGTATGTGGATTTACATGCATCGCATTCAGATTTTCACTCAAGTAGTTATTTGTGCCATGGATTTAATGGTATTTCTGGTGGCTATTTCACCTTGGAGGAGCTTGGATACTTCCTTCTTGATCTAGGTAGTCATACATTTTTTGCATGGTTGGATGGTCTACACTTTGGCTATCCATTTAACCGAGGTAAATATATAGCAAGTTAGGTCATTCACATAGGTGGCTATCCATTTTATCCAAGAGGATTGGCCACCCACGTTGCCGACGTTAGCTCTCTACATTTTCCATTTGATCCAGGCACTTCAAGAGCCATTTCTTTGGAGTCTACATGGCTTGGATTTACATTTCATCCATGCGGTCGCAGTTGTATGGATTACCTCATCTTTGGAGCTACACTCATATCTTTTCCATTTGATCCTGGAGGATACTTGACTAGTCTCATCATCAATTGGAGTCCTTTATCTTTTCTGTTTGATAGCAGGGGTCATGAGATTCATGTCTTGGTATTGGTTGTCCGCGATGGTGACACTTGGTTATGTATTAGGCTTTTTGTATATAGCCTTTGTATTTGTCTTTTGTGCACAACCACCCTTAGATTTTGAGGATGAAATCATTGTAGGAAGGGATGGTTTATAATAAAGTAGATTTGGTATATACACATGTACATGGGGGATGGGGCTTAGGCACTTGGGGCTTAGGGTCATTCACATGTGTACTTTTGGGGGCCTTGGAAATATTAGGCATAGGGCTCATGGACATTGTACCTTTTATCATCTTTTGATGCATGTTTATTACATCTTCTTAGAGCTTATGCCCAAGCTATCATGGCTGAATTAGCAGACTTTCCATGTTTAGGTGCTACTTCCTAGGATGAGTGGGACATGTCTGTACTCCACGCTAATGAGTGAAACCCCTAGGTTCCCTTCATTGCATAGGTTTCCTTTGGAAAGCACCCATTTATTCGAGTCCACCCTACTATCCGCTTCCCAGTGGTGTATCTAATTTCTACTTTGACTAAATCCATAGGAACATCCTAGACTCCATCCAATCCCCTGGGTCTAGCTTGCCACCCTACCACTGGGCCTATGGAGCTGATGCGAACTCACACACCCATAATTAATATTCCCAATTCATTACTCACACACCTAACTGAAGCAATGAAAAGACAGTTCACGCACACACTCTACCGTGAACATTTTTTTTACATTTAAACTTAAAGCTTTTATACATTAAATGTTTTTTAAACATACATATTAAAAATAATATTGTAAACTCTAGAATATAATCCAATAAATAAAAAATGATACCGCAAATATCTCCTTGCACCATGGCTCTATTCCTCGAGCCTAGAAGATATGCATCATTGAGCCTGAGAACTCCAACTTATGCTATTGTCCGACAAAGTGCCCATAAGTCTCGCATCCTAGATCGGCAAGACCTGCTCTTCTAATGGCCATATCCTTCCCAAGGCATTAGCACTCCAGGTTACATTTGCACCAGAGTCTTATGAGACCAAGCCGTGCACCCAGCAGCACCCAGCCTAGACCTCCCTAGCATGGTACACACCAAAGCCACCTCTATCCTCACACCACACGTGCCAGGAGCACACCCAACCGAGATGGGTCAAGGTCTCGGACAACCATCTTCGCGTGCGACAGCATTCCCCACTCAAAAAACATCCACCCAGCATCATATCAACTTGTGAGATCCATTCATAAGCTCCACTAAGTATTTCAATAATTCCACTAAGTATATTATAAATAGTATCCAAACAATTTTCAAACATGATGAAGTAACTATGCATCACACATGCACCATGAAACATGGTAAAGTATCGTAAGTTTCGATGAGACAGTCTTGGCCCTCCATCAAATCTCCAAACATGTTTTCCCAATCCAATAATCTTGTTTCAAACCTTCACAGTCCTTTGAACAAACAGTTGAAACCATCCTTCTCTTAAGCCATAAGGTATCTCTCTAAGGGACAACTTATTCGATCATTTGATTTCTCAACTTCCAAGCCTATCCTTTAGTTAGACCAATAATATTAGGTTCCTAAAGGACACATGCGCTTAATTTAGACTAAAAGCACTTCTCTTAAGGTCAAGGCTTTATAGTTTCACTCATCCTTTTTGGGGTCAGAACCTAACTTTAAGTCATACATCTAGTCTTGAATTAAGGTTTTGGTCATAGTAAAATTCTTTGATGATCATTCCCAATGTCTCAAATAAAAACTTCTACTCTAAGTAGTTTCTGCAAGGTAAAACTTTAAGGTTACTTCTTCCTTAAGGCCTCTTTTTTCTCTTTTCTATAAGGTTACTCTTAACATTATAAGAGATTTGCCTAATTTTATGATAGGCTCCATTTACGTTTCAACTAAGTACTTTTTCTTAAATCCTCTTATGCATAGTTTAAGCCTTTATCCATTCTTAATTTAACCTCTAACTCTTCCTTGAATTGATTTAGTCAAGCTACTATTCTAATTTTAGACCTTCTTGCTAAGTTAGTTTACTAGGCCTCTAGTTGTTGAAATTTGATTACTTCTCTCTAGCTTTTCGGTTATCACTCTCTAGATTAATGCTTCTTCTTTCTAGTATTATTTCATTGGGCCTTTCCTTTCATCAACACTTTTATAAATTATTACTCTCAATAACACTTCCATCCTTAATTTTCTTCATAATTTTGGTCTCTATGGAGAAAATCCCCACTAGTAGTGGCATTCTCTCTCTATAATTTACTAGCCTTTCTCTAGGGTTAGGGTCATATTTATTGGAGATTCTATAGGAATTTGACCAGTTATATTATCATCACTTCTTAAGGGTTTCAACAAGGAGACCCTTAGCTTATATGGTATCCAGTACATTGTACTATTAGCACATATGTGCACATAAGTATACACTTTGACTCTTTAATTCTATTCATTATCCTTAAATGCTAAGCAAGGACTTATTATGTATAATTTTGAAACCTAATTTTTTTTTCTCATTTAAAACTAGGTTTCCTATGTAATTTCTATGATATAAACTCCAATTAACTGCATAATTCCCACACATAAGTGTGCACCTAATTTTAATGCCAATTTAATTCCCACACATAAGTGTGCACCTAAAAATCTTTATTTTAATGCCAATTTCATTCCCACACATAAGTGTGCACTTAAAAATATTTATTTTAATGCCAATTTAATTTAGTCATTTATGGTCTCAAGGGTTACCGCTTCTATGAATTTTTCTAACCTTGATTAAGGTTTTAAAAATTATAGCTTTGAATGCCACTATAGTTCAAAATCTCCTAGTCAAAAATTGTCAAACTTAGATTAAGGTTTGATGCTCATTTCTCCACATATGATAAGCTTCAAGGGCTATATTTTAAGATCAAATCCCACTCATAAAGTGCTAAGGATTATCAAAATAAAATTAAGGGTGACTATTTAATTTACAGAAAGGTCAATTTATAGCTAAGGGTATCAAAAGGTCATTTAAGATTAAAGTACAAGTCTATTCCTCCTTAGATACAATTTTCTTTTTTCTAGAAATTATAAAAAATGAAAGAACTAGAAATTTGTAATTATCTTCTTTATATTATGGCTATTTACTTACTACAGTGAAGAGATATAGTTAATTTTTTAATATCTAGGTCAAAAGAGTGAATAGTTTTTTTTTAAAATGTAATTATAAGTGTTTATTTGCATGAAGGTCTTCTTTTTATTAAGGCTATTTACTTAGTAAAGTGAAGAGATATAGTTAATTTTTGTAATATCTAGGTCAAAAGGCTGAATAGGTTTTAATTAAAATTTTATTTTTCTATGTTTGGCTATTCTCAATGAACCCAATATTTAAATAAATGGTAATTCACATATACAATGATTTAAAACACCAAGAAAAAGGATAGAACTTGCCTAATATTAAAATTTTAAAATTTGAAAGATAGACCTACTTGAATAATAGCTTTGGCTTGATGTTGTTGCACTATAAGTTGAAGAAAATCACTCCCAATCCTTCAGAAATCCACACCTACTTCAAGCATGAATTTCAGTGCTCTTTCACTCTCCAAGATAGTTTAAATACCCTTTTTTTACTAGTTTGGCTCGTACTACTAGGTGTGAGTTGTCATAAAAGTATTGCAAAAGTATGAAAGAATATTTTCAAAGCTATTGTTGATGAGCTTCTACTAGGCATGTAGGGAAAATAAGAGAGAGGACCTCTTTAAATAGGTAATGGTCCCTTCATATGCATGGATTTAGCTTAAATTGGCATGTATGAGTGAGTCCTGCCACCACGCACATCACTTTAGATGAGTTAACTCAAGGAAAAAGGAACTAGACTAAGTCTTACTAATATAAGAGTCCACCATGTACTAATGCAACTACATTTGAGAGAGCTTGGCACCATTCATGTAAGAAACCACTAGCCATCCCATGGTTTACCAATACAACCTAGCAAAAGACCATGTGCATATTACTGCTTACCATTTTCCACTTGCCACATCCATAATTCCACTTGGGTTCCTCAAAACTATTAAAACTGTTAAATTGCACAAAACTGTTAAATTACACACTTTTGCACCAAGAATTCATCCATATGTCCTTCGCATAACACTGATGCAAAGATTTGTAATAGAACACATTTCCTTGATGAAAATGCATCAAAGACATTGATGTCTACTATGTTCACTTACAAACAGTGTTTTCTCAGCACTTTTTAGTTTTCTTTTCTTGTAGTACATCAAGACTAATCAAACTTCACCAAGAATGTACTAGATTGCACTCTCTTCAAGGATTCTTTGGATTTTCTTTGTCAATGTTGGTGAGCAAGCTTCTTACATAATACTAAAGAAAATGCAAAAATGAACCAAGATCAGGGTAATTAGCTCTTACTGTTGTAGAGAAAGACTCCAATTAAGATGGTTTCGTAGAACAAATTTCTCCAAAGTTCGTATTAAAAATGGTTGTAAAATTGAACTCAAAAATCAAAATACTATTAGATACATGCAGGAATTAGGGGTTTTGTAATTTGTGATTAGCACATATTTGAAAATGATTATTAGTAATTCCATTTCTAATTCATTCAAAGTAGAATCAACAAATAATTTAAAAATTGTATAAAGCACTAATTTAAAAATAGATTAAGCACTAATTACTTTCTAATCAAAGCATCAAGATCTAAGCCAAGAGTTCTTATACCAATGCAATGAAGGGAACCTAAGGGTTGCATTCATTATCATGGAGTTCCACTCATCCTAGGGTGTAGCACCTAAACATTTCGGGCATAACTTCATAAGCTCCAAGATGTAATAGACATGCATCAAAAGTGATAAAAGATATAATGTCCATGAGCCCTATGCCTAAGCCCCATCCCCCATGTGAATGTGCATACCAAATCTACTTCATTACACAAATATTGTTTGAAAAAGTTTAGAAAAATGAAAAAACTAGGGAACTCTCTAGGAAACAATCAAGTTAGTCTAGAGATGTAGCAGTTGTCTACTTCATGATCAAGGAGTAAGACAATGAAGAGTGATGTACACATTGTATGAAGCAACCACCAATCATCTCTTACTTTGTGAGAACCATGAAGGGGCCGCACATGAGGATTCATATGTGTTCTTGGTGTGAGGCCTTTCTGGTAGATATGGGATGTATGTTGCTAGTTAGCCAAACACTAGGTTAGTGTGTGTATGACACTTCCAAGTGGGACTATACGCGATACATGTGTACGTTATTACCATACATTGGGAAGACGTATTGTATAGTACATAGGGGGTAGGGGTCATCATAACAAACCACATGCAACCACACACAATGATGTTCGATAGAGATTAACATTCATGTCTTGTAAGATCCAACATTTGTTCTTTATTATGCCAAAGCCATGCTATGTGCACCATGCTTCTAGAGAGGTGTGCCCATCTATGATCCCCTCCTTCAGATAGACATGTGCCTTTGAATGTAGTGTGACGAGAAGGCCAAATGCTTCATATCTAGAATCTAAAAGTAGATAAGGTGAAATCAAAATGCCACCCAATCGGAGAATTTGTGTTGCAAAAAGGACTTGCCTCTTTCCATTTGTCAAAGATGCTTTCTAATGAGCCATGTCATTAGTACCTCTGAGGGCCACCGTCATGTAGACATCCCATAAGTGCTTTCATGCATCACATATCCCTTGCAATATAATGGAGTGAGAATGGGGTCCACACAATTTCTGAGTAGGAATATCTTTCAATCTAGGTTTTATAGAGAGTTTAATGTAAGTGCCATCAATCACTCCGCGCACATTTGGAGAAAGACTGAGTGTTTAAAAGTTTATGAATGATGTCCAAAAGCCTTTGACCTTTTGGAACAAAGATATATTGAGTCCTTAATTTTGTGGCTAAAATGGATACAAAAAACTATGGATTCACCAACACTAAAAGTTTCTTCAATGTGATAAATGGGAATATTGTGAGCCATATGAAGTAATGTGACCCTAAGAGCTTCTATTGTGATCTAGCAAAAGATTGAACTATTGTGGAGCACATAAATGGCAAAAGTTAATTGCAACAACATTTGAAAAGCATCATAAGGCAAATGATGGTGCTTGTGAAACAAGTCCTCTGACATGTCTAAATCTGGTAGCCATATATATGTTTTATTGAACTCCATGCCAAAATACATGCTGCCTTGGAAACACCCATCATTCATGATTTGATGCGAGGGCTAAGTAAGTATCCAAAACACTTAGAATATAGTGTACAATAGGCAAGAGACGTGTAATAAGGCTAAAAAGGCATGATGTAAGATCATAAGTGTAGATGCCCAAAGACTCGAGATTTGTTGTAACCCAAAACAATGCAACAACCTATACATGAAGATGTTAAGATCATAAGTGTAGATGCCCAAAGACTCGAGGATTGTTGTAACCCAAAACAATGCAACAACCTGTACATGAAGATGTTAATTTAGAGAGCAAGGAGTTTCAATCGTTATGGGAAAGACAATGAGTTATGGGAAAACTTGACGTGTGTGAGAGATAGCTATTGTAAGATTCCTCCCCCAACCCCCTTTTTGATGTCTAGTATCTTTCCCTGTAATCAATCCCTCTTCAGAAATATAAAGACCTTGTTTCTAATTGTTTTAGCCTAGAGAGAGAAAATTATTCTAGAGAGAGAATATTCAGATTATGAATATTTTTGGATAGAAAAATAACTCATCTTATTAAAATAAGTTCCCCTGAAACAGAAATTCAAAAAGAAATTTCCAATGTGCAATTGGAATTAATTGGAAATAGGTATAAAGAACCTTAGTCTAAGGGCCTAGATTTTCAGAAATCTTTAGACTATGGTCCAATTAAGGTTTCTATGGGCCAATAGCATCAATCCATGTGTAGGGAGGAGATAAATCCAAATTGTAAAAGAAGATACCCAAAAATGAGTAAATGCTCACATAAGATGAAGAGTTGAAAATGTACAAGGTTTATTAGTAAATAAACACCTATGTAAGGAAGGGGAGTTCTTTAAAGGAGGTGCATATTTCACATAAGATGAAGAGTTGAAAATGTACAAGGCTTATTAGTAAAAAAAAACTATGACACATATGTAAGGAAGAGGAGTTCTTTAAAGGAGGTGCATATTTCACATAAGATGAAGAGTTGAAAATGTACAAGGTTTATTAGTAAAAAACTATGAGCAATACAATTTTGACACATATGTAAGGAAGGGGAATTCTTTAAAGGAGGTGCATATTTCACATGCTTGAATGAGTTTTAAACTCATAAAAATTGAGATATTTTATCTCTCCTCTCTCCTAATTCAAGTCTAGTTCCAAAAAGTTAGCTTAATTGACCTAAAAATGGTCAAAAAGTGACCAAACTGACTTGGAAAATTCTAGAATCAGTTTGTTTGGTTAGGAGCTCAAATTTTCCTATAAATAGAAGCCTCCTCTTGTTGAAAAATAACATAGTGTCTTATGCTTTGTTACTCTACTCCTCCTAAGCCAAAATAGATAGTGTCTTATGCTTTGTTACTCTACTCCTCCTAAGCCAAAATAGATAGTGTCTTATGCTTTGTTACTCTACTCCACCTAAGCCAAAATATATAGTCTCTTATGCCTTGTTACTCTACTCCACCTAAGCCAAAATATATAGTCTCTTAAGCTTTGTTACTCTACTCCACCTAAGCTAAAATATATAATGTCTTATGCATTGTTACTCTACTCTACCTAAGCCAAGAACTGTGAATTCTTTAATAATTCACTAGTTTTTGATACTTCTCTCTTTCTTCAATCCCCATTGGTGGCTCCATCAACATACTAAACCAATTGATTGGTTGGGGGCCTCTACCGTGAATAAAGAATCAAGCAAATTATAAGGTAAGTATATAATTTTGATCTTTTCTATAATTTCTCAATGATTCTCTCTTCTCAACCCCTCTCAAGCTTGAGAAGTTTAATTGGTATGGTTTTTTTTTAAATGCTATTGAAGTTAATTGGTGAATAGTAGTGAAGAGTTACATAATTTAATAAATGCTATAGAAGTTAATTTCCACTTATATTTAAATTCTAATGGTCAAGAAATGGTCATACTCATGACCCATTCTCAATCCAAATGAAGCTTTTCATAAAGCTTTTCCTTAATCCAAGATTAAGCTATGCTTGAGGCCAAATTAATGGCTTTTTGCTATGCTTTTAGTTTACGCACATTGATGATTCAATCCATTATGGATTGATGACCCAATTAGAGACCATTCTAATTGTTTTCTTAATGATCTAATTAGAGACCATTATGGATTGATGATCCAATTAGAGACCATTCTAATTATTTCTTTAATAATGAGCTTTATCCCTTAGAAAAAAAAATTGAGATTTATCAGTCATAGTAGCGGAGCTATGGCAAAATTTTTATAGAAATTACGCATAAAATAAATTCATTCAAAACATAAAAAGAGGACTTCCTACCATATTCTAGGAACTATCATCCTAGATTAATTAAAAGAATTTGTATGCATGGAGATGTGGATGTATGCATGTAGAAGTAGATGTATAGATGAGGATGTAAATAGAGATGTGGATGGATGCATGTAGATGTAGATGTATAGATGTAGATGTGAATGGAGATGTAGATGTATGCATGTAAATGTAGATGTATAGATGTGGATGTGGATGTATGCATGTAGATGTGGATGTATGCATGTAGATATAGATGTATAGATGTAGATGTGGATGTGGAGGTGGATGGATGCATGTAGATGTAGATGTATAGATGTAGATGGGAATGGAGATATGGATGTATGCATGTAGATGTAGATGTATAGATGTAGATGTGGATGTGGAGGTGGATGGATGCATGTAGATGTAGATGTATAGATGTAGATGGGAATGGAGATATGGATGTATGCATGTAGATGTAGATGTATAGATGTAGATGTGGATGTGGAGGTGGATGGATGCATGTAGATGTAGATGTATAGATGTAGATGTGAATGGAGATGTGGATGTATGCATGTAGATGTAGGTGTATAGATGTAGATGTGGATGTAGAGGTGGATGTATGCATGTAGATGTAGATGTATAGATGTGGATGTGAATGTGGAGGTGGATGTATGCATATAGATGTAGATGTATGGAGGTGAATGTGAATGTGGATGTGGATGTATGCATAGAGATGTAGAAGTATGCATGTAGATGTGAATGTACGCATATAGATGTGGATGTATGGATGTGAATATACGATATGTGATGTGAGGGAATCTGAAGTGATGAGATGGAAATGATGTGATGGAATGAGTATACATATAAATGGAATATGGAATAAGTAATGTAGATTGATGAGGGATAATGTGGAAAAATGAAAGTTAAAATAGAAATTGTATTGTAAACTGTTTGTAAATGCTGTTTGTAAATGCTGTTTGTAAAAGATTGTTTTATGTCAAGAATGCTGGGGGGAGCATTTTGACCGTCTTGTGATTAAAGTCGTGATGGTAAAGTTGCAACTGCTGACGGGGAGTCAATGAAGGACGTCTCGCGTAGCAAGGTCGGCCGAGGTCTTGACCAGCCTCGGTGCGATTAAAATGGTGAGCTTCCGGTACGGTGGATGAGGGGCCAAGGAAGCGGCCTATGCGTGAAGCGCTAGGTTACCTGCGAAGGATCCTAGAGGGTGCTGACCATACGGTGCTCGGGCTCTGGGTCGCCTAGGATACCCACGCGTGCGTCGAGGAAGATATTGGAACAGAGTTGGAGTTGTTTTCTGAAATCGAGCATGGATCTGGTTGATTGACCTTGCTGGTCTTCAATGGATGAGTCCATGGCTCCTTATATGGATCTGTTGGTTGATCTTGCTGATCTTCAACGAGAGTCCATCTTGTTAAGTGATTATATTGCCAAGTATTATGGGCTAGGAACTATCGAAACGGCTCCTGAGCGTTCTAGTTGCCAATGATGCCATAGATACTCTGATGAAGGAATGATGGGAAATTAAGAATCAATTGGATAAATTGGAAGATGGTGATCAATGATACTATGGTTTTATTAAAGGATTGTTTTAAACTGGTTGAATCTGGTTGAAAAAAAAGGCAATTTCATATTGGGTGTGTGAGTGGTGTGACTAGTTTTATTTTGCATGAACTTCCGGCTAGGGGGCCTTGGAACTCTTTTCCTTGGTACCCGGGACAAAACCTAACCAAATTCTTAATTGGATCCCATCACTACAGTGGTTGGGCGGTTGGCTAACCCATGGGATTGGATGGGGTTAGGCTGGACTGATGGATCCGTAAATCGAGACTCAAACTTTTGTTTTTACGATAGAAAAAAAAAAAATCCCGGACAGAAACTGTTCTATGGATAGGAATCAACGGCTGTGCCTCTTGAATGGGGAAAAAAGCGTTGATCCCAATGATCCAAGTGCAAGTTTCTTCCTTGAACTGACTAAGTATCTTATAGATGTAATCGGATCATCTCGATCAGAAATGATCTTGACTACGTTAGAATAAGAAGTTATCCTGGTGGAATCGCCCGTGCTTTCCGGTAAAGGAAGTTTTTCCGGGTTCGGTTTTGGAACAACCGACGGATTAGTCTCTTATCCGGATATCCGTGGGCGAGGCCCCGAGTGTGGGACCCCTGTCCCGCGCGAGAAGCGCTACTTCCGTTGCCAGTACCCCGAATCCGTTGCTCGGTGGGAACAGGGATCTTACAGTTGGTATCAGAGCATTTGGTTAATAAAGATCAACTGAGAAGACAAATATGTCAAAAAATTATCAAGAAACACCAAAAGGTTATAATTGTGTGATATAATTCATACAATTTGATATTCAAACTGAAATTCATAATTTGGTAATCGGTTCTTCAGATGGAAGTACCGCAATTATATAGAATCCCTGACTTGCTTGAGGCCTAGACATGATAGTATTTACCTTATAATTCCAAGGGCCGTGACTACGCGTATATACCGAGAGTATACTGCAGCTCTTTACTGACAGTATATACGAGTAAATCTAAGACTTGAAATTATAAGCGTTAATGCTATCCAGATCATGATTTTGAATGTGATTGATATGATTTTTAATTCTGTTTGAGAATTGATGAATTGATTTGGATTCTGATTGAAAATGCTGATTGAAAATGCTGATTGAAAAAAAAATGTTGATTTTTAAAAAATTAGTTGAAATATAATGAAACCACAATGAGGGGGAATGGGACGAGTTCCTGTGATGATATTCATAACTAGAATGATGATAACGAATTCAGCAAATCACTATGAGATTAGTGGGTTGTGCTGTCAGATTGCTACTGTTAATACTTGACCGGTAGATCAAGTTAAGGGACGTCAAATTGAGAACTTGCTTGACTGAAATTTCCGTATGGAGGAATGTTCCGAAGGAAACTTTTCGGTCTAATGGACCATTATCATGTTAAAGATATGAATGATATAATCTGAATGAATTGTTATTTAATGATGAGTTCTATATAAGGGATATTTATCCCAGTGTTCTGTTGGGTTGACCAGAATATAAGCAACCCCAGAATAAAAATTAGATCTTAAGAATAAGAGCTGTCCTCTACCTTGCGAGATGAGGACATCTCGCACTTTTTAAGTGGGGTAGGATGTAAGATTCCTCCCCAGCCTTCGAGGTATATAGGAGTAAGAATCTCCCTTTCGGATCTTATAATTATTCCCTCTCTAAAATAAAAGAAAGTTTCTGTTTAAAAAAAAGGAATACCCTTTTCCTAAAATACTTCTCAGGAGTCACGCCTATTTTAAGGATTTAGAACAATGAGTTTAGAATTGAGAATCGATGCTTTGGATACCAAGGTTTTGGTTTTCATTCGAGTATGGCCCAAAAGAAGTTCTTTATCTCTTGGGGAGTATAAGAAGTTATCCCCCAGATATTGTGATCCTTATATCTGAATTCAATGAAAGTAGGTGACTTAGCCTACAAGTTTCTTTTATCTCCTCATCTCAAAATTCTTAATGCCTTCTATAGAAAAATGTGTCAAACACAAATCATGGAAAGACGATAAAACTTCAGTGGCAAGTTACCGTTGGCTTCTAGGTTACGCTAGCTCCTTCCTTTATATAAGTCGTAACTTTTACTTGCCGCTCACAGTAATCTTACTCCCATCAATCTCCTTTCTTTCTTAATCTCCTTCATGGCGGCTTGGCAACAGGAATTAGTTTTATCCCTGATGATTTCTCACCTTCAAGACGTAAGAGAGTCTGTGAAGAAAGACTTTATAGAACAGTATGAGCGCTCACTTTTTCTTCACCTAGGAACTTCTGTAGCGCAGACCAAATGGCGGACCTATCAAAACATAACTAGGGTAACACCCTGGGGTCAGCAACACTTTCGTAACAATGTCCGCTTGGCCATGGTTATTGAAGCTTTGGGTTTGGGTCCCCGATACTACTGCGTCATGAGATCAAGACATCTTGGGTTTTCGGAGCGGGTCTTCTTACTGGCGTGTTTTCTTCCTCATGAGAAGATATGCCTTTATCCCGTTTTTGGCTTGCCTCTTAGAGGTCCTTTTGTTAGATCACCTCATACTACTGAGATAGGTGCGGCAATAACCAGCAGAATCATTCCCATAGATGAGTTACCCTATACTTGTGCAGCTTGTGAGGACTGCTTTTGTGACCATATGATGGATGGGCTTATGGAAGTGTAAAGAGTTCTTCTATCTTTACTGTATAAGTCCCGTGAATGAATAAAGTTTAAATCTTGTTCTTATTTTGAATCTTGCTCTCTTTAAGACTTTTCTTGGTGGTTAATCTTGATTAAAAATTTTCTCTAAGTCTCATATTCGTGCATCTTGCGAAATTATCCCAAGTTGCGAGATGAGGACATCTCGCGTTTTTTAAGTGGGGTAGAATGTAAGATTCCTCCCCCAACCCCCTTTTTGATGTCTAGTATCTTTCCCTATAATCAATCCCTCTTCAGAAATATAAAGACCTTGTTTCTAATTGTTTTAGCCTAGAGAGAGAAAATTATTCTAGAGAGAGAATATTCAGATTATGAATATTTTTGGATAGAAAAATAACTCATCTTATTAAAATAAGTTCCCCTGAAACAGAAATTCAAAAAGAAATTTCCAATGTGCAATTGGAATTAATTGGAAATAGGTATAAAGAACCTTAGTCTAAGGGCCTAGATTTTCAGAAATCTTTAGACTATGGTCCAATTAAGGTTTCTATGGGCCAATAGCATCAATCCATGTGTAGGGAGGAGATAAATCCAAATTGTAAAAGAAGATACCCAAAAATGAGTAAATGCTCACATAAGATGAAGAGTTGAAAATGTACAAGGTTTATTAGTAAATAAACACCTATGTAAGGAAGGGGAGTTCTTTAAAGGAGGTGCATATTTCACATAAGATGAAGAGTTGAAAATGTACAAGGCTTATTAGTAAAAAAAAACTATGACACATATGTAAGGAAGAGGAGTTCTTTAAAGGAGGTGCATATTTCACATAAGATGAAGAGTTGAAAATGTACAAGGTTTATTAGTAAAAAACTATGAGCAATACAATTTTGACACATATGTAAGGAAGGGGAATTCTTTAAAGGAGGTGCATATTTCACATGCTTGAATGAGTTTTAAACTCATAAAAATTAAGATATTTTATCTCTCCTCTCTCCTAATTCAAGTCTAGTTCCAAAAAGTTAGCTTAATTGACCTAAAAATGGTCAAAAAGTGACCAAACTGACTTGGAAAATTCTAGAATCAGTTTGTTTGGTTAGGAGCTCAAATTTTCCTATAAATAGAAGCCTCCTCTTGTTGAAAAATAACATAGTGTCTTATGCTTTGTTACTCTACTCCTCCTAAGCCAAAATAGATAGTGTCTTATGCTTTGTTACTCTACTCCTCCTAAGCCAAAATAGATAGTGTCTTATGCTTTGTTACTCTACTCCACCTAAGCCAAAATATATAGTCTCTTATGCCTTGTTACTCTACTCCACCTAAGCCAAAATATATAGTCTCTTATGCTTTGTTACTCTACTCCACCTAAGCTAAAATATATAATGTCTTATGCATTGTTACTCTACTCTACCTAAGCCAAGAACTGTGAATTCTTTAATAATTCACTAGTTTTTGATACTTCTCTCTTTCTTCAATCCCCATTGGTGGCTCCATCAACATACTAAACCAATTGATTGGTTGGGGGCCTCTACCGTGAATAAAGAATCAAGCAAATTATAAGGTAAGTATATAATTTTGATCTTTTCTATAATTTCTCAATGATTCTCTCTTCTCAACCCCTCTCAAGCTTGAGAAGTTTAATTGGTATGGTTTTTTTTTAAATGCTATTGAAGTTAATTGGTGAATAGTAGTGAAGAGTTACATAATTTAATAAATGCTATAGAAGTTAATTTCCACTTATATTTAAATTCTAATGGTCAAGAAATGGTCATACTCATGACCCATTCTCAATCCAAATGAAGCTTTTCATAAAGCTTTTCCTTAATCCAAGATTAAGCTATGCTTGAGGCCAAATTAATGGCTTTTTGCTATGCTTTTAGTTTACGCACATTGATGATTCAATCCATTATGGATTGATGACCCAATTAGAGACCATTCTAATTGTTTTCTTAATGATCTAATTAGAGACCATTATGGATTGATGATCCAATTAGAGACCATTCTAATTATTTCTTTAATAATGAGCTTTATCCCTTAGAAAAAAAAATTGAGATTTATCAGTCATAGTAGCGGAGCTATGGCAAAATTTTTATAGAAATTACGCATAAAATAAATTCATTCAAAACATAAAAAGAGGACTTCCTACCATATTCTAGGAACTATCATCCTAGATTAATTAAAAGAATTTGTATGCATGGAGATGTGGATGTATGCATGTAGAAGTAGATGTATAGATGAGGATGTAAATAGAGATGTGGATGGATGCATGTAGATGTAGATGTATAGATGTAGATGTGAATGGAGATGTAGATGTATGCATGTAAATGTAGATGTATAGATGTGGATGTGGATGTATGCATGTAGATGTGGATGTATGCATGTAGATATAGATGTATAGATGTAGATGTGGATGTGGAGGTGGATGGATGCATGTAGATGTAGATGTATAGATGTAGATGGGAATGGAGATATGGATGTATGCATGTAGATGTAGATGTATAGATGTAGATGTGGATGTGGAGGTGGATGGATGCATGTAGATGTAGATGTATAGATGTAGATGGGAATGGAGATATGGATGTATGCATGTAGATGTAGATGTATAGATGTAGATGTGGATGTGGAGGTGGATGGATGCATGTAGATGTAGATGTATAGATGTAGATGTGAATGGAGATGTGGATGTATGCATGTAGATGTAGGTGTATAGATGTAGATGTGGATGTAGAGGTGGATGTATGCATGTAGATGTAGATGTATAGATGTGGATGTGAATGTGGAGGTGGATGTATGCATATAGATGTAGATGTATGGAGGTGAATGTGAATGTGGATGTGGATGTATGCATAGAGATGTAGAAGTATGCATGTAGATGTGAATGTACGCATATAGATGTGGATGTATGGATGTGAATATACGATATGTGATGTGAGGGAATCTGAAGTGATGAGATGGAAATGATGTGATGGAATGAGTATACATATAAATGGAATATGGAATAAGTAATGTAGATTGATGAGGGATAATGTGGAAAAATGAAAGTTAAAATAGAAATTGTATTGTAAACTGTTTGTAAATGCTGTTTGTAAATGCTGTTTGTAAAAGATTGTTTTATGTCAAGAATGCTGGGGGGAGCATTTTGACCGTCTTGTGATTAAAGTCGTGATGGTAAAGTTGCAACTGCTGACGGGGAGTCAATGAAGGACGTCTCGCGTAGCAAGGTCGGCCGAGGTCTTGACCAGCCTCGGTGCGATTAAAATGGTGAGCTTCCGGTACGGTGGATGAGGGGCCAAGGAAGCGGCCTATGCGTGAAGCGCTAGGTTACCTGCGAAGGATCCTAGAGGGTGCTGACCATACGGTGCTCGGGCTCTGGGTCGCCTAGGATACCCACGCGTGCGTCGAGGAAGATATTGGAACAGAGTTGGAGTTGTTTTCTGAAATCGAGCATGGATCTGGTTGATTGACCTTGCTGGTCTTCAATGGATGAGTCCATGGCTCCTTATATGGATCTGTTGGTTGATCTTGCTGATCTTCAACGAGAGTCCATCTTGTTAAGTGATTATATTGCCAAGTATTATGGGCTAGGAACTATCGAAACGGCTCCTGAGCGTTCTAGTTGCCAATGATGCCATAGATACTCTGATGAAGGAATGATGGGAAATTAAGAATCAATTGGATAAATTGGAAGATGGTGATCAATGATACTATGGTTTTATTAAAGGATTGTTTTAAACTGGTTGAATCTGGTTGAAAAAAAAGGCAATTTCATATTGGGTGTGTGAGTGGTGTGACTAGTTTTATTTTGCATGAACTTCCGGCTAGGGGGCCTTGGAACTCTTTTCCTTGGTACCCGGGACAAAACCTAACCAAATTCTTAATTGGATCCCATCACTACAGTGGTTGGGCGGTTGGCTAACCCATGGGATTGGATGGGGTTAGGCTGGACTGATGGATCCGTAAATCGAGACTCAAACTTTTGTTTTTACGATAGAAAAAAAAAAATCCCGGACAGAAACTGTTCTATGGATAGGAATCAACGGCTGTGCCTCTTGAATGGGGAAAAAAGCGTTGATCCCAATGATCCAAGTGCAAGTTTCTTCCTTGAACTGACTAAGTATCTTATAGATGTAATCGGATCATCTCGATCAGAAATGATCTTGACTACGTTAGAATAAGAAGTTATCCTGGTGGAATCGCCCGTGCTTTCCGGTAAAGGAAGTTTTTCCGGGTTCGGTTTTGGAACAACCGACGGATTAGTCTCTTATCCGGATATCCGTGGGCGAGGCCCCGAGTGTGGGACCCCTGTCCCGCGCGAGAAGCGCTACTTCCGTTGCCAGTACCCCGAATCCGTTGCTCGGTGGGAACAGGGATCTTACAGTTGGTATCAGAGCATTTGGTTAATAAAGATCAACTGAGAAGACAAATATGTCAAAAAATTATCAAGAAACACCAAAAGGTTATAATTGTGTGATATAATTCATACAATTTGATATTCAAACTGAAATTCATAATTTGGTAATCGGTTCTTCAGATGGAAGTACCGCAATTATATAGAATCCCTGACTTGCTTGAGGCCTAGACATGATAGTATTTACCTTATAATTCCAAGGGCCGTGACTACGCGTATATACCGAGAGTATACTGCAGCTCTTTACTGACAGTATATACGAGTAAATCTAAGACTTGAAATTATAAGCGTTAATGCTATCCAGATCATGATTTTGAATGTGATTGATATGATTTTTAATTCTGTTTGAGAATTGATGAATTGATTTGGATTCTGATTGAAAATGCTGATTGAAAATGCTGATTGAAAAAAAAATGTTGATTTTTAAAAAATTAGTTGAAATATAATGAAACCACAATGAGGGGGAATGGGACGAGTTCCTGTGATGATATTCATAACTAGAATGATGATAACGAATTCAGCAAATCACTATGAGATTAGTGGGTTGTGCTGTCAGATTGCTACTGTTAATACTTGACCGGTAGATCAAGTTAAGGGACGTCAAATTGAGAACTTGCTTGACTGAAATTTCCGTATGGAGGAATGTTCCGAAGGAAACTTTTCGGTCTAATGGACCATTATCATGTTAAAGATATGAATGATATAATCTGAATGAATTGTTATTTAATGATGAGTTCTATATAAGGGATATTTATCCCAGTGTTCTGTTGGGTTGACCAGAATATAAGCAACCCCAGAATAAAAATTAGATCTTAAGAATAAGAGCTGTCCTCTACCTTGCGAGATGAGGACATCTCGCACTTTTTAAGTGGGGTAGGATGTAAGATTCCTCCCCAGCCTTCGAGGTATATAGGAGTAAGAATCTCCCTTTCGGATCTTATAATTATTCCCTCTCTAAAATAAAAGAAAGTTTCTGTTTAAAAAAAAGGAATACCCTTTTCCTAAAATACTTCTCAGGAGTCACGCCTATTTTAAGGATTTAGAACAATGAGTTTAGAATTGAGAATCGATGCTTTGGATACCAAGGTTTTGGTTTTCATTCGAGTATGGCCCAAAAGAAGTTCTTTATCTCTTGGGGAGTATAAGAAGTTATCCCCCAGATATTGTGATCCTTATATCTGAATTCAATGAAAGTAGGTGACTTAGCCTACAAGTTTCTTTTATCTCCTCATCTCAAAATTCTTAATGCCTTCTATAGAAAAATGTGTCAAACACAAATCATGGAAAGACGATAAAACTTCAGTGGCAAGTTACCGTTGGCTTCTAGGTTACGCTAGCTCCTTCCTTTATATAAGTCGTAACTTTTACTTGCCGCTCACAGTAATCTTACTCCCATCAATCTCCTTTCTTTCTTAATCTCCTTCATGGCGGCTTGGCAACAGGAATTAGTTTTATCCCTGATGATTTCTCACCTTCAAGACGTAAGAGAGTCTGTGAAGAAAGACTTTATAGAACAGTATGAGCGCTCACTTTTTCTTCACCTAGGAACTTCTGTAGCGCAGACCAAATGGCGGACCTATCAAAACATAACTAGGGTAACACCCTGGGGTCAGCAACACTTTCGTAACAATGTCCGCTTGGCCATGGTTATTGAAGCTTTGGGTTTGGGTCCCCGATACTACTGCGTCATGAGATCAAGACATCTTGGGTTTTCGGAGCGGGTCTTCTTACTGGCGTGTTTTCTTCCTCATGAGAAGATATGCCTTTATCCCGTTTTTGGCTTGCCTCTTAGAGGTCCTTTTGTTAGATCACCTCATACTACTGAGATAGGTGCGGCAATAACCAGCAGAATCATTCCCATAGATGAGTTACCCTATACTTGTGCAGCTTGTGAGGACTGCTTTTGTGACCATATGATGGATGGGCTTATGGAAGTGTAAAGAGTTCTTCTATCTTTACTGTATAAGTCCCGTGAATGAATAAAGTTTAAATCTTGTTCTTATTTTGAATCTTGCTCTCTTTAAGACTTTTCTTGGTGGTTAATCTTGATTAAAAATTTTCTCTAAGTCTCATATTCGTGCATCTTGCGAAATTATCCCAAGTTGCGAGATGAGGACATCTCGCGTTTTTTAAGTGGGGTAGAATGTAAGATTCCTCCCCCAACCCCCTTTTTGATGTCTAGTATCTTTCCCTATAATCAATCCCTCTTCAGAAATATAAAGACCTTGTTTCTAATTGTTTTAGCCTAGAGAGAGAAAATTATTCTAGAGAGAGAATATTCAGATTATGAATATTTTTGGATAGAAAAATAACTCATCTTATTAAAATAAGTTCCCCTGAAACAGAAATTCAAAAAGAAATTTTCAATGTGCAATTGGAATTAATTGGAAATAGGTATAAAGAACCTTAGTCTAAGGGCCTAGATTTTCAGAAATCTTTAGACTATGGTCCAATTAAGGTTTCTATGGGCCAATAGCATCAATCCATGTGTAGGGAGGAGATAAATCCAAATTGTAAAAGAAGATACCCAAAAATGAGTAAATGCTCACATAAGATGAAGAGTTGAAAATGTACAAGGTTTATTAGTAAATAAACACCTATGTAAGGAAGGGGAGTTCTTTAAAGGAGGTGCATATTTCACATAAGATGAAGAGTTGAAAATGTACAAGGCTTATTAGTAAAAAAAAACTATGACACATATGTAAGGAAGAGGAGTTCTTTAAAGGAGGTGCATATTTCACATAAGATGAAGAGTTGAAAATGTACAAGGTTTATTAGTAAAAAACTATGAGCAATACAATTTTGACACATATGTAAGGAAGGGGAATTCTTTAAAGGAGGTGCATATTTCACATGCTTGAATGAGTTTTAAACTCATAAAAATTAAGATATTTTATCTCTCCTCTCTCCTAATTCAAGTCTAGTTCCAAAAAGTTAGCTTAATTGACCTAAAAATGGTCAAAAAGTGACCAAACTGACTTGGAAAATTCTAGAATCAGTTTGTTTGGTTAGGAGCTCAAATTTTCCTATAAATAGAAGCCTCCTCTTGTTGAAAAATAACATAGTGTCTTATGCTTTGTTACTCTACTCCTCCTAAGCCAAAATAGATAGTGTCTTATGCTTTGTTACTCTACTCCTCCTAAGCCAAAATAGATAGTGTCTTATGCTTTGTTACTCTACTCCACCTAAGCCAAAATATATAGTCTCTTATGCCTTGTTACTCTACTCCACCTAAGCCAAAATATATAGTCTCTTATGCTTTGTTACTCTACTCCACCTAAGCTAAAATATATAATGTCTTATGCATTGTTACTCTACTCTACCTAAGCCAAGAACTGTGAATTCTTTAATAATTCACTAGTTTTTGATACTTCTCTCTTTCTTCAATCCCCATTGGTGGCTCCATCAACATACTAAACCAATTGATTGGTTGGGGGCCTCTACCGTGAATAAAGAATCAAGCAAATTATAAGGTAAGTATATAATTTTGATCTTTTCTATAATTTCTCAATGATTCTCTCTTCTCAACCCCTCTCAAGCTTGAGAAGTTTAATTGGTATGGTTTTTTTTAAATGCTATTGAAGTTAATTGGTGAATAGTAGTGAAGAGTTACATAATTTAATAAATGCTATAGAAGTTAATTTCCACTTATATTTAAATTCTAATGGTCAAGAAATGGTCATACTCATGACCCATTCTCAATCCAAATGAAGCTTTTCATAAAGCTTTTCCTTAATCCAAGATTAAGCTATGCTTGAGGCCAAATTAATGGCTTTTTGCTATGCTTTTAGTTTACGCACATTGATGATTCAATCCATTATGGATTGATGACCCAATTAGAGACCATTCTAATTGTTTTCTTAATGATCTAATTAGAGACCATTATGGATTGATGATCCAATTAGAGACCATTCTAATTATTTCTTTAATAATGAGCTTTATCCCTTAGAAAAAAAAAATTGAGATTTATCAGTCATAGTAGCGGAGCTATGGCAAAATTTTTATAGAAATTACGCATAAAATAAATTCATTCAAAACATAAAAAGAGGACTTCCTACCATATTCTAGGAACTATCATCCTAGATTAATTAAAAGAATTTGTATGCATGGAGATGTGGATGTATGCATGTAGAAGTAGATGTATAGATGAGGATGTAAATAGAGATGTGGATGGATGCATGTAGATGTAGATGTATAGATGTAGATGTGAATGGAGATGTAGATGTATGCATGTAAATATAGATGTATAGATGTGGATGTGGATGTATGCATGTAGATGTGGATGTATGCATGTAGATATAGATGTATAGATGTAGATGTGGATGTGGAGGTGGATGGATGCATGTAGATGTAGATGTATAGATGTAGATGGGAATGGAGATATGGATGTATGCATGTAGATGTAGATGTATAGATGTAGATGTGGATGTGGAGGTGGATGGATGCATGTAGATGTAGATGTATAGATGTAGATGGGAATGGAGATATGGATGTATGCATGTAGATGTAGATGTATAGATGTAGATGTGGATGTGGAGGTGGATGGATGCATGTAGATGTAGATGTATAGATGTAGATGTGAATGGAGATGTGGATGTATGCATGTAGATGTAGGTGTATAGATGTAGATGTGGATGTAGAGGTGGATGTATGCATGTAGATGTAGATGTATAGATGTGGATGTGAATGTGGAGGTGGATGTATGCATATAGATGTAGATGTATGGAGGTGAATGTGAATGTGGATGTGGATGTATGCATAGAGATGTAGAAGTATGCATGTAGATGTAAATGTACGCATATAGATTGGATGTATGGATGTGAATATACGATATGTGATGTGAGGGAATCTGAAGTGATGAGATGGAAATGATGTGATGGGATGAGTATACATATAAATGGAATATGGAATAAGTAATGTAGATTGATGAGGGATAATGTGGAAAAATGAAAGTTAAAATAGAAATTGTATTGTAAACTGTTTGTAAATGCTGTTTGTAAAAGATTGTTTTATGTCAAGAATGCTGGGGGGAGCATTTTGACCGTCTTGTGATTAAAGTCGTGATGGTAAAGTTGCAACTGCTGACGGGGAGTCAATGAAGGACGTCTCGCGTAGCAAGGTTGGCCGAGGTCTTGACCAGCCTCGGTGCGATTAAAATGGTGAGCTTCCGGTACGGTGGATGAGGGGCCAAGGAAGCGGCCTATGCGTGAAGCGCTAGGTTACCTGCGAAGGATCCTAGAGGGTGCTGACCATACGGTGCTCGGGCTCTGGGTCGCCTAGGATACCCACGCGTGCGTCGAGGAAGATATTGGAACAGAGTTGGAGTTGTTTTCTGAAATCGAGCATGGATCTAGTTGATTGACCTTGCTGGTCTTCAATGGATGAGTCCATGGCTCCTTATATGGATCTGTTGGTTGATCTTGCTGATCTTCAACGAGAGTCCATCTTGTTAAGTGATTATATTGCCAAGTATTATGGGCTAGGAACTATCGAAACGGCTCCTGAGCGTTCTAGTTGCCAATGATGCCATAGATACTCTGATGAAGGAATGATGGAAAATTAAGAATCAATTGGATAAATTGGAAGATGGTGATCAATGATACTATGGTTTTATTAAAGAATTGTTTTAAACTGGTTGAATCTGGTTGAAAAAAAAGGCAATTTCATATTGGGTGTGTGAGTGGTGTGACTAGTTTTATTTTGCATGAACTTCTGGCTAGGGGGCCTTGGAACTCTTTTCCTTGGTACCCGGGACAAAACCTAACCAAATTCTTAATTGGATCCCATCACTACAGTGGTTGGGCGGTTGGCTAACCCATGGGATTGGATGGGGTTAGGCTGGACTGATGGATCCGTAAATCGAGACTCAAACTTTTGTTTTTACGATAGAAAAAAAAAATCCCGGACAGAAACTGTTCTATGGATAGGAATCAACGGCTGTGCCTCTTGAATGGGGAAAAAAGCGTTGATCCCAATGATCCAAGTGCAAGTTTCTTCCTTGAACTGACTAAGTATCTTATAGATGTAATCGGATCATCTCGATCAGAAATGATCTTGACTACGTTAGAATAAGAAGTTATCCTGGTGGAATCGCCCGTGCTTTCCAGTAAAGGAAGTTTTTCCGGGTTCGGTTTTGGAACAACCGACGGATTAGTCTCTTATCCGGATATCCGTGGGCGAGGCCCCGAGTGTGGGACCCCTGTCCCGCGCGAGAAGCGCTACTTCCGCTGCCAGTACCCCGAATCCGTTGCTCGGTGGGAACAGGGATCTTACAGCTATGTGTGTGTGTGTGTGTTTGTGTACACACACACACACACACAAGAGAGAGAGAGAGAGAGAGAGAGAGAGAGAGAGAGAGAGAGAGAGAGAGAAGAGAGAAGAGAAGAGAACTTTTTAACGTCATAGGAAACTATCCCAAGAGACCAAATTGATCTATCCGACAAGATTTGAACTCAAGACCTTTTATTCAAGAGGGAAATGAGCTAACCAATCTACCACACTTGGGCGATAGAAAGGTTAGCCCAGAGAGAGAGAGAGAGAGAGAGAGAGAGAGAGAGAGAGAGAGAGAGAGAGAGCTGAAGGTGGGAGAAGATAACAATGGATTTGGAGTAGTAGTTTACGATTTGCAATAGTAATTTTGCAGAAGTGTTATGGTTGGTGGAGACATATTTTGGATGCGTGTTGGAGTGGCATGGGCTGAAAGTTGAAGGCCACTCCTAGTCTTATTTTTTAGGCCAAAATGTTGGTGGCCTTTAAGTGTGAATTTTTTCCTTAATCATGGCCTTCGAAATGCATCCTTACTTTTATCTCATACTTCATAGCTAACTCTTTGGTCTAAGTTGGCCTTGACTTAGCATAAGCATAATTCTTTTCTCACTCACAAACCCTTACCTCATTCCTCGGGGGGTGCACTACTAGAAAACCCTAGGTATCATGTGCATTCAAGAGATATTTAAAAAACCCCTTAACTAAAAATTTTCCCCTAATAAAACAACCCCTCTTTACTTATGATCTAACGGATTTTTTTCTAAAGTTGAATTAAAAAACCCCTCCTACTGAACTCACGTGGTACATTAACATTTTTTAAGGTGAACCCCCCAAGCCTCATTCTAAATCAAGCATGTCATTTATGCCCCACTTACATTTTGATAAATGTAAGTGGGTAATCTATAGAGGATAGTTAAGTATATGTGCAAGTTTATAAGCAAGATAGATTAAACTTGATACATAAGCACACACACAAGTCTACATAGTCTAGACTATCTAGATATACATAAATAGATCACAAGTCTAGACTCCTAGTCTTGTGCAGTGCAAAGCAAAAAAAAAAGGCATACAATATATATATATATACGTTTTGCATAAATAAGCATCTAGGGGATAAGGCAGTTGACGAAGAAGACCCCCCTTTTAGAGATGAGACGAAGTAGGCTACGGTGGGATCCATGTTTACAGAGAGCAAATAGGGGATCCGAGTATGATGGGCAAAGTGATTCTAATCATCACAATGATGTCGACGCCAATGGGGTTTTTGCTTGGACCTTATCAACCATCCATAACGTAGAAGATAATTGCCCGACATCAGACAAGTTTCCATCTTTGCGTCAATTGGATTCTATCGTTTAATATTTCAATCAAAGCCATTAGCCACCATTAGAATTTTTTAAAATTTTAGAATCTTCCTAATTAATGATTTCAATTTTTTACTCATTATGCCCCCTATTGACAACATACTTCGTAAACAGCTCTCCTCCCCCCCTCCCCTAAACATTATTATTAATAAGTTGCTGGACTAACAATAAAATGCAACCGAATAGGTAACTGACATTTGAATGTGAAATTTGACCATGGGATATGCAACGACCATTTGAATGTGCACAATCTGATCATATAGGTATTTCTCCACACCCTTCCCTGCTACAAAGGTTATGATGAATGTCAATGTTGACGCCTGTTACCTGCTGGAGTCCATGTTGAATTGAAGGAGAAAATCGACCCTTTTGATTTTTGCAGCTGGAATGTTGTGGGGATGGCTGCCTCCGAATGGCCCTTAACACTGGTAGGAAACGAACTAATTTATTTATTTATTTAATTTTAAAAAAAAAGCTTCAAAAAGAAATCCGTACATATCCTGAAAATAAACATTCAAAGGAACTCTTCTCTATAAAAATAATTTTTCAAAGGAAGCCAATCTTATGAAGAGAACTGTAACCAATTTTCTACCTTTGTTTTTTAGTTGACCACTCTATTAGCTGGGTAATCATTTTGTTGATGGATGATTTTTTTTAAAATAATTATTTACTTAAAAATAACCTAAATTTATGAAAAATTTGAGCCACGTTCATGGAGAAAGTTGTGAAACTTTAACCTTAAATTGTAAGATTTCTCCCTCCAGCTTTTGAGGTGTAAAGGTGTAAGAACCTCCCCTTCTGTTCTTGTAATTATTTCCCTCTCTAAAATATAAGAAAGATCTTGTTTTGGCCTAGAGAGAGAAAATATCTAGAGAGATATAATCCAAAATTGAGATATATTTGGATATAAAAATCCTCCTAGTGTCTAAAATGGTTTCCCCTGAAACAGAAGTTCAAAATGAACTTTCCAATGTGCAT
The DNA here is from genome assembly GCF_041138505.1 of Cibotium barometz. Lineage (NCBI taxonomy): Eukaryota > Viridiplantae > Streptophyta > Polypodiopsida > Cyatheales > Cibotiaceae > Cibotium > Cibotium barometz. Next base: position 3,526,339 of record NC_141105.1, read on the forward strand.
TAGGAATCAATTAAAAATGATATAAGGGACATTAGCCTAAGGGTCTAGATTTTCAGAAAGTTTTGGATTATGGTCCAATTAAGGTTCTTATGGGCCAATAGGATTAATCCAAGTGTTGGGATGAGATAAATCCAAAGAATAAAAGAAAATACACAAAAATGAGTAAATGCTCACATAAGATGAAGAGTTGACTGAGTACATAGTTTATTAGTTAAAAACTATGAGATATTACTAAAAAATGAGATATTTTGGAGTAATGATGCATTTTTGACACCTTGGTAAGGAGAGGGAGACTCTTGAGGTAGGCACCTAATTCACACATGCGGATGAGCTTTTAATTCAAAAAAATTGTGATATTTTTATCTCTCCTCTCTCTTGGATCAAACCAAATCAAAAAGGGAGCCAAAGTGGTCCAAATCTTGTCCAAATTGAGTCAAACTGAACCTGGAAAATTCTAGAACCTAGTTGGACTTGGTTAGTGGCCTTCTTCACCTATAAATAGATCCTTAGTCTTTTGTAAAAAAAATTGTGAACTATACCATGCCATTATTACATTAAAATAATGATTTTTTTTTATTATCCCTTAAAAATCCTCTACTTTTGGAGAGATTGGAGCTTCTCTCTCTCTTCAACAATCCTTGGAGCTTTCTTCTCAACATACTAAACCAATTGATTGGTTGGGGGCTAGATAAAGAAGCAAGCCAAATCAAGAGGTAAGAAGTAATTTCATGGTTTTTATGGTTTTCATTAATATTCTCAAAAGATTTCACTTCTCAACCCCTCTCAAGCTTGAGAAGTTTCAAATTAATTGTTTTCAATGCAAATCAAGCTTTCTATAAGAATTCTAATGATTAATCACAAAAAAGTTAGTTTTTATGCTTAATTAGGATGCTTTTTATGTATATCTCTCTCTTCCCAAAAAAATAGTCATTCCTATGACTATATGAAAATATCCATCGAGAAAAAGTAAGGCTTTAACTAGGCCAAGCAATTGGCAGAAATTTAGAAGAAGTCCCATCGGTATCGAAAGTAGAAAATGTTACTAAATGTGAATAGATGTGAATACGATTTGAATAGAATGAGAATACGATGTGATAAGATATGAATGCAATGTGAGGATGTGAGTGGATGTGATAAGATGTGAATGTGATGTAAATGGATGTGGATGTGAAGAGATGTGGATGGGATGTGATGTGATGTAAATGGATGTGGATGTGGATGTGAAGAGATGTGAAGAGATGTGGATGTGGATGTGAAGAGATGTGGATGGGATGGGATGTGAAGGAAGAAGGACAAAGAGGAGAAAGAGAAGGGTGAGACAAAGCAACCAGAGAAGAAGGTGAAAAACTTCTCTGACACATTATTCTAGTACTTGTTATGTATGGCATTTTATAGCCCGTGGGACATTTTTTATCTTAGTGATGCCTTAGTGATCTTTATCTTCGTGGGAGATCTGATCCAAGCACACCCTGTGTGGTATGGATGCTTGATGAAGAGAGGGTGTTAGAAAATGTGTGATCTAGCATCCATTCTTAGTGCAAGATCCTTAGTGGTACCTTAGAGTATCTTGTTAGCCTTCTAAGGTTAGAAGCTCATTTACTAGAGTAACTAAGTGTAGGTCTAGTAGATACTTTCCCTTGATTGACGCATCACCTTTTAGGTGAGATTGGTGAGAAATATAAGGGAGGTGGCGAGATTCAAGGGCTCTAGGTGCCCCCCTCTCTTGAGACTATATAAACAAGGCACACTACTCATGCTTCATAGAGCTAAGTGGAGAGAGAGTAAAGCCCATGCTTTGTGTACTTACTTAGTGTGGCTAGTATACTAAGTGGTCCTTTGTGGAAACACTATCTTCTTTGGCATTTTTCATTAGCATGTGTTTATGTGATGCTCAGTGGTGACTCTTGTGTACATTCCATTGCTCATTGGTCATATCTCATCTTTATCTAAGTGGTTTCATGTGCTTCTCTATTGGTGTGAGTTTGCTTATGTGATAATCATCTCCATTGTGTGATTCATTTAATCATTGTCAAGCTTAAGCTCACTTGGACATCGCAGTATGGATTGCCCAACTCCTTTTGGATCAAGGTTTTTGGGGTGAAAAAATCAAGGACCAAGATTCCAGACTCCAACTCCTTTCTTCCAGAGTAATCAGATTCCTTTCCGTCAAAATCAGGGAAATCCCAATGGTAGACCCTCTAACCAACCCTCAGTTTCAATCCAAAGTAATGCAAGACCTCTGCCTCAGAATAGGGGAAGTCAAAGAGAGATGTTCCCAAATCGGCCGTCCACTTCCAAGGCAATAACACTAGAAGTGATTGAAGAAGAAGAAGATGAAAGAGATTATACTCCACCTGCGAGATAAGGACATCTCGCGTTTTTTTAAGTAGGGTAGGATGTAAGATTCCTTCGTCCAGCTTTTGAGGTGTAAAGGTGTAAGAACCTCCCCTTCTATTCTTGTAATTATTCCCCTCTCGGAAATAGAAGAAAGATCTTGTTTTGGCCTAGAGAGAGAAAATATCTAGAGAGATATAATCCAAAATTAAGATATCTTTGGATATAAAAATCCTCCTAATGTCTAAAATGGTTTCCCCTAAAACAGAAGTTCAAAATGAACTTTCCAATGTGCATTAGGAATCAATTAAAAATGATATAAGGGACCTTAGCCTAAGGGTCTAGATTTTTAAAAATTTCTGGATTATGGTCCAATTAAGGTTCCTATGGGCCAATAGGATTAATCCAAGTGTTGGGATGAGATAAATCCAAAGAATAAACGAAAATACCTAAAAATGAGTAAATGCTCACATAAGATGAAGAGTTGACTGAGTACAAGGTTTATTAGTTAAAAACTATGAGATATTACTAAAAAAATGAGATATTTTAGAGTAATGATGCATTTTTGACACCTTGGTAAGAAGAGGGGGACTCTTGAGGTAGGCACCTAATTCACACATGTGGATGAGTTTTTAATTCAAAAAAATTGTGATATTTTTATCTCTCCTCTCTCTTAGATCAAACCAAATAAAAAAGGGAGCCAAATTGGTCCAAATCTTGTCCAAATTGAGTCAAACTGAACCTAGAAAATTATAGAACCTAGTTGGACTTGGTTAGTGGCCTCCCTCACCTGTAAATAGATCTTTAGTCTTTTATAAAAAAATCTGTGAACTATACCATGCCAGTATTACATTAAAATAATGATATTTTCTATTATCCCTTAAAATCATACTAAACCAATTGATTGGTTGGGGGCTTTCTTCTAAGATAAAGAAGCAAGCCAAATCAAGAGAGGTAAGAAGTAATTTCATGGTTTTCATTAATATTCTCAAAAGATTTCACTTCTCAACCCCTCTTAAGCTTGAGAAGTTTCAAATTAATTGTTTTTAGTGTAAATCAAGCTTTCTATAAGAATTCTAATGATTAATCACAAAAAAGTTAGTTTTTATGCTTAATTAGGATGCTTTTTATAAATATCTCTCTCTTCCCAAAAGAATAGTCATTTCTATGACTAATTCTTTAGCAAATGAATGCTTCTCATTGATAAGTTCTTAATTCAAAATCAATCTCTAAGCTTGTTAAGCTAGAGGTTAAGAAAATGGCTTTTTTATGTTTTTATGCTAATAAAATTATGGTAAACTTATGATTTAATTCCATAAATTAGATTTAAGTCTAAGGATAGTATTCTATCATAATTGTATTACAAAGTCTTATTCTTTCTAGAAATATTAAAAATTATCAGTAATAGCAACGAAGCTATGGTAAAATTTTTAGAAATTAATACATAGCTCATTTTTATGCATAATGTGAAAAGAGGACTTCCTACCACATTCTAGGATTGGACATCCTATGCTAAAAGAATGATTTTCATTAAATTCATGGGAAACTAATTTTTAGTATTTATGCATAAATAATTAATTAAAGAAAAGAGAAATTTTTGGTATTTTTATTTTTATGCAAAAAGAGGAACTCCCATGATAATGGAGATCCATGTAATTAAATGGAATTTTTTTTGGTATATTAAAATAATGAATGTTTAACTTAAAGAGAAATTTTAGATAAATTTATTTTATGCAAGAGAAAATTTAAATGATAAAAGAGGAATTTCCATGACAATTGGAATTCAATCATTTAAATGGTAAAAGTGGGATTCTTGGCATATTTGAAATAATGGATATTTTTATTAAAGAAAAGGAGAATTTTAGATAAATTTATTTTATGATAAAAGAGGAATTCCCATGACAATTGGAATTCAATCATTTAAATGGTAAAAGTGGAATTCTTGGCATATTTGAAATAATGGATATTTTTATTAAAGAAAAAAAGAATTTTAGATAAATTTATTTTATGATAAAAGAGGAATTCCCATGACAATTGGAATTCAATCATTTAAATGGTAAAAGTGAAATTCTTGGCATATTTGAAATAATGGATATTTTTATTAAAGAAAAGAGAAATTTTAGATAAATTTATTTTATGATAAAAGAGGAATTCCCATGACATTTGGAATTCAATCATTTAAATGCAAAAAGAGGAATTCCCATGATATTTGAGATCCAAGAAATTAAATGAAAAAAGAGAAATTTTTAGCATAATTCAAATTATGAGTATTTATCAAAAGTGGAATTTTGAGCATTATTGGAAAATATGGGAAGAATTTATTGTTGTAAATTCCATGAATATTTTACTCAAAAAAATAATATTGAATATATTTCGTTTGAGAAATTTGAGAAAGAATATGAAAATATCCATCGAGGAAAAGTACCTTTAACTAGGCCAAGCAATTGGCAAAAATTTAGAAAAAGTCCCATCCGTATCGAAAGTAGAAAATGTTACTAAATGTGAATTCCATATCCACATCCATTTACATCACATCACATCACATCCCATCCATTTACATCACATCACATCACATCCCATCCACATCTCATCACATCCACATCCATATACACATGCTCCATATGTTGATGAAGTTGAAGATTTGGAACCCTCCATGCAGATTTCCTCCAAAATGAGGGCATAAGTCATTGCTGAGGTAAGAGTACAATTGGTTTGATTGTCTATCATTGAGACAACACTATTCATGCTAGAGAGCAGCACATAGATGGCCTCCTCTTCATCAATGGTAACACCTGCACCACTTAGTTGATCAATCATACATCTAATGTCATTGACATGAGAAGCAACACTGGTTTTATCATCCTTTTCCATCCTATAAAGTTTCTTTCTTAAGAAGAACCTAGGAGCTACATTTTTTTGCCCACAGATGGACTTGAGCCGAATCCATGCTTCATTGGAAGTCTTTGCTGATCTCACTTAATGGATTTGGCTATCAACTAGCCCACAAATGATGAGGAATAATAATTTGGAGTCTAAATTAGTCCACTTGGTAATGAGATCTGGATCTCCATTTGGCCTCTTCTCAATGCCATTGACCACTCCCCACATGTCTTCTTCTATGAGACACATTTGAATTTTGATGCACCAAGTATGGTACTTGGATCCATCAAATTTATCTATTTTATCAAAAAACTTTCCCACCATATTTGCCATGGTACTCAACCTTACACACAGTGTTCCCAAATAGGGAAGTCCTTTATATGGTTAGGACTTTACAATAGAGCTCTACACTAAGAAATCGAATCATTCAAGTACCCCCTCACCAAAGAGATGTAAATGAATGCACATACACTTTAACCATTCTAGGGCTTTGCAATAATGGTAGTATGAAGGCTTTTGTTTGCTCTTGGTGATTTTCTTTAACTCCTTTGACAGTGCTATTTGTGCTTTAGTTTTAGTGTGTAGATACCTTGGCATTTGACTAACATGTCATAGACTTGAACCCTTTAACCCTTTCACTAAGAAATGCAAAATGAGTTGTGCCCTTTATATCTGTAGAGAATTGTACATGATACTTGTCACAAGGAATGCATGTGTAATACTCCCCCACAAATGATAATTTAATATGCCAAAGATTTAAGGAACCTTTTATCACAAAGTTTTGAAGGTTAAAAACCACTAAGGTTAAAAAATGGAAGCTTTTGATTTGAATTTTAAAATGTTTTCCCTCTTCTCACGGAGAGAAAGAAGGAGAATTCCCTTGATTTCTGCACCAACGTTGAGATGTTCCCTTGTACACCTTCCTTAAAATCTGCACCCTAGCACACTAGATGGAAGAAGTAACTGAATTAGTTGTGGCACTCATTGCTATTGTAGAAGCTTTTTGTGAGTCTTGGAGCTCAAGACCGAACTAGCTCACACAAAGCTTGTTGAGCTTGAGATTACCGTAGACTTGGCCAAGTAGTTGTATCACACAAAGCAGTAGGTGCGATCTCAACTTCAAAGATGTTGTTGTTGGCCCACTGAGCTTGTTTGTTGTAGTGTTGAGCTATCTCTAGCTCAGAGGTATGATGTATACAGAGGGCCTTGAGGACCTTGCTTAAGCTCACTTAAAGCTAGACACAACCTCTAGGCACAACCACGTGTTGCAAGACAATGTGCACGAGAGCTGCCTTGAGACCACTCTCTCTCTTCCAAGTATCCAGAAGTTCTCTCACTCTCAGCTCTAAATGCTCTCACAATTGTTTTATGGACTGTTTTACAACATATTTTTAACCCTCTCTACTATGCTCCAAGGTGCCACTCCATGAAGCAATGCAAGAGAGTGCAACCTTCACAAAGAAGCTCATACTCAGAAGGAGATGGAGTGATTTGACACCTTCTACTTTACTTCAAGGAGCCACTTTTAAGAAGCAAGAAAATGTAAGCAACAAATGTAACATAACTCTCTCACCAATTTGCCACTTAATGATAAGAGAAATGGTTGTAAACAAATCACTCATACACCCACACACTTACACTTCTCACATATAAAAATTTCCCAAGAAGGGTAGCTCTGATACCATGTTAAAAGACATGGTGTGAGCTTAAGCTTGATAATGATTAAATGAATCACACAATGGAGATGATTATCACATAAGAAAACTCATACCAATAAAGCAACACACGCAACCACTTAGATAAAGATGAGATGTGACCAATGGAGAACCACACGCAACCACTTAGATAAAGATGAGATGTGACCAATGAGTATTTTAATAGACATGAGGTATACTTATTTTTTAATGGATTCAATGGTTGCAACCAAGTGTGCATGGCTCCAAAAGACAAAGAGAAAATAGCCTTTGTGACCAAATGGAGAGATTTCGCCTCTAATGTGATGACATTTAAAGTGAAGAACGCTCCAACCACATTCCAGAGAATGGTGCAAGAAATATTCTATGAATATTTAACCACCTTTGTAAGGGTTTCTATGAATGACTTCAGAGTGTTTGGGAAAAAATAAGATCATATAAAGCACTTAATGATGTGTCTAGAAAAATGCAGAGCAGCCAAATTGAGTCTTAACCTAGCTAAGTGTGCCTTTGCAGTCACAAGTGAGTAATGGACCCTGCAAAAGTCGAAATCATAATGAAACTATAGCAACTGAGGAACAATAAGAAGTTGGCTAGATTCTTAGAATTAATTAAGTGGCACAACAGGTTCATGAGATTTCTAGTAAACGTAGCAATACCTCTCTACAGTAGTCTAACTGTGAAGGATGTAGAATATGTCTCGTCACAACAATATGTCAGGAAGCATTCTGAGATCTGAAACGGATGCTATATTTAGTACCAATTCTCTAGCAACCAAATTTTGAGCTGATGTTCCATGTGTTCATGGATGCTTCCGATTTTGCCCATAGGAAGTGCTTTAATACAAGAATCACATAAGGGCTCATTCCAGCCGGTGTATTATGCAAGCAGGAGACTGTCAAAACAAGAGATGAATAATTCCAGCCCCCATGGAGAAGAAATCATTGGGAATGATAATTCCAGCCCCCATGGAGAAGAAATCATTGGGAATGATTTACTCAATCAAAAAATTCAAGCATTATCTATTGGGTAATGTTTTCAAATTTCATGTGGACCATAAGGCACTCTTGTATTTGGTAAACAAGCAAGACTTAGCAGGAAAGCTAGCCAGATAAATGCTATTGCTACAGGAGTTTGAGTTCACCACCATTAAACACACCCTAAGAAATAAACATGTAGTGACATATTTATTATCCAGACTAGAGTAAAGAGAAACTCCAGATGGGGTGGAGGATGATTTCCTAGATGCATACCTCTTCATCGTAAATGGAGAGAGACCAAGTTGGTGGTATGATGAGATGCTGCAATTCCTTTCCAACTTGTCTTTTCCAAAGTACATGTTAAGAGATCACAAGAAAAAACTAACTCTCTAGAGCAAGTCATTCATGGTGGTGGCAAGACAATTATAAAAGATGGGCATAGACTAAATTTTGAGAAGGTGCATTCCTGAACATAAATAGAAAGCTGTGTTGGCAGAGGCACATCAAGGGATCAATGGAAGCCACTTTTCTAGAGAAATCATGGGAAGGAAAGTACTCCAAGTAGGATTGTGGTGGCCAACAACATTGAAAGATGCCCACACATTTGGTCCAAGTAGGACTGTGGTGGCCAACAACATTGAAATATGCCCACACATTTGCAAAAGAGTGTGATATGTTCCAAAGGCAAGGGCAGCCAAATGATTCAGACAGAATGCCTCACACCCTAATACTACCACTTGAGCCATTCCAAAAATGGAGTCTAGAGTTTGTATGCCTGTTCAAGCCAGTAGCTCTAAAAAATGGAAAATAAGTATATACTGGCTGGCCACAGATTACTGCACAAAGTGGGTAGAAGCAAAAGCTTAGAACAAGTACAAGGCATCATTAGTGGGGCAAAATTTATGTACGAAACAATCATTGACAAGATTTGGATGCCCGATTGAGATAGTAATGAGATCAAGGAAGCCACTTCCTCAACGAAGTGACCAAGAGGCTAACAAAGAAACATATGATCATACACAAGAAATCAACAGTCTACTACCCACATGCTAATGGACAGGCAGAATCTTGAAAGGAATTTTGATCAAGATAGTCAATGAAAACATAATAAACTGAGACATAAATTTGTATTCTGCATTGTGGGAATTCAAGACAGCTTATAAGAATGTAACCAGACTTTTGCCATTTAGCATGGTGTATGGGTTGGAAGCAGTAGTACGATGCCTATGGAATTCATCATGTAAAGTCTCAAAATAGCCATAGCATAAAGATTATCCCTGGAAGAATTGAAAGTTTACAGAATTGAGCAACTCCTTAAATTAGATGAAAAAAGATTATATAGTGCATGGATAGCTGAGATTGTGTAGAAAAGAAGGAAGATCCAAGTGGACAGGAACACCAAATTCAAAATCTTTGAGGAAGGAGACACAGTCATGCTATTCTCCTCAAGAATGGGACCTCACCCATGAAAGCTGAAGATGAGATGGACATGTCCATTCAAAATCATCAGGAAAATGGGGACTGGAACCTTTGAACTAGCAAGCTTGGATGAAGAAAGGTTAAAGAAGCTGGTGAACGGATATAGGCTAAAGCCTTATCATGGAAGGATGCTAGAATGGAAAGGAACACAAGTAGGACAAGCATGTCAAAAACCGTAAAGCATCCAAGGACCAGAATCCAAATCCAGTCAAAATCAGGAATGGGAATCGGGATAGGATTATAGAAAGAGCAAAAAGGGAGGAGCACAAGATCTAAAATTAGAAAGTGTTGATGTAAATGTAATTTCAGCATGTATAGAAAGCAAAGAGCTAGCTGCCAATTACGTGGAGGTGGAGGGAAAAAAATGGTGGTGCCCCATAAAAGAGTGCATGGATGGAAAGGGAAAGGTGTCACATCAATTTTGCCCCACCACTACTCGGCTATAAACAACCTCGTGGTCTATGCAATAGGCACTAATAAAACAATATTTGAAAATAATTTTAGAAAATCACAAAAACATTAGGAAATTATGGCCGTACTAAGGGGAGGCATGCGCCACGACAACGACCGAGAGGCACTACAGTTTCTCACTCAAACGCTCGCCTTGCTTGGCTTGATTATGCAAAAGTTGTGTTCCGTACTCTCTCTTCACCAAGCTTCAATGCACTACCTACCCTCTTTACTAAACTTCGATGTGATTCCTTCCTCCTTTCACCCTCCTCTAGCTATCTGTTGCTTGGCAGGATGGTGGAGTTCGAGTATTTGTCATCCACCCTGCAAAAAGAAGCATGTAGAATGGTTGGAGAGGATGGGCTTGAAGGAGTTTGCAAAGCTACTCTGGGAGGAGCTCAAACACAATTTCAAGGCATAACAACTAGAGTAGCTTCAGCGTTCACACTGCCCTCATGAGAGAAGAAGGAGTTCACTCCCTTGTACATGTCAAAGGTGTTCCGCTTGCTCTGGCAGAAGGCGAAGTTGAAATTAAGCCAGCAAAAGATGATGATCTCATCGTAAAATTTGACCCACTAGAAGAAAAAGCAGAAGAGTACAAAATAACCATAACTAATGATGAGTACATGCAGAAGCAGATGAGGTTTATGGTGGGAATGATAAATCTCACTCACAGACCCTATTGCATATCTAGGAAAACGTTGGGGGTGGTGAAGGTTGTTGAAGCACTCACAAAGGTGGCATGGGTAGAGATACTCTACCACAACCTTAAAAAGAAGATTTGGAAGCTCACTAGGCCAAACACAAAAACCAAAATTGAGCCGTATCTCGACGCTCTCTTCAAAGGTAAAGTTCAACCAAGAGTAGAGAAGGAAAAGGAGGAAGGCACAAAGGACAATGCCCCTGAAAGACTTAAGATCTCAAAGCCTTTTGAAAAGACCTAGGAAGAAGCTACCACAGGTCATGGAAAAAAGAGGTTATTTCAGTTTGGAGAGAAGAAGGTGAGCACAAAGAAGGGGAAGATTCGTAATAAGGAAGGTTCTAATGGAGGTGCCAAGAAGCCAACAACAACAGATAAAGGAGGATCTTGCTACACTGGGCTGATCCATGTTGTTGTCCTAGAGGTTGGAGCAATAGTAGGCACATGAAGCATCCTCCACTGCCACGTTACAATTGGAAATGCAGCCTCCACAATCGGAATCCTCGATGCCCAAATTGGCCCTGATTGTACTGAACCCATCCAGGTTTCCATAGATAATAAAAATGGACTAGGTACAAGGATCTTTAAACTACGTGCATAGATACATGACTGATGGGCTCAAAGAAATGACCAAACTACAAACGATCATCAAGGAGAAGGATGCAGCATGTGCTTAGAGCACAAAAGCACTGCAAAACATGAGGAGCCAACAAGACCCACTGCTATAGGAAGAGCTGCGTAGGAGGAGAGTAGAAGCCAACCAAATAAATGACCTATGAAGGCATCTAATGGAGCTCCAACATGCCAACAAAGGGCTAGGGTAGGAGGTGGAAGAAATGAAAAGAAACATGGCCAAAAGGGACCCGAAAGCCCAACAGATGTAGGAGGATCTAAACATGGCCATAGAGAGGCAAAAAAACAAGTTGCCTTGATTAGGGAGGAGCACCTGAGAATCATAATAAATGTACATAATAGAGCTGTTAGGGATAAAGTGGACCTGGAGAAGGCAAAGGCACGATTAGCAGTGTTTGATGCCGAGGAATATCCAGAGGTATATGAGCTGGAGGCTGAGAGGATGGAGCAATGGGAAACATATACAGTGGAGGACCTCAAGGAGGTGTGGGGGCATACTTGAAAAAGTTGAAATCAGTAATAGAAGCACCCACACGTGCCTGTAAACAAATAATTCATCATCATCCACAAGACGGCAATTCAAATGGAGGGTGAGGACATCTGGATCCGACTACATCCTCGGGACCGGAATCAAGAAAGGCTTTGGACACCCCGGACTCGAGTGGAGCCATGCCCATAAGGGTGACAAGGGCAAGGCAGAAAAAATGAGCGTTAATGAGCTTAACATGGCATTGACAACTACCAATGTTGAAATCAAAAAGAGAGTAGAACACTTGGATGCCGTGAGAAAAGCCCATGCCGAGGAATTACAGTCCAAAGACCAAATGATTTAGGATTTCCAAGGTTGGGCCAACCTAGAGAAAAGGGCCATAGAAGAGTGGAAACTTAAGCTACAAGAGGTGTTGGGGTATAAAAGCTTGAGTGCTTGGAAAGAGACAACCTCGCAATGCAGCTGGTGCACTCTACACAACAAGCAGGAGCCTTGAGGCCTTCCAACTGGGATGACATAGCTAAGTTCATGACTAAGTTGGAAGCGCCTACAGAGGCTGGACCAAGCCGTCAAGGACATAAGCCCTTCCCCACGAGAAGAATGCAAGGTCATATCTAGAGCCATGTGGGGAAGTGGGGGTAAATTATGACTAATAAATCCGGGTGAGGAGGCGATAGCTTAATCAAAGAGCGACACTATCAATGCTCCTCTCACCAATGGAGTAAGTTGGCTGAAACATCAAAGGGGATGTCGAAGTTGAATCAGTTTGGAGTACCACCTTATGGGTGGAAGTGGAGCCGAGGCAATAGAAGGGGAACAAGAGAACCGAAACATACAATCTTTGAAGATGATGCCATATGTCCGGAACACACAAAATCCCATGCTTTTGCAGCTGACATGGGAGTGGTTATGATGACGAGAGGAAAGGCTAAGTATCTGAATGTCGATGAGAGAACGAGGCTAGGCCATGCTTCAGTAAACGGGCCTACGAGCCTAGGTATACCCAACAATGGACAATTCAGTTTGCATTAGGGGGCACTATCGCTCAACCCGAACCAAAGGAAGGAGGGTGGAACCGTCCATGACGCATCTAGACCACATGGTTGGGAGACGGAGACACAGTTTGTATCTATAATTTTTTAAGAATGCCAGCAGCAGGAAAAGGTGGGCTTCACTGTGCTAACATAGCAGCGTCCTGATCACTAGGTGTTGGTGGGCCAATCAACCCATCTAGCCGCCGCCATAGTTCCTCCCTTTAGTAACGTGTCAAGTCTTCTTGTTTTTGTGTGACAACTTTGTAATGATTTCTTGGAAACGAGTAGTACCTAAATGGATGTAAGGAGAAAAAGGGGATTTCCTCGGATATCGAAAGGGGCTAGAGTAGCGTATGCTTGAGAGTCTGAGCTAATGTTGAAAGAATGTCTTCTCGGTTGGTCATCTCTCTTATTTCTACTATGTATTGCATAATTCTATCCACTTTGTGTTACTTGCATGTTTGTCTTTGTGTTAACTACCATCATGAAGCATGAAGGAACTCAAAACTAACCCGTGCATATTCATAGTTAACTCCTCCAAGCATGGGCAGACGGGTAGATCAACGCTCGGCGTTAGCTTATCGCATTGGGCACAATTGAGTTAGTCATCACTCTTTAGGAGCCGATTAGGTGGTCTGAAACCATTGAAGTGTGAGGTCTTAATCGGACAGTGACACTAACCATCAAAAGGTGAAACCTCGGCTTAGTTCGAAGTACTAATATCCAGATAGTAGAATGTGATTTCTCAGTAGCATTTACTGTGTTAAAGATGGAGGAGATCTCCAGATCTTACCCAATGTTGTTGGGCAGACCTACGGGAAGCAAAAATCAAGCATAATTGGAGAATTGATTTGATTACAATTCATAACCGAAAGAAGAAGGCTCGGGTTCAGGTGGCATCCAAAGATATACAGCAGAGGCACCAGCCCATCCACTCAATATATGTTGAAGGCCTGAATTGGTTAGGCGGGGTAGATATTGATGAGAAGGAAGAGATTCTCACTCAAAATCTGAATTTGGTCTCATTTTTTGAGGTGGATGTGGACTGAGTTGTGTCTTAGTATACTCCAACTGGTGATTTGCATACATCACTAATACTCCAAAGGGGGTGTGCTGGAAGAAATCAAGGCTCTAGTTGGCAACAGAGAAAGAACATGAGAGGGAAATGAAGCACACTCGTCAAGTTAAGGAAGATGATATGGAAGACATAAATTTGGGAGATGAGAAGGATACGAGGATGGTATGGGTCAGTAGTTAACTGGATCTAGAATTTAAAAATAAACTCCATGAGCTATTAAAATCATATGTGAATGTGTTTTCCTGGAGTTACAAAGATATGAAGGGGGTAAATCTTCAGTTTTATCAACATTATATCAATCTTGAGGAAGATGCTATGCCAATCAAACAGTAGAGATACCAAATGAACCCTAAATATGCAAAAGAGGTCAAGGAAGAGCTTGATAAACTCTTAAAGGTGAGATCTATTTATCCAGTGGATAAGTTGATTTGGCTATCACCCATAGTAATAGTTATGAAGAAGAATGGGAAGCTACGTGTATGTATGTGCATTACATTAAATTAAATGCAGCAACTCAGATGGATCCTTTCCCACTTTTGTTCACAGATTCAATTTTGGATGTTGTAGTAGGTCATGAAATTTATTCTTTCCTACATTTCTTTAGCGGATATAATTAGGTTCTGATGGGGCCTAGGAGGATATGGAGAAGATGGCCTTTATGTGACAAAATGGGGAGCTTTTGCTTCTAATGTGATGACTTTTGGCCTCAAGAATGCTATAGCCACATTTCAAAGAATGGTCCAAGAAATCTTTTATCAATGTTTAGACACTTTTATGCAAGTGTTCTTGGAGGAAGAACCATGACGAGGGCCCTCTCCCATGGTGCACTAATATTGGAATAGGAAGAAAGTTCGGATGAGTGGGATTTTCTCATAAATTCATAAGTCAGCCTCGTGCATAAAATAAAGAAATTCAAAGGTGTAATGATTTTATGTACACCATAGCATGCCCACAAAGTGCAGTCTCTGATGACGATGTTAGACATCTTAAAAATGTAGTTGTCTCTACTAAAAGAGTACCTAGAGTTAAGGTGGAGGCAATGGAATATAGAACACATATATTATGAGAGGGTGAGCTATAGGCTACTCAAAGAGAAAAGTTTCACCAACAACTGCACCATGGAAAACGAGTCGGCCCGGAGTCTCGGCTTGGAGTCTCATATGGTTTGCCAGAGGCAATAAGGAACACTTACCGCCCGCAAGGCACTAACCTAACAATAGAGATATTCATAATACATGCCAATCAAAAGGATCTATTCATGGTAGACGTACTTCAAGTGGCAGGTAACAAATTCTTTTTTGATGAACTTCCCAAAGCTACTCTCTCTACCATTGGGTGAAGCCATCATCGCTCGAAGTCATAAGCATGTTCATGGTTGACCACAAAGAATCTAAAGACCTTGGAAAGTGAAGTGTAGAAATTAGACTTCGACTTTGGTCCTCGACTTTGGTCCGACTCTAAGGCAAATCTATGTCTATTACGACGAGCGAGTCCCAGTCCCATCCCATCATAAAAGGACGTTTGAGGAATGTTTTATGACCGAGTTTTTTCAGTGTGGCATGTCCCCTACTTCGACATAACACCATCCCGAAACTTCTCACTCACATCGCTCGTCGCCGTGCAATAATGCTTACGAGGATGGAAGCTAGACCAGGCAAAGGGGGGTTGTTACTCCTTTTCTAAACTCTTTTTGTGAACCCTACCCTAACTTAGTCATTTCATAATATGTATGGACAAAGGCCTACCTTTGTAATGAAAGTTAGCCACATGAGGCTTGTTGATATAATGAGGACATATTTTGGGCACCCCATAAGTGTGGGCGGCTAGGCAAAGCCCACTTGTATATAAGTGACTTATGAGGGTATGTAAGGACACTTCTGAGAATACAATCTACTATTGAGCTTAAGCTTTGGATCTCCTTCCTTCTTGCTTTTCTTATACCCTTTCTTAATTCTTGAATGCTTCCATGTTTATGCTTATCATTAGCTATGAAGTCTTGTTGAGTTGTTTGCTTGCATATGTGAGTGCTTAAGAGTGTGTGTGTGTGTGCTTGACGTAAGCTTACTTGAGATTAGCTAGATGTGGAGAGAGAGAGAGAGAGAGAGAGAGAGAGAGAGAGAGAGAGAGAGAGAGAGAGAGAGCTTACCAGCTTCTCCCTCATATGGGATTGGATTACGGAGGTCCAAGCATTGGTTTGGTAGAGCTCGAGGCCTTAACCACCCTTGAGGTTCCATTCCTGTGCTATCACGACTAGACAAATTTGTACTCCTTGGTGTTGACATGCTTGAATAACTTCCCTAAATAACCATTGATCCTATGATAAAAACGAGTCAATTAGAGATTAGTCAATTTCAAGAGTTTTTTGATGGTTTTGAGAAAAAATGCTGCTTCTGGAACCAATCTAACTAGACTTTGCATTGGTAGATGCAGTGAGCATATCCCTTAAATGTTGGCAGGTCCAAGCCCACCTTAGAGTGAGTATAAACGACATGAGTGTGAATATCACGGCAAGACATAGCAGGCCTCACAACTTTCTTGTCCTCAGAGGTCTAAGTTCTGATAAGTTCTCTTTTAAAAGGGAATTCTCAGCTTTTATTTGACTGGATAACTAGGAACCCAGAAGCCCACACACCTTAACCTGAAGAGGAGGAGGATGATCATGAATGCATTGTTAATTTCACTAATGGTGTTCAATATTGCAACATGGATACTATGAACATAAAATGTTAATTTCATTAATGATGTTCAATATTGCAACATGGATATTACGACCGTGAATGGCTAAACTGATTTGCACTTACAGCTGGGGGAAGGAGGTATTGATATGAGGAGCGAGGCCTTTAGCTATGATTTATACCGATGTATTAAGCATAGTTAGGGGCATCCAACCCCCTAGTTTAATTCTATTAGCTCTTTTGGGGACAAGTTAGATCAAACCTCCGTTAAACTTCGTTATTAGAAACTCGTATGTCTCCAACAGAAGCTGTCTAGCCAATAGATCTTTCGAATTTTGGGCGACAAGCGCTAGTAGTAGTAGATCCTTTCTAGCATAATCAACACCGTCACTCTTTTGCCTTCGCAAAATTTCTTACTAAATTCGTAGAGAACGCAATACATATGTCCCAAACTTCTAGAGGGTTTCCTCCCCTCGTTTTACCAACTGCCTACGTGATACCTGAGCTTCTCCAGTCTCACCTCACCAGAGTATTCAAGTGGCATATTCAAGTGCCAATTGGAGGCCTGATCCGCCATGCACAAATAGCACCAATAGTGTGGACGCTCGTGTCCAGCCGGACATGTACCGCTCTTGTATTGTAAAGGAATCTTTACACGCGACACCGAGCGCGCGCTCTCTCTCTCTCTCTCTCTCTCTCTCTCTCTCCGCTCTGCGCTCGCTCCCATGGGACAGCCGTTTAAGGAGTATCTTACCGGCGACCGCATCTACTGCTGCAGCAATTGCAAGGCGCATGCTGCCACTCATGACCAGATCTACGCCAAGGCCTTCCAGGGGCGCTTCGGCCCGGCCTATCTCTTCAACAATGTGTCCGTTCCGTAAACCCTCGCCCACTCGAGTTTTTCTGAGACCAACGTCTCTTTCAGCAGCTGTTTGGGTGTTCCATTAATCTTGTGTGGGAGAGCTCCTTCTGATGGTGATATTGCTCTTGAACATAATTCATCGCCGTTGCCTTTTTGTTAGGGCAGTGATGAGCATGAGTTAATTTAATTCGGCATCATATTCTGTGAAAAGGAAGGGGCTTTGAGTTCATCAGGGGACATTGGCTTGACAATGGAAGTGTGACTTTGCAATTGCGGGGTGGGGCGCAGGGTGAACGTTTGCTTGGGACCCAGGGAGGATCGGGTGCTCATGACGGGCGTGCACACTGTGAATGACATCCACTGCAGTTCCTGCTATCAGATCTTGGGGTGGAGATATGTGAGCTCTCTTTGATCCTGATTCCTAATGCCTCATTTAAAAAAAAAATCGACTTTGCCTAGTGATAGACACTCAGAACGGTGGATGGTCATCATATACAAACTCGGACGATGATTGGAGCAGTCTATGCTATGTGTGAATATGCTGTCAAAAGGCAGTGAATGGATTACGATGATGTCGGGAGTATTTCATCTGCACTATGCATGGTTAAATGTGTTGCACGTAGTTTATGCTATCATCTATGCATGATGCACTGAGGGACTTCTTAGGGAGTCCAACTTTGCACTTTCCTTTCTGTGAAGTTTGGGGAATAATCCAATCTTGATATGTATGCCGTTAATGATTCTGTGTTGGCCACATGAGGATTTACAAGAACTGATAATTGCATAATAACTTTTACGGAATGGTTATGGAGCAGGAAAAAGCTTATGAAGAAAGCGAAAAGTACAAAGAAGGCAAGTACATCATGGAGAAGGCGAGGATGGTGAGGAAGACTTGTTAGTAAGATCAAGAAACAGGCCATGTAGCTTCTTCTCTTCTCTACAACAGAGCTTTAGGCGGTTTTGACTAGGTTCACTCAATTTCAGAAAGTGTATCAATATAATATAAACCTATTTTTCCTTTTATTTGTGTTCTCGAAATGGAAGTTACTGCTCAGCCTTGAAATGGCTTGGCCGCCTTAGTGTCATTTGCTGGACGTGTTAATTTGTCTTTGCCATGTCAAAACTGGTGTTATTTATTTTAATTGCATTTAGCACATTATAATCATGAACCTTGTGAAAGGTTATAAGCAGATATAAGTAAGCACGTTTATTATTCTTGTATGTAAGAACTACCATTGGTATCTACTCATGTGTCAGTGCAGGACATAAACAAATACTCATTGAGAAGTTTTGACCAGGCTCAAGTAATTCATGCTCTTTGAGGGTTACAAATGAGATATATTGTTTTGATTGTTGTGATTTGAGAAAGTTACAGTGATCCTTGCCGAGTGACAATGTAGAAATAGAATCTCTTTGTTTAGGTCTCTTTGGTTCTTTATTTGGCTCAAGCTTGATAATTTTCTCCATGGTAGGGGTGCGAGTCATATTTTCTCAAAATCTGCATTAAGTTTAGATTAAAGAGCTTGGGGTATAGGCTGGTCAAAGGGCTGTGGCATGCTGGCTGTGAATGGAGCCCCTGGTTAGGTGCCATGGGCACCACCTTTGTAGCCGCACGTTACAAGGCCCAAGGTGTAGAGGCCATGCGCAAGAGCCCAGCCATGTTACATGCTGCTGAAGTCCTCTACACCAACCTCACACATCCCTACATAGGCGTTTGTGGATATCTTCAGGGCAAGCAAGCTTCTTGACCACCCGATGCCTGCCACCTGTCAATCTAACTCACAGCACACCTTTGGTCGCTTTGTGTGCTCGTGCATAGAAGGCTGTCCACCCAGTCCAGTTACTTGTACAAACCAGCCATGGCTGAAGGCAGTTTGTGTATAGATGTGCAAAAAAAAAGAGAGCCACAAATGAAAAAAACAAACACAACAAAAAACGCGTCTTAACTATTCTTCGCTTTTTGGAAACCAACAAGAAACAAAGCATGATTCTTTATTTTTACGTTTTCTTTTGTTTCATAAATAATGTATCGCCCACTAATTGGGCATTCTTTACGCTTTTGGACCTATGGACGGGCTCCATAATAGTGTGGACATGACACCTCGGGGGCAGGGGACTTACGTCTGTGCCAAGGGTCAGGTGGACTGGCACCTCATGGTAGGGGAGTGATGTCTACACCAGGGGCAGTAGGTTGGATATGAGAGGCTGATTTTGGTCCACATCCATATCCAGATTACTGTTCGGGATGTAATGTCTACGCCCGGAATGACCGCCTGCAACAAGCTAAATGATAAGGGAGATTGACCAATACATTCTTATGCGTGGCATACTTGCATGTATAGAGCTATTTTCACGTGAATTGTATAGAGCTATTTTCACGTGAATTGTTTTACTGCGTGCAAGATCTGTTAGAAGTCATCTCCTTTCTTTATGTTGACACCAGGGCCTTTGTTGTGGGTGTGCCCGCCTTGTAGGTGTCTTCTCATTTTTCGTCACTCCCGGTATTTTTCCCCATATTTTTCCTATTTTTAATGTGGCTTGGGAGGCAGTTCTGTGTTGGCAGGAGGGCCTATGAGCTGGCCGACTGTACCATCAGGTCTACGATCTCAGATCTGTACTGGCCGACAGAGGGTTGCTGGCCGACTGGTGATCATGGCTGGTTGTGGAGATTCAGGCCCTGTCGGTGTCCTACAGCAGGCCGACT
Source organism: Cibotium barometz (assembly GCF_041138505.1). Lineage (NCBI taxonomy): Eukaryota > Viridiplantae > Streptophyta > Polypodiopsida > Cyatheales > Cibotiaceae > Cibotium > Cibotium barometz. Next base: position 3,546,332 of record NC_141105.1, read on the forward strand.
GCTGTATGGGGGCCATATAAAATGGCTCCATAGCCCCTTGCCACTTGTGTATCATATTCGGGATCTTCTTTGTTGTGTATATAGAGCAGAGTTACACGCCTCTATCTCTCTCCCTCTCTTGTGCTGTTTTCTTTTTGCGTTGCGTTTGCTCTTGTGTTCCCAGATTCGGTCATCATCTCCGCTGCACATTCTGACATGGTATCAGAGCCCTAGGCTCTAGATAGTTCTTGGGATTTGTGTGAGCAAGAGGGAGACTGGGAAGAGGAGAAGCAAGAGGACGGCGGGCTGATTTGCTGGACAGCCACTTGTAGGTGTAAGTTCTTCTTTGTTCCCACCCACCCACCCTTTTTCGAAGTACATACCCACAATGGCAGATCTGTTAGAGATGGCTGAGAGGCATGTGAAGATCCCTACACTCCCCACCCCACGTTCCTGGTGGACCGTCAGTTGGACGGGAACAACTACGGCATATGGAAGGTTATGATGGAATCTGTTCTGGAGTCTTATGACCTTGCTGATTTCATCGTTGTTAGGGTTCCACGGCAGGAAGTAGAGGAAGGGGAGTTACCGTCGATCCGAAAGGACCGGGAGGCACAGGCACAGATGTGGGATCGTGTCAACGCCAAGGTCCGTTCGTTTATCTTTCTCAACTGCACACTGCAGGTAATCAATCATGTAAAGCATATGACGCTGGCCAGAGGTATATGGCAGCATTTGGCTTCTCTTTACAACAAGGTATCACCCATGAAGAGGATTTCCTTGGAAGTACAGATGCGGGTTATGAGCCCTGCAAAGTCGTCGACGATGCGGGAGCATATTAACTAGCTGCAGGCTCTTCAGCAGGAAGTTCTTCAGGTTGGGAAGGAGATATCGTCAGAGGACATAGCCATAACGTTGCTGTCGCATTTGCCCTCTTAGTACTGAGCATTTTACTCGTCTTTGATTACCAGTGGGTGGCAGGCTCAGTACCATCATGTGGGAGGAGCTTGTGCCCATAGTCTTGGACCAAGAGGAACGATTCACGAACCCTCCTCAGGGTGGAGGATCGGAGGCCTTAACTGGCCAACGGTCGAAAGGCCGTAACACGGGCAAAGGGAAGGCTTCATCTCGAAGAAGTCTTATGAGAAGAAGTTTGGGTTGGAGGATTCTCTGCAAAACGGATACTCGTGAGTGGATTCTAGACAGTGGTGCTTCCAGGCACATGACTCCTTCCCGTTCAGATTTACAGGATCTCTGCAGGTATTCTGGTTACATCCTTACTAGGGATACATCCACTATCCCAGTTCACAGTGAGGGCATGTTGGAGATAGTTCCCGATGGCAGAGGGGGGAAGCATTCCTCCCAGGTGTTGTATGTTCCGTCACTTGGTTTTCATTTGTTGTCAGTGCATCAGGTTTGCAAGACTGGCGTACGGGTGGAGTTTGATGAGCATTTTGTTGCTCTTTGGGACAAAGCAACAGGCCAAGTGGTTTGGGAAGGCGGAGTGGAGAATGGAGTTTACAAGCTTTCAGCACTCTCTCCCCCGGCCCTCAGGTTTGTGATGAGTGGCAGTCTGGTAATGCCAAATGGCCACTTAAGTGTGTATACGCTACAGGTGCAGGCTTTTCGGGACCAGATGGTGGATAGCTTGCCAGTTGATGGCAGCAGTTGGCAGGAACTTTCCAGTATTGATGTTGGTGGTTCTTGTGTTCGTCAGTCAGAGGAAACTGAACAGGTAACTTATGCTTTGATGTCTCGTAGTATTCGGGACAAAGAAACTCCTGTAGATGAGGATGTTCTTTCCACGGGGACCTCTCGGAAAGCCAAGCAGGTGGCAGTTGATTACTTGCAGAAGGAGGTGAATTCTCCAGGCTTTGTGGTTCCGGATTCAAAGGGGGTGGTTGACAGGTTTCAGAAGGCCTTGCGTGGTCGTCAGCAGGTTTCCAGGACTTGGCTTTGCACCGTAACAGGTGTTGATCCTTGTGAGCAGTGTGATGCCTCCTTGACTCGGAAGCAGAATGGTTCATTGATTTGGTTGATGGACACCAGATTGGAGCTTCCTGATGAGGCAGTTGAGCTCATTGTTGCAGATGACTCTTTGGGAGGTAGGATTGCGTATCTTGTGGTTTTTGCGGCATGTGAAGGATCATGGACTCTTTTACACAGGAGGGGGATTGATGGATGGAGTCTGACTCCACGGTTGGAGTGACTCAGATTGGGGAGGAGATCTGGACACGAGGAGATCTACTTCAGGCCCACGAGCAGTTTTATGGAGCAGTAAGAGGCAGTCATCTTTTGCCTTGTCGTCGACAAAGGCAGAGTACCGGGCTGTTGCATTGCAGGATTGGGCTTTCACTGGAGGAACCCATGGTCATCCAGAGGCACTTTGTTCGTGAACAGTTTGTTGCTGATGACATCTTGCTAGAGTTCTATTCGACGGAGGACAGTACGGTGGACCTCTTCACGAAGTCGCTCTCTCAGGATTTGCTCAGGCGGCACCCCAGCTCCCTGTGGTTGGTTTCACAGCCAGGAGTTGAGAGGGGGTGTTAGAAGTCATCTCCTGTCTTTATGTTGACACCAGGGCCTTTGTTGTGGGTGTGCCCACCCTTGTAGGTGTCTTCTCATTTTTCCTCACTCCCTGTAGTTTTCCCCATATTTTTCCTATTTTTACTGTGGCTTGGGAGGCAGTTCTGTGTTGGCAGGAGGGCCTATGAGCTCGCCGACTGCACCTTCAGGTCTACGACCTCAGATCTGTCCTGGCTGACAGAGGGCTGCTGGCCGACTGGTGATCATGGCTGGTCGTGGAGGTTCAGGCCCCGTCGGCTGCCCTACAGCAGGCGGACTGTTGTATGGGGGCCATATAAAATGGCCCCACAGCCCCTTGCCACTTGTGTATCATATTTAGGATCTTCTTTGTGTATATAGAGTAGAGTTACATGCCTCTTTCTCTCTCCCTCTCTTGTGCTGTTTTCTTTCTGCATTGCGTTTGCTCGTGTTCCCAGATTTGGTCATCATCTCCGTTGCGCATTCTGACAAGATCTATGTCTCTGGTTTACGGGCAAGGAACGCTCTAAACCATGCGTGTGAATCTGTATTCTGACCTCGCTTGTGGGTTGTAGACAGGTGGTAGGCGTGACCCTAAACTCTGTATTTAAGCTTATTTGTGTTTAGCTCATTGTGTTGCTTTGTAGATCCACACTTCATTAAAGTACGGTCGAACAACTTATAAGTGAGTTTGGGCATCCACACTTCATTAAAGACTGGGCAGATAGTTTATAAGTGAGTTTGTGCACTTATTGAAAGGCGGCCAGTCAAACTCTCATAAATCGGCATTCTTTTAAATAAAAGAGGGTGGACAACTTATTGGACACACCCTCTCCACTTATGGGAGAGGTGTGTGGCCATCATTATTCATATGGAAAAGTTTCTCTCTTCCTCCCTTAAAGGAAAAGAGGCGCCTACTTCGTGAGGAGAGAAGGGAAAGCATACTTTTTGGCATGGTTTCTTACTTCTCCAACTCTTGGAATAGTTGGCAAATGAGTGCTACACTGTTGTCCAGCCCTTGGGAGTCCTTTTCAGTTGCTATCTCTTGGAAATATACCTGTTGAAAATGCTTTGGGCTGACAATTGATCAAAAGGTGATTTCTTCTTTGAAAATCAGAAAATTCAGCGGTTCTTCGTGACAAAAGCCGTGGAATCAAGTTTTCATTGCATGGATGTCATTGGAAATCTGGCATGTGATGCCCATGAAGCTTGTATCCTTGATAATACAATTATATTACAGACAAAATAATCCTCATTTACCCACTTTGCATCAATGGGCAAATAATTCTTGATTTTCACAAGGTATCTCCCAGAAAGCTTTCTTGCAGGTAGCTTTTGCTCCTTGTGAAAGACAATCTGTTCTGGCTGGAGGATCTCCTCAAGCTCATCAATCTCTGGCGGATCTTCTGTGACAGGCTCGTCAGGATCTGGCCCGACATATTTCCGGAAAAGACTCACATGAAATGCATTGTGAATCTTCCAATGACTAGGTAAAGCAAGCCTGTATGACACTTCATTGATCTTTTGAATCACCTTGAAGGGTCCATAATAGCGAGGAGAAAGCTTAGGATATGATCCTTCTCGTCCTGGTCTCTTTCGAAGCCTAGCTTTCTCAAATTTCAGCAAAACCCAATCACCTTCTTTGACTTGCATGTCCCTTCTATGCTTGTCAGCAACCATTTTATGCTTATCTTGTGACCTTGCAATGGCTGTCCGTACCTGAGCAAAGGCTACATCCAAGTCACGAACATACTCATCAGCTGTAAAAATCTCATCCTTTGTACGAAGGATGGGTGGCAATACCACTCTGCCATAAATAATCTCAAACGGGGCCTTTCCCGTGGAGGCATGGATCGTATTGTTGTAGGCAAACTCAACAAATGGAAGATACTTCTCCCATGTAGTCTTTTGATCTGCCACATAACACTTCAACAAATCCAACACGGCTGAATTTGCAGCTTCACTTTGGCCATCCGTTTGGGGATGATAAGCTGATGAAAACTCAAGTTTAGTGCTCATGTTATTAAATAAAGCCCTCCAGAAGAGGCTCGTAGTCCTGGGATCTCTATCCCCAACAATGGATTTAGGCATACCATGATGTTTGAAAATATTAGCAAGAAAAAGCTTTACCATATGATCAACTTTAATGGTTTTCTTGACAGGCAAGAAATGAGCTTGCTTGCTAAACCTATCCACAATGGTCCAAATAGCATCATTCCCATGCTGGGATTTAGACAAGTCCATAATAAAATCCATAGTAATACTTTCCCAAGGTTGCGAGAGAATAGGCAATGGCTGAAGTAAACTTGGAGCTTTTGCCTGTCAAATTTCACCTTTTGGCAAGTAATACATGCACGTACATATGTCTCAATGTCTTTACGCATGCTTGGCCAAAAGAAATATCTCTGAATCATGCGTGTAGTGGGCATGATACCTCTACGACCAGCATAAGGTGGAGCGTGACATTCCTCCATAACCTTTGGACGCAAATCTTTCACCACACAGAGGCAGTTGTCCTTCATAAGATAACCCTCGTTGATAACATAAGAGGCATGTGAGTGACCAGTCATAAAATCAGTCCATAAATGGCAAAAATCAGCATCCAAATGATACAAATCTCGCATAGCAGATAAGTCTCCATGAGAGGCCATTGAAATTGCAGCCACATAAGGCCTCCTGGATAATGCATCTGCCATCACATTTTTCTTTCCCGGAGTATGCACAGTCTGAAAATGAAACATGGAAAGAAAGTTTGCCATGGAAAGAAAGTTTGCCATTCTCATCTGCTTCTCCGAAAGCTTTGTTTGAGATAGAAAGTATCTCAAGCTTTGATGATCTGTCTTGATTACAAATTCAGCCCCAAGAAGATAATGTTTCCATATCTTTAAGGCATGAATTACAGCCAAGAGCTCTTTCTCATAGATATCCATATGAAGCTCAACATCATGCAAACGACGGCTCTCATATGCAACTGCATGCTCTTCTTGATTTAGGACAGCCCCTATACAATCGCCACAAGCATCACATTCCACTACGAATGACCTTTGCAAGTCGGGCACAATCAATACGGGTCCACATATGATAGCATGCTTGAGCTGCAAAAAGGCATCCTGTTCTTTTGGAGGCCATTTGAAAGTGGTTTTCTTCTTTGTGAGGTCATGTAGAGGGGTGGCTATCATAGCAAAATGCCTTATGAAACGCCTATAATATGAACATAATCCCAGAAAACTACGTACTTGATGTACGTTTTGCAATTCTGGCCAATTCCGAATGGTTTCTATCTTTGCAGGATCCATTGTTACTCCATCCTTGGATACAATGTGACCCAAATAATGTATCTCGGAAAGAAAGAACTCACTTTTCTTGGCATTAATGAAAAGTTTATGCTTCCGCAACTCTTCGAACACTGTGACCAAATGAGTTCTATGTTCCTGCTCATTCTTGGAGAAAACCAAGATGTCATCAAAGAATACACCTGTGAATTTGCGATGGGGTCGGAATATCCTATCCATCATACGATTAAATGTGGCAGGAGCTTTGGTGAGACCAAAAGGCATTACCAAAAATTCATATAATCCAAAAGCTGTCCTGAATGCAGTTTTATGGACATCTTGTGGCACCACTCGTATTTGGTGATAACCACTCTTCAAATCAAGACGGCTGAAACAAGCCGAACCATCAAGCTTATCCAAAATGTCATCAATACGCGGAATTGGGAATCTATTCTTGATGGTAAGCTTATTTAAAGCTCTATAGTCCACACACATGCGGAATGACCCATCTTTCTTTTGAGCAAGAAGCACGGGAGAGCAATAAGGTGAGGAACTAGGCTGAACCAAACCTTTCTCTAAAAGCTCATTTACTTGTTTCATGATCTCTTCTTGTTGTGCGGCACTCAGGTGGAGAACTATGTGGCACAAGATCTATGCGATGATCCTCGGGTCTTTGGGGAGGTAATTCACCTGGCAATGCATCACCAAAACAATCGTTGAATGCATGAAGAAAATTCAGCCTATCGTAAGTCATAGCATCCACATTTTGATGACTTGGTACAATGCTATCACGAACAAAAACCAAGTACGCAGAAAGACTCTTTTTCATTGCTTTATTAATTTGGATGTGAGATACAAGTGGGATGGAATCCCCTTCTTTGCTGGCATCAATGAAATGCATGCGGCCTCTATGCATAAAAGAAATCATGTTTGTCTTGTACTCTTTGCGGGGCTCAAGCCTATGATGCCATGACTTGCCCAGCAAAACATCACATCCATTAAGTGGTGCTGGATATGTATGTGCAACTTCCCTATTAGTGGGGTAACTTGCACCTCTTTACCAACAAAGGCAGCTTCTGCTTCAATCTGAGGTCCTCAACCTCAATACCCAAGGCAGCTGCCATCTGAATAGAGATGAAGTTATCGGTTGCACAATCATCAAACATGAATAAGGCGGGCTGATCCTTGATTTGACCCCATGCTTTGCATACCATCCGCTCTTTTGCATCATGTTTTGTGTTTCCCTGCACATCGGGAACTGCATGCACATTAGCCTTGGTTTGCTTGTCCTCATGCTTTGGTTTGCAGTCAAGGCATTGTCGAAACATGTGCTCTTTGCTGCCACAAGAAAAACATTTCCCCTCCTTGGCATATTGCTTCCTTTGCTTGGGGGTCAAGCCAAATTTGGTCTTCTTTGGGCCATGATCTTTAGATGAGGTATTTTCAGCTTTACCTCCCTTCTGGATCTCCCGGAAGTTCTTTTTAGGTGGCTGTCCACCTTTTTGCAGATTTGGGACAGCCTTGTCTTTGCCCTTTGAACTGCCTTGATCTTGCTTAATTTTTAGCACCAATTGCTCCGTAGCAAGAGCAGAGGCTATAAGCTGTTGCAAAGTATGTTTCGGGTGTAATTCAATGCCCGAACGATAAGCTGTTGCAATCCGGAGCGAAATTTCCTCTGTGATTTGCATAGAAGGAGTTACCTCAAGTAACACTTTCCAAAACTTATTGACATATTGTTGCACACTTTCATTATCTCTTTGCTCAAGTCTATCCCACTTTTGGGTGAGAGTTTGCTCTGCATTAGGTGGCAAGAACTGAGCATAAAATCTGTCAAACTCTTTCCAGGTGCAAATGGGGTTTTTGGTGATCTTTTCAGTGATCCACCAATGAGCAGCGGTCCCCTTCAAGAACATGCTAGCATGGCGTACTTTAGACTTCTCAGTGAAGTCCTCATCGCTAAAAGCAATGTCAAACTGTGCCACAAATGCTAACACTTTGGAAGCATCATGCTCTCCATGAAAAACATCAAACTTAACGGACTTGTCACTTGCATTACATTCCTTGAGCTTTCTGGCAGGAGGCTCATGGTCCTCTCTTTTTCTTTTCCCCTTTTCCAATGGGGCAGTCCTATCTGCATGGGCTCCTTGGGCCATCATGGAAGTTTCATGAAGCACGGTGGCATGTGCTCCACGAACCTGAGAATCAGATGCATGTGACCTTCCTGCATAAGGCAATGTCTCTCCATGAGACAACTCAGTAGGCAAGGCTCTTCTAGTGGCAGATGTCAAACTCTTTCCAGGTGCAAATGGGGTCTTTGGTGATCTTTTCAGTGATCCACCAATGAGCAGCGGTCCCCTTCAAGAACATGCTAGCATGGCGTACTTTAGACTTCTCAGTGAAGTCCTCATCGCTAAAAGCAATGTCAAACTGTGCCACAAATGCTAACACTTTGGAAGCATCATGCTCTCCATGAAAAACATCAAACTTAACGGACTTGTCACTTGCATTACATTCCTTGAGCTTTCTGGCATGAGGCTCATGGTCCTCTCTTTTTCTTTTCCCCTTTTCCAATGGGGCAGTCCTATCTGCATGGGCTCCTTGGGCCATCATGGAAGTTTCATGAAGCACGGTGGCATGTGCTCCACGAACCCGAGAATCAGATGCATGTGACCTTCCTGCATAAGGCAATGTCTCTCCATGAGACAACTCAGTAGGCAAGGCTCTTCTAGTGGCAGATGTCAAACTCTTTCCAGGTGCAAATGGGGTCTTTGGTGATCTTTTCAGTGATCCACCAATGAGCAGCGGTCCCCTTCAAGAACATGCTAGCATGGCGTACTTTAGACTTCTCAGTGAAGTCCTCATCGCTAAAAGCAATGTCAAACTGTGCCACAAATGCTTACACTTTGGAAGCATCATGCTCTCCATGAAAAACATCAAACTTAACGGACTTGTCACTTGCATTACATTCCTTGAGCTTTCTGGCATGAGGCTCATGGTCCTCTCTTTTTCTTTTCCCCTTTTCCAATGGGGCAGTCCTATCTGCATGGGCTCCTTGGGCCATCATGGAAGTTTCATGAAGCACGGTGGCATGTGCTCCACGAACCTGAGAATCAGATGCATGTGACCTTCCTGCATAAGGCAATGTCTCTCCATGAGACAACTCAGTAGGCAAGGCTCTTCTAGTGGCAGACCTGTCACCCCCTCGATGAGATACATGTCTTGAATGCATGTGACCATCATGTCCTCCATGAGCACTAGCATACATATACCTATCAGCCTTTGTGCCTTGTGGAGAAGATGCTTGACGAGAGGTGACTGTCACCTTTTCCCTTTGCATAAAAGACCTCAACCTTTGAGATGCGGGATCTCCATGCTTCAAGCGAGGTGGATTTCTGAATTTCAGCTCTCCATCTTCCCCCTCTTTGATGTCACCTTTGCGGAGGAGGTAGGAAAGTGCCAACTCCCTTGGCTTCTTGCCCACTTCCCGTGCCATGGACTCAAAAGTCACGTCTACCATTGCATCGGCTTTCCTTGCTTCAATGGCACTTTGCACATGGGGATCTTCATGCAGAAATTTTAGCTCTAGCTCGTGCCTGCAAAAGCTTTCTCATATGCTCCAATTCAGCCCTCATTGCATCAGGCTCTTCTTCTTGCATGACTGTCTTTCCTCGAAACAGTTGTCCCCTTGAATCATTATCATTTACCCTCTCAAGGGGCTTGTGCCTTCCCTGTAAAGCACCAAAACCACGCGAGGCACTAGATGGGCCCCTCGAATTAGGCACTTCCAAAGGGCTGCCTTGGCTGTCCATTGTGTTAAGTGTGCTAGAAGCGGGGTGTCCAATACACAGGTTCGTTTCCCGACTAAGAAGGGGGAAATAACCGTGCTCTGATACCAATGAAACCAATCCCGTCAAGTGGGAATAAACTCCGTTGGACACCCACACGCGTAATAGCACGACTTAAATATCACAATTTGAATGGACAACTTAATAACAACTGAAAACTGCAATGAAATGAAATGTTGATCAATGGACACCAGCACTAGGGCCGGAACGGGCCGACCCTCCCCTCAATATATGATATATTATTGGGAGTATTTAAAAGATACAATGCTCGATGGGTTCAATGAACCAGATGATGTCCATGTACAACTTGAGATGAATACAGTTACTAAACAAGAGACTCGAAGTAGATGTTCGAAGGAGAGCAATCCACTTGAGTAGTCTAATCTCTACGGTCCTGTGCCTTCACTGGAATCCGCGGAGAGCGCCCCACTGGTGTTCCAGGACCACGCACAAACAGGCGCTCCCGTACTAACGCTTGGCTCTCCCGATCTCGGCACCCATGGACCGTGGTTCTCTAGAAGCTTGGACTACCCGGCACCGCACGGGTGTTGGCAGCAGAGAGTAGCCCTTATCAGATTTACATCAAAGTCCTTTGCTTAAATCTCAATCCACTTACCTATAGCTCGCTAGTGGAAGACAAATACCCGAGGCGTCTAAGTGCAGCGCTAGAGTTGGACACCAGGGCGCGGCACCTACTGGCAAGAGAAAAGGGTGCGCAGCCGCCAGGAGATCTGAGCGGAGCCGTCAGCTGTCTGGCGCAGCCGCCTGTGGAGAGGGCGCAGCCGCCTGCAAGGGGGAGAAGCCTGGCTGCAGCCGCCCGCAGAGTGGCGCAGCCGCCTGTGGAGAGAAGCGCAGCCGCTTGCAAGGGGGAGAAGAAGCCTGGCCGCAGCCGCCTGGCCGCAGCCGCCTGTAGAGTGGCGCAGCCACCTGTGGAGAGGAGCGCAGCCGCTTGCAAGGAGTGCGCAGCCGCCTATAGCCGCCTGCAGAGTGGAGAGGAGTATGATAGGATGGTCGCTTGCACAGTCGTATCCCCAAGTTGGTGAGGTGGTCGCCCATATGTAGGTGTTGGAGAGGGCATACGCCCAACAGCTGGCCGGCTCCCCTAGCTTGCATGGAGGCGGCCAGTTCCAAGGTGGGGGGTGGGTAGGTGGCCATGCACCCACCCCCACACATAAGGGGTTCCCTTTACCCTTCATGACTCAAACGTGGGTGCCCACCCTACCAAGGACACCAAGTAATATTTGGGGAGGGTGTCCACTCATTAATGAGTGTGAACCTGCAACCTTATAAAAACAAAGGTTAAAAAGAATGCTATAAAATAAACCACCTGTTCACACGCAACAAAACTCGTCAGAAGACAGAGCAAACTTCACGACTCACTGGCAGGCGTCCCCTCTCAGTAGTGGCACGTCAAACAAGCAAACACAAGAATACAAGTCATGCGAAAACAGTTCCAAACATGCAAAACATGAATGCATGTGCAAACAGTATCATGGACATATCTCCCGTTCATGGAACAAGTACTAAACATTTGTCGGGCACAATGATGGCACGACAGAAAACATAAATCCTGGTCTTCCTATGGAGTGATAGTCCCATAGGTAAGACACAGATCCAGGCACGAGCCTCCCTATGGAGCAATAGTCCCATAGGCAAGACACGGCACAAATACTGGCTCTTCCATGGCGTGGCAATCCCATGGATAGAACACAGTCTAGGTCATACACGGGTGGCACCAGTCTGGCTCCTGTCCGTAAGACACCATCCTGCTAACACATTGTGGCACCAGTTTGGCTCCCGTCCATGTTATGCAAAAATACTGGCTCATCCTCATGAGACACCGGCCTGGCCTCAAGTGAACGAGACACAAATTTGGAGATGGACCAAATGGTCGGCCAATTGGTGACAGTACGCATGGCAGGTAACCGACTCGTGTTTCTTTTTCTACAAGGAAGGAATTGGACTATTACATTCCTCTTGCAGACAATGAAAAAAGAGAGCCAACATTAGTGAGGAGGATGGTCACCATAGCAAGAGGGTCAAAGAGTGGACTGAATTCAAAAGCAAATTTTATGCTTAGTTTTGGTCTCCCAATTTTGCGAAGAATATACACAAAAAGTTGGATTGGTTGGGCTAGAAAGAAGGGAAATCAATTTGTATGCTAATCATGTCACGTGCACCCTCGTGACATTTGCTAATCTTCATCATGAATTGTCTTAATCCTTGATTAGTGCAACATTTAGGACAAGCATTTAGGTCACCATGAGAAGCAGAAGCATTAACATGAACATCAGAAGCATCTTCATCAGCATTAGAGTCATCATCGTCAAGACCATCAGCATTAGCATCATCAGTTCATAGTCGGCAGCATGTGAAGATCTCCTAGCATCAGTCGGCCAGCATCAAATAGCCACCAGAACTAGTCGGCCAGCATATTGTGGGGATCACGCATTTATGCCACCATAGTTGTCAGGTACAATACCGTACGGTATGTACGATACGATACCGTACGGGAAAATACGGTACTATATAAATTTTTTTTCTTATCGAACAATAAAATACGGTGTTTTAAAAAAATACTTATAAACTTAGGTATTTCCAATTCGAGATATGGAGTATTTTAAAAAGATACAGATTGTTGGAGAGAAGCTTGACCGCACTAACTTTCAAGTGTGGAAGTTTCGAATGAAGAGTTTTTTGAAAGGCAAAGGTTTATGGAGTCTTGTCTCGGATGAAGACCCGGAGCCATACCTACCTCCTCAACCAAATAATGCTCAGTTGGTGGCTCACAAGCAATGGGTAGAGCGGTCTTCGAAAGTGTTGCATTATTTTTCAATATGTGTAACAGATGCCTTGCTTATTCACATCCAAGATGCAGATACACCGAAAGAAGCATGGGGTATATTGTGCCGAATGTATGAGACAGACACTGGTGCAAGGAAGATACAACTAAAGCAACAGATTCACAGTGTAACGCGAAGGAATCGGAGTATACATGAGTATGTTCAGATTCCTTGTCATCAATCCATGCCCCAATGGATGATGATGATTTGGTTGCTCTCACATTGCGTGGTTTAGGCAAAGAATACAAATCTTTTGACACTTCCATCTCAGTAAGGTTGGGAGGAATGCCAGACTTTAATGAGCTTGTGTCATTGCTCATTGTGGAAGAATTGAAGCTTGGCCTTGGTGGTATGAGTGTTACAGGTGGTGCATCCTCGTCGAGCAATGATGAGCATGCAAGGAATCAGGCTTTTTACTCATCTAGAGGCTTTCGAGGCAGGGGGAGATTTACCCCTCGAGGCCGTGGAGGACGTGGTTGGAATGACAGGTCTACTCAACCACAATCAAATCAGAATTTTCAGAATTCACAGTCATCATTTGGATCACGTGGAGGTCGTGGATTTCAATCCCATAGGGGGAGATTTGGAACAGGTGCTCGTGGTAGAGGACGATGGCAAGGTCCTCAACAAAATTTGAATGGGATTGAATGTCACTATTGTGGCAAACTTGGACATATGGCAAAAGATTGTTACAAAAAGCAGAATGATGTGAGGAATGGAAGACCACAACATGGAAATTATGCATCTACTAGCAACAATGATGGGAGTTCAAATCATCTTTTTGCGATGAAGCACATTATGGGGACAATGGATTCTCAGAATGCTGGAGATGAGTCATGGTATATGGATTCAGGTGCCTCAAACCACATGACATGTCATGGTGAGTGGTTTGAGAAGATGCAACCATTGGGTACAAATGGTTATGTGGTCACAGGAGATGATACTCAGCATCTTATAACACATGTTGGCAGTGTGCCTTTGAGGATGCATGATGGAAATGTAAAGAATATGTCAGAGGTATTATATGTACCATCCATTTTACAAGGAATTTGGCATCCGTAGGTCAAATGGTTGAGCAGGGACTACAAGTAAGATTCAATGAGAATGGCTGTTTTGTGGAAGACTTTAAGCATGGCTGTAGATTGATTGCCAAGGGCAAGAAGGAAGGAAGGTTGTTCAAATTGGATGCAGGCATACCAGAATTGAGCTCAGCCATGTTTTCAAAGAGCAATGGCTGTTTACCATCCATTTTACAAGGAATTTGGCATCCGTAGGCCAAATGGTTGAGCAGGGACTACAAGTAAGATTCAATGAGAATGGCTGTTTTGTGGAAGACTTTAAGCATGGCTGTAGATTGATTGCCAAGGGCAAGAAGGAAGGAAGGTTGTTCAAATTGGATGCAGGCATACCAGAATTGAGCTCAGCCATGTTTTCAAAGAGCAATGGGATTGTGCAGGACATTGACATGTGGCACAAGAGGATTGGTCATGTCAATATACAGAGATTAAAGAACATGCAAACAAGAGGCATTGTCAGTGGATTGCCAAGATTCAAATATGATGGACATATGCATGTTTGTGAAGCCTGTCAGTTTGGAAAGCAGGCAAGGTTGAGGTTTCCTAGAGAAGGGAATATGAGTAACAGGCCACTTGAGATAGTACACAGTGATGTATGGGGCCCTGCACAAAATCCATCTATCAAAGGAAGTCTATACTATGTGACATTTATAGATGACTTCAGCAGGATGACATGGATATATTTTTTGAAAGAGAAGAGTGAAGTGCTGGAAAAGTTCATGGATTTCAAAGCTCTTGTAGAAAAGCAATATGGCTGTTGGATTAAATGTTTGAGAACAGATGGAGGTGGTGAATACACCTCAAAAGCCTTTGAGCATTTCTTGCGGAAGCATGGGATAAGAAGACAGTTGACATGCAGGTATACACCTCAGCAGAATGGTGTGGCTGAGAGAAAGAATCGAGTTATATGTGAAGTGGCAAGGGCAATGCTCAATGAAAAGAGCATGCCAGACTACTATTGGGCAGAAGCATGTGCTACTGCAGTGTATATCCTGAACAAAACACCTACAGCAGCCATTCATGGAAGCACGCCAGAGATGCGGCTTACAGGTTACAGGCCAGACATTGGACATCTCAAAGTCTTTGGATGCGTAGCTTATGTCCATGTGCCTGATGAAAGAAGACGGAAGTTGGATCCTAAGGCAGAGAAATGTGTATTTGTTGGATATGCACAGGATCGAAAGGCCTACAAATGTTATAACCCTCAAACTAGACAAGTAGTCATCTCACGTGATGTGGTGTTTGATGAGCTTGCTAGTTGGTACAAAGCAAAAGATGAGGGAGTCATTGACTCACTTGAGGCTAATGTGCCTGTGAACTTGCCATCACAAGCAAGTTCTAGTTCTACTACTATGTCTGGGCCAGCAGCAGAGCAGATGCTGAGAGTAGCAGTGTACGTTCATGGTCAGGACGTTTGAGGCATGAAAGTGTGAGCACTGGGAGTAGTGCTATGGATAAAGGCAAGAAGAAAGTTGAAGGAATTGGAATCACAGGTTATGAGTCATCTAGTTCTGAGAGTTTGGATGAGGAGCTTGGCATACCTGTTTTACGCACACCTGGTGCTAGGCAGGACAGATATGTGCCACCACATGCTAGAGTTACAGGTGTACAGAGTGACCCGCATGCATTGCGGAGATCCCAGAGAGTCAGATATCCAGTTGAAAGATTGACATATAGAGATTTTGCTATGCACTATGCATACATGATATCTATGGTAAAGCATGTGGAACCTACATGCTATACAGAGGCTATTGGAGAGCATGTATGGGAGAAAGCCATGGATGAAGAGATGGATGCTTTGGACAAAAATGATACATGGGAATTGGTTGAGTTACCTCAAGGAAAGAATGCAATTGGTTGCAAATGGGTGTACAAGGTAAAGTGCAAGTCAGATGGCAGCCTAGAGAGACATAAGGCAAGGCTGGTTGCTAAAGGATATGCACAAACTTATGGTCTTGATTATGATGAAACTTTCAGCCCAGTGGCTAAGATGGCTACAGTGAGGTCTATCATTGCACTAGCAGCACAAAAAGGTTGGGCTTTACATCAAATGGATGTAAAAAATGCTTTCTTGAATGGTGAACTACAAGAAGAGGTGTACATGGAACAGCCAGAAGGATATGTACATCCAAAATATCCGACTTTTGTTTGCAGGTTAAAGAAAGCAATCTATGGTTTGAAGCAAGCACCTCGTGCTTGGAGTGACAAGATCAGCAGATATCTTGTCAGTATTGGATTTGTGGTTGGAAATGCAGACTCTTCACTTTATGTGAAGAAGACACATGATGGTATCGTGATGATAGTCATTTATGTTGATGATTTGATTATCACAGGTGATTGTGGGAAAGGCATTGATGAGGTTAAAATCTCTTTATGCAAAGAGTTTGATATGAAAGACCTTGGTGATTTAAGGTTCTTTCTTGGCATTGAGGTGATTAGAACAAGCAAGGGTATATGGTTGGTGCAAAGGCAATATGCACTTGACATGCTGGCAAAGTATGGTATGACAGCATGCAAACCAATGTTGACACCATTAGAGCAAAACATGAAGCTTAGGGTTGATTTGGGTGATGAGCTTGATGATATCACCATGTACAGGAAAATGGTTGGTAGCCTTATCTACATGACCATTACGAGACAAGATCTCAGTTATGCAGTTGGTTTGGTGAGTCAGTTTATGCAAAGTCCTCGTAAACCTCACTTGGATGCTGTGAGACGTATTCTGAGATATGTCAAAACTACCGTGCATTATGGTCTTTTCTATGAGGCAGGAAAAGACATGCATGTCTATGGATATACAGATGCAGATTGGGCCGGTAGTCCATATGACAGGAGGTCTACCAGTGGCTATGTTTTCAGCCTTGGTAGTGGAGCTGTGAATTGGAGCAGTAAAAAGCAACCTACAGTTGCTTTATCTACCACAGAGGCAGAGTATCGTGGAGCAGCCATAGCTGCATGTGAGGCTATGTGGTTGAAGAAGTTGCTAGATGATGTCAGGTTACAGAGTGATATGAGAGTTGTCATTCATTGTGACAATATGAGTAGTATTCAGCTTGCTAGCAACCCAGTTTATCATGCCAGGACCAAACATATTGAGGTCCACTATCACTTCATCAGAGAGAAAGTGCTAGATGGGCATGTTGATTTGACATATGTGTAGACAGATGAGCAGGTTGCAGATATCTTTACCAAAGCACTTGGTAAGGATAAGTTCGAGTATTTCCGTAC
Source organism: Cibotium barometz (assembly GCF_041138505.1). Taxonomy (NCBI): domain Eukaryota; kingdom Viridiplantae; phylum Streptophyta; class Polypodiopsida; order Cyatheales; family Cibotiaceae; genus Cibotium; species Cibotium barometz. Next base: position 3,563,119 of record NC_141105.1, read on the forward strand.
TAGATTGGGAGTCCTAGAGATGGACATGTCGAGCTTGAGGGGGAGTGTTGAAATGTCAAGCTCGTATACAGCTGGAGGATAGCACATGGGTGCTGACAGAGTGACAGTATGGTAGATAGATATCGTGTGGTGTGTTTATGACCGCGTCCAGCTAGTCATGTGTGGTGTGGACATTACATTATGTTTACATTGTAGTGTGGACATAACACTATGTTGTGTTCTCCTTTGTGTGTGTGAGAGAGATGGTGACTATGGCTTCTCTCCTTCTTTATGATTGATGGATATGGATTAGGGTTTGCTTCTCTTGTGTGTGATCCTTCCTGCTTTTGTTTTTTATCACTTTGGTCTAGATGGGGGAAGTCTGGGAGGTAAATTGTCCCGAAGAAAGATCTTCTGGAACTTGTTATGTAGGGCCGTGTACTTATCCAAAGCACTGGTCATGGTTTGGGTGGTCTGAACATAGATCGCCGCACATTGTGCGTCTTTCCGAATCTCTCCTTTAGCTTGTAGATGGCTAATGATTGGAAATTTAGTATCTTGGGTACACACTTGATGATTACTGGGGCCTTTTACACATTTCGGATAATCCGGAATGTGTTGGTCCCAATCAATGTCTGGGGTAAACTTGTGAGACCATTGGATCCCTAAGATTATGTCCTCTCCTACAAGAGGGGCAACTAGGAAATCCGGCACAAGTTTTGGCCCTAGATGACTAATTTAGCTCAGCGAACTTCAAACTTGATCCTTGTTGTCATACCCATGCTAAATCCCTCCACTTTCTTGTCTACTGAGGTTAACGAAGACCAGCCTCGTCATGTGCCTTGTTCCGTGACCAGTGACCACGTCCTTTGTATTGTCGTTGTCAAACAAGACAATGACTCTTTGGCCATCTATGTAACCAAAGGTCTTGAGCAATTCATTACACTTATACTCCAGGTCATGGTTGCCCTTCTGCCTATCTTCGAGCTCCCAATTGACAATGACGCCAACTGAAGGTGTGGAAGTTGGAGGATTAGTGACAACTCAGGAGGTCTGTGTGGGAGGTTGGCTCACCATGGCAGCTGTTGGGGCCGGGGTGGTGGTTTGAGTAGGGTTCTTCTTAGGGCAATCCCTAATAGTGTGTCCTTTTGTGTGACAGAAGAAACACCGCCCCTCCTCCTTGTATTGTTTGCACTCTTGGTCACTGAGCTTACTACTTGTCTTGTCAACCACAACCTTCTAGTCTGGAGCAAGGGGAGGTCCGTTGTTCGAGTTCTTGGAGCCATAGGCTCCCGGGGTAAAACCTGTCTAGGTCTGGTTCTGGCCCTTGCTAGAGGCAGTGGAGGTCTTCGGTTTCCCGTTGTTATACTTCATCTTGGCATTTTGTGCAAGCAAAAGTGCCCGATCAAATGTTTCTGGTTCGAACATGTGCACATCCCATTGGATTTGCGTGTCCAACCTGTTGAGGAATTGTTCTCTTTTATTTGCATCCGACTTCTGCAACTATAAAGCCAGGTGAGTGACTTTGTTTGCAAATCAAAGGCTAGGTAGCGCGTTTTGGTGCAAACCTTGAAACTCATCCTCGAGTTGCTCAAGATAATGAGGCGGTAGAAACCGCTTCTTGAGGTTAGTGACAAACTGGTCCCACCTGTAGTCAACAACTCCATAGTTGGAATTGACTTGGGCCTAGGGAGTTCACCATGAGAGGGCTTCCCTTTCGATGTAGCAACTAGCTAACACTACCTTCTCTATGTCTGACTTCCTATTGGCAACAAAGTAGGCTTCCATTATACTTATTGAAGTTCACCTTCTCGCGAAGATGGGTCGAGGAAGTCGCGGGTATTGACCTTGCGTCGAGGAGTGCAAGGTATCGCTCGTGCTCCACGTGTCATCGTTGGTCGTTGAGTGCAGCAGTGCAGGCTGTCGCTTGTGTTCGAAGCTCTACCTCCCATACGTGCATTTCATATAATACATGGGAGTGTAGTGTAACTCCTCAAGGGAGATAGCTGAAGCATGGATCTAGGAAGGGTGCTCGGTGACGAATGGCGGAAAGGGGGGGGAGGGGGTGAGGGGATGGGTGTCCAGGCTTCTTGAAGTGGTATCCGTTTCTCCAAGGCCTGTATAGAAGCCGTACATACTCGCATCTGCATCTGTTCCTCTTGTCACACAATGACGCGCATAAATTCTCAGAACCTGGTGTTCGTGTCATGTGTGATGACCTGGCTTTGGGAAGCAATCGTTGTCGAGAAGATAGTGTATGTTGGGATCTGGTGCCTATTCTCTCATCGTCGGAATTCGCCATAGTGGGAGTGGTTAGGATTATCCCGGACGGCAACAATACCATCCACTATGTGTGTGGGATACGTTCCTAGTTGCTTCCGAAGGCTATAATATAAACCAACTGTCCTTGGAGGGACAGGAGTCACACCGGAATGGGAGTGCAACTGGTGTCTGAAAACCAACCGCACAAGCGAAAAAAAAATTTCCGTTCTTTTTTTCTTGGCTGAATCTCTTTAACAAAAGGCAAAGCTATGAATACCATTGTAAAGCTTACAAACAGGATTATACTTTGGATGACGAATATTCAGCACCTTGTTCTTGATGATATGCACAATGTAGCGGAAAATAAGAGTGCAAGAGAGAGAGAGAGAGAGAGAGAGAGAGAGAGAGAGAGAGAAGACAAATAAGGCACAGCACACCGGATTGGGTCCCAAATACCCTTTGCAGGGTCCCCACCAAGGATGATGTATTTGCTTTATTGAAAGATGAGAAAAGACTCAAATCTGTAGATCTCCCCGTGGCTGTAAACCTTCAGCTTCTGGTTGATCTGGTTCTTGACCTTCAAGCTTCACCTTTGCTTAGGGATTCCCTTGGCTCTCCTGGCCCTTGAATACCTTCAGCACTTTGTGAATTATGAGATGCCTAGAATGACTAACTAGCCTATGATTATATAGCCATCAATCTGCTCATCGGTGGATGCTTACAGGGGTCGGCCTGTTTTAATAATCCCCACGACCTGATTATCATGCATATAATATGCGCCTTCTTGCCCATTGTACTGGCCGCCTTGGGTGTGCTGTCCAGGCTGCCTAGGCTGGCCGCCTTGCTGGACTGGCTGCCCAGGCCGACAGGCTGGCCAAGACCTTTGGGCTATAGCCAACCTGGCCCCTAGCCCTTCTAGACCTGGCTGCCTTGCTGCCCAGGCCCTTCTAGGCCTGGCCGATAGCATGCCCAGCCATGGATTGGCTGTAGGGCCTGGCCATGGGTCTCCTTGACCCTTACGGTGGCCTACAAGGCCTACCCCCTTCTTAGGCAAGGGTCTCAAAACCCTTTTCTAGGGTAGCCCACAGGGCTGCCCCTTCTTCTACATGCAACTACATGCTCTACTACTCACATGCTTGGTATTTGGCTACAAGCCAAACACCCGGAACACTTGTCATCATTCCAGAGGGTGACTCACAGTACGGACTGCTTCATGTGTGGGATCGACCAAGACCATGTACGGGACTAGTACACCTGACCTTGTACACCTGACCTTGGACACTTACAGTGGAATCCTGGCTGACTCGTCGGCTCACAAGGGACCAATTTCCACCCTAGATCCTGCACCTGCTTGTACAGATATGTCCACGTGACATCCAGATTCCAAGTGCGAGATGCATGTGACATAAACCCTTCCATTTAATAAGGTATTCTCTCAAGTACCCTTTTCTCTAGTACCCAACACCTTTTCTGGTACATACTCAACTGTTCCCTCGTCATTCATAGGAGGAAGCTCATCATGCACTTCTACCTCATCTTGAGATAAACCCTTCCATTTAACAAGGTATTCTCTCATACCCTTTTCTCTAGTACCCAACACCTTTTTCGGTACATACACGATTGTTCCCTCTTCATTCATAGGAGGAAGCTCATCATGCACTTGTATCACCGGCCCCACATAGGCCTTCAAATGAGATACATGGAAGACATCATGTATCCCAGTAGTAGAAGGAAGTAGCAATTGCTAGGCTACTTCACCAAACCTTCTTAACACTTTGTAAGGCCCATAGAATTGATGAGCAAGCTTGGCATTGGTATTTTTCTTGAGTGAGCCATATCTAGACTTGGGAATCCTCAAGAACACAAAATCCCCTTCTTTGAATTCCAATGGCCTCCTGTGAGCATCCTAATAGTGCTTCATCTTCTCTTGAGACCTCTTTAAGTTGTCCTTGCATTGTTGGAGGAGTGCTTGCAAGCTGCATTGACATCTTGAAATGTTGACAAGATTCAAGATCTTTGTGCATTTGCAAGTCTTTCTTGTTCTCTACTTGCTTGGACATCCCTTGGTAAGGACTAGTCATATTTGCTTGCACATGCCTTGGCAAGGATTAGTCACACGAAGTTTGGGAGTTCAACCCAGAATGAAGAAAGAAGGGCATCATATGAAGATTGGTGACAGTGGAGGAAGGAGAAAGATGCCATGTGGTCATGAACATGGATTTGGGAGAGCTATTGGACATGTGAGTGATATTGAATCCATATGGCCTTCTTGCAATTGCTATTTGCAAATTTTTGTGTGAATCTTGAGCCATAGAGGCTTGCTACCTTGGTCAAGGAAGGATGTATGTTGCCATGCTGAGCCTATGAAGTGATTGGCACATGTATATACACAATGATGATGTATGCTATGTTGTCAATGGATTTTGGGATGTAAGTGGATGCATTGGCCTTGAATGGTGAGGCTTATGATGGGGGAATTTTTACTTATTGCCTTGGAATGCCATGCACAAGGCAAGTATGTGGCAAACTTGGACACTATGTATGAAATGGTGTTCAATGGTGCAAATGAAGCCTATTGATGTTGTGAAGGTCAATGGATGTGACACGTTGGTTATTTGGTCACTTTGAATTACATACAGGCTGAGAATAGAAGTGTCATTGAGGCATAACGCTTTGGGACTGAAGTGAAAGTGATTACATGGTTGGATAGCCTCTACTACAAGCTTTGAAACAAGCTATCAACTCCCCGAATTGGAGTTCATTTGCTTGGTCATTTCGGCCATTTTCAGTCGCATGGGGTCCAAAAACAGAGAGCAATCAGGTGGTGTGCCCAAAGTTGTCTGATGAATACTATGGACCTTCTCGAACCACTAAGCAAATCAATGGGATAGCTTTTAAGCTAGATTTCACTCAGGAAGCATGCTCTAGCCTCCCAGCTCCTGCGCGCCAACCCTGTTTCCCCCCCTCTGTCCCCCCAGCTTGCCTGCCCCTGTTTTTTCTTGCTTTGCTTCTCCCTTCCCCCTTCACTGCTCGGCACCCTCCTTGGGCCATTTTCCCACCTTCCCCCTCTTTGTTGTCATCCCAGCCAGCCCGCCTTCTCCACCCGTCTCCCTGTCAACACCTCTGCACCACCCATCACCACCACTGCCTGCCCTGTTCGTTCTGCACGCCGCCTCTGCGCCTTTGCTTCCTCCTGCCTCAACTGTCGCGGCCCTGCCTGGTCCCACCTTCACGCCCTCCAGCTGCCTCCACCCTGTCTTCTCCCTCTTCCGGCTTCCCCTAATCTCGGGCGAGAAGGGCTTGAGCTCCATGTGGCATGTTGTCCAAGCCGTATCGATGGCCTCCGGGATTCTGAGATCCCCCAAAGAGTGCGAGAAGGCGATTGCCTGGCATTGAAGAGTACCTGGATAACTGACAGCTGATGGTGGCCTCAGACAGGGAAGGTGGAGCAGCTGCCATGGAGTCCTCCAAAGGAGACACCCATAGAGAGGTCTCAAGAGAAGCATAGGAAGGTTGATTATAAGCATTGTCAGCGGATGGATTTCAAGGAAGGAGATTGGTTTTTTCTTAAGTTTGAGAAGGCCCTGTGGTGTACCCAAAGTTGTTTGATGAATACTATGGACCTTCTCAAATCACTAAGCAAATCAATGGGGCAGCTTTCAAGCTAGACTTCATTCAGGAGGCATGCCCTCTTGCATGCCAGCCCTGTTTTCCCCTCTTCATCCCACCTAGATTGTCTGCCCCTGTTTTCTCCTGCTTCGCTTCTCCCTTCCCCTTGCACTGCTTGGCACCCTCCTTGGGCCATTCTCCCACCTTCCCCCTCTTCACTGTCATTCCCGCCCAACCGCCTCACCTTCAACGCCTTTACGCCGCCCATCTCTACGTTGCCTGCCCCCTGTTTGTTCTGCATGCCGCCTCTGCACCTTCACTTCCGCTTGCCTCCATTGCTGCCCTGCCTGGTTCTGCCTTCACTCTCTCCAGCCGTCTCCACCTCGTCTTTCCCCCCCTCCCCCCGCCTGTAACTATTTGGCCCTGCCCTCCTAGCTCTATTTCACATAATGAAATCTAGTCCGAACACCAGACAGGTGGAAGAAGACATGGGGACAATGTCCATAAGGATTGATTAAGAAAAAGCACCATTCTTGGTCAAAAAGCAAGGAAAAAGCAAAAAGTCAAACAGGGTTGACCGCACCCAAGGGCACCATTGGAAAGAGGAGACTGAGCCGGACCAAAAAGCTAAAAGGCGCTTTCTCAAAAAAGCATCTCTAAGGCCAAAAAGCAAGGCCTTAAAGCCATAAAAGCAAAAAGAGAAAAGCAAAGCTTAAAAAGGCAAAGCAAAAGCATGAAGGCTTTTTGGCAAAAAGCGGGGTCTCTTACAAGTATAAAAAGGATTGGACTTCTCTTGTAGTACCATGAACAAGATCATCGAAGATTGACATTTTGTTCAAAGGGTAGGTCGAAGCATTACCTTCTCATGGACAATTTTCAAAGGATCTCGAACTTGTTTTGTATTGGTAGTGAGTGGCTCCCTTTGGCTTTCCTGCACCCATGCATAAGCGACCTCTCAGTCTCTTAACATACTCATCAGTTGCAAAAATGTTGTCTTTTGTTCAAAGGGTAGGTCGAAGCATTACCTTCTCATGGACAATTTCCAAAGGATCTAGAACTTGTATTGTATTGCTGTATGCAAATTCTAACAACGGCAATATCCTCTTCCATGCTGATATATTTTTGCTATGAACCATAAAATTTTAGCAAATCCGTTGGTCGTTGACTCCACTTGCAATTGGTAAGCTCACATGTCCAATTATGCTAGCAAGTAACAAGAGGGAAGAACAAAACTCTGTATTCACATACCCTATATAGTGTTCTCGTCTTATGTGCTCCCTTGAAGATTGTTTCTACCATGTTTGGATAGAAGAATAGAGAGTAAATGGAAGGAACCATGGGCACTTGAGAGGGCAGTGTGAGAAAGCCTTGGAGATCTTCATCTCGGCAACCATATTGTTTGCAATACTGTTTTCATATGCATTGGTATGGAAAATTGGTCAAAAATGCCCAAGATGCTATGTACTTGATTTTCCCAAGATCAATATACATTATTTGAGGGAGGGACCGGCTGTTCTGGGTCATTGTGCGTCTCTTTTCAATTCAGTAAATTACATTTTGTATTGTGCTTGTTCATCATTAAATCTTAGTGTATTTAAGTGTATTGATCAACATTATGTTAAACAAAACATTCCACACCAATCAGTGTAATTCCACACCAATCAGTGTAATTACACAAATAGTTTCAAAATTTGAAGATCTGTCTTCACTATGAAACCAGCTCTTAAAAGATAAATCTTTCATGTCTTAAGAGATCATAGCCATAAGCTCTTTAGATGATGACTTTCAAAAGCAATTGCATGGTTCTCTTGATTTACGACAATCTCTATGCAATTCCTACTCCCTATATGTGCCACACTTAACCGCAAATGGTTTCTTTTGATCCCAAATGATCAACGCAAGACTTGAGACCATGGCCTTCTTGATATCTAAGAAAACTTCCCTTCCTTTTGATGGTTCAGTGGAAAATTATCCTCCTCTTGGTCAAATTATGAAGCACCAAAATGTGAGCTAAGTGCAGTAGAGATCCTCTAGTAATATGAATGAAGACTAGGAAAGCTCCATTCATCATGTGCGGTCTTCAACTTAGGCTAATCCTAAATTGCTTTTATCTTTTTTGGATCCATCTAATTTCTCCCTTGGACATCATGTGCTCGAAGTAGGGAATCTCGGACATTAAGAACTCACTATTCTTGTCATTTATCTACAACTTATGCTTCCAAAGTTGCTTAAGCACAAAGACCAAATGTTGACAATGGTCTTCCTTTGTCTTTGAATAGATGAGGATGTTGTAAAAAAAAGTTTAGTTGATCCTATTTTATCGTGGCAAGTTATCCTTCTGTTGAATGTGTTGGGGTGTTGGTGAAGTTGGAAAGCTGTTCAAAAAGTGGGCTAACATACATTGTGCAAAAACCCCACACATTTGACAATATCTGCTCTTCAAATTGATACGATTGAAATAAGTTGAACCATCGTCCAATTGGTCGAGTATATCATCAATGCAGGGAAGCAATACCGATTATTTATGAAAAGTTGATCAAGGTATGATAGTCCATAGACTTGTAGGCGCCACTCTTCTTCAATGCTAAAAGAGCAGGGAGCAATAGGGATTGCTAGGGTGACTAAAACCCCTCTCCCAAAGACCGTTCACTCTTGGTGGTTAGCACTAAACATGTAAGGGGGCCAATTAGGAGGTGAACTTGTAGTAGGTGCCACATCAAAGTGATGATCTTTAGGTCATTTAGGAGGTAGTTCACTTGGGAAACAATTATGATACTGCGTAAAAAAATCCATCCACTTTAGCACATCAAGAGAAGATTTTTTCTTGCCCATGACAAGCACCAAGTAAGAAAATACTGATTCGTTTATTGCATTGGAAGTTGGAATGTTACTTACATTGGGAATAGTGTCCCTAGGAAGATCGACATAAATAGCATGGTTCTTTTCTCTGTGCATGAGAGTGATTACATATGGGTTATAATCCTTATTAGAGTTTATGCTCTTATTCCAAGGACCTACAATTATTACATGACAATCTCGTAAAGGTGCAATCAAAAAGTCTTTTTGATATAAGCATCCCTGAATATGTATACGAAGATTTCCAATCACTGGCACTTCATTATGGCCTTTGTTCTCGAAAGCTAAACAAGCTTCCTTGTGGCTGCCATCTCTTTGGAAATAAGTTTGAGCTAAATGATTTTGCAGTTGTCTCCAAGCCTTGCATATTCTATGTTGATTGTTGTCGTGAACCTTTTGCCTGGGGAATCGCATGAAACGTCAACTTGAGGACACTTTGCATAAATATGCTACTTGCTTCCACATGAAGTAGTTCCCTTTCCATATATGCGTTGCTTTTTGTTCCCAAGAAGACAAAGCATAAAGTTATCATCCCTTGGCTTTGCTTGCTTGCTTGCCATATCTATTAGCATTCATGGTGCCACGATGGCTAAGATAGGGATGAAGGATTAAGCCATGATTATGGTGGATGGAGGATAGCCATGGTGAGAGTGTGTGGGTGGAGAGAGAGAGAGAGAGAGAGAGAGATTGCGCAACTCAAATGATACTCCATTTTATGATAGATCATAGAACCACCCAAGTACATGCTTTTATAGGCATCAAGCCTTATCTTTTGACCTAGACTTTAATAAAGGTTTTTGATACCATAGAGGGTGTTCATACCAACTAACTCCGAAATATCCAATATCCTCCTTTGGAGTGATGGAGGTGATGCTTGAAAAAACCTTAAATACTCTTTGAACACTCCATTTCTAGCAAAGAAATAAGACATGTTCTCGCTAGTGACTCAAAGGCTCAAGGGCGTAGCTCAGAGGCTCATGTAGCATGGCTCAATGCCAAGGATTCAAAGGTCAAGCTCTGCATCGGGAAATAAAGACAGCCTACATCAGCATGCCAAAACAACTTTGCCTTGCCCTAAGCAGGGTAAAGAGGGAATGATGCAGCATTACAAAAAGAAACACAAAATATTCATATTTTGGGGGACCTGGGTAGAGAACCCATGACTAGGCAGATTTTTTTTTTTGGAAGTTCAAAATTTTTCCCTCGAGCATACGTTGGAAAAGAATAGTCTCTTTCGACGACATTTCCATGCTAGTGTAGATGCAGATTTTGTTGCGAAAGGCAATGATGATCCAATGCAGATGCTTGGACCTTCCATGGCATTGCAACAGCTCCAATTTGATGGAGGAGGCTTCAATCTGATGATTTTTTCCATATTTTAGATAAGCCCTTTGTTTCCTTTCACATAATGTCTATTGTTGCAAACATGATTGTATATTGATCAAGATGTGCCTACAGAAGATGGTGTGAGGGACTGATTTGCAGACCGATCGGGTGTCTTCCTATCAGCTCTTGAGCTTTGCGTTTTTCTCCTTTACGCTAAGATAATGTGCGTTTTTGCGTGGTCTGAATCTGAACTGATTTGGGTGTAAGAAAGTGCTTATGGGCCATCTATAATAATGGGGCTATGGCCATGGGCTTGGGGGCTACCCAAAAATGGAAGGCATTAATAAGTGGTAGTGTGTAAAGGCAGGAGGTATAAATACCAACTATGGACACTAACCAAGGACATAATCATTTTACTTGTCAGGCCAAGCTTTCAAACTTTCTTACCTTTCTTGGCTATGATGATCTCTCCTTTATGAGAGCTAGTGTAAACTCCCATCAATGAGTATCATGTTTTTCTTCTTTTCATATTGGTATCATAGCTTTCTCGTTGATCTTGGGCTAGATCTAGGTTTGTGTGAGCAAGTTCTTGATCTTGGCTAGGTTAGGTTTTGCTGTATTTCCTCAGTATCACAGGTGATTTCTCCCTTTCCACTGCTGCTCAGATCCATTTCAGATCAGCACACAGGCGATGAAGGTGACAATCTTAGCTTACAGTTGACGATCACAGTGTGGGCGATGATCCCAGCAGACAGTCGACGATTGCAGTAGCGCAGGTGATTTCTAGCATTTCAACGTCAGAATATTTAGATCGACTTCGAATCGTAGGCACATATGAACCACTGCAGATCGACTTCAAATGTTTTTGAATCGTTTACACGGACTACTCGAACGATCTGTTTGGGGCTTCAAATCGCAGAGCAGGTACCGTACATTCTCTTTTCCCTCAGATCGTAGAAGCAGACGATCCGATTTGGTTCTGTGATCGTACACAATCCATTCGACTTGGTTTTTCCAATCGCAGTTGATCCATCATCAGACAATCCGATCGACTCTCCGATAGTAGACGATCTGCATTTTTAACTCTCTGATCGATAGATGATCCACCTATAGATGATCCGATCCAACCGTCCGATTGTAGGTGATTGAGCATCAGACGATCCGATTCAACTCTTTGATCGTAGACGATCCAGCAGCATGATCTGATCTGACTCTTAGATTAGCAGGCGATCCAGTATCGACGATCCAGCTCTTCAACAATCTACAATTGAGCAATCCAGTTTGCGCGATTCGACAATCTTCCAGAGTGGGTAGAATGGGTTTTTCAAAACACTTGACCATTGATGCAATTAAACAGTGACATTGGCCACAACCTTAAACATATGCCCACTTAATCCACAAAACTGTAAAAGAGAGATCGGCACAGCTCACACAGCATAGAGACCGGAATGGGCCCACCCTCCCTTGCAGTATTTTATTACCCAAGGAGAAAATATAATGTATAAGCTTTGAGGGCCTCACTCTCCCCACGGGAGATGTCAGATTATCCAAATACAAATGCCATAATACAGCCCAACATGAGGCAACCATAAAATTCAGCTAATAATATAATCCATATACCTCTGTGTGGGTATTGATTCTTCCCCAAAAACCACAGGTCTTCATGTAATAGAGCTAGTACAATAGGTACAACTCTAGTACAGCTTTCCATTCAGTTGGTACATCAATAACATGGGCTAGTACAACAGGTGCAAAATTTGAAACAACAGGTACAACTCTCCATTTACTCGGTATAAAAAGTACATGGGCTAGTATACCAACTACAATTCTCCATTTAGCCGGTATAGCAAGTACATGGATTGATACAGTAGGTACAACCCTCAAATCAACTGGTACGTCACGTAATGCGATCGATATAGCATATAAATCAGCCAGTACAACTCGGTATAGCTATCAAGAGGCTAAAGAAATAGAGAAACCTTTTGTTGAGGGCAGTGGATAGTAGGAACTCTCCATGAAGTGTTGTAGACAAAAATGCAAGAAACCATCATAGTAGAGGCTAGTCTGCAACAAGAGAGCTTCTCCAAATGAAGAGAGAGGGCTCCAATTTATAGATTTGGGAATCCCATGAGTAAAAAATGGAAAGTGGAGGCTATAATGACAAGAGGAGAGGTGAGGGTGACAAGTGTGAGGCCAGTTGTCTCATTTTGATCCACTTTCTTGCCACACGTCTGAATTTAAGAGATGGTTCTCTCCATAAACTAGCTTACAAAGGTAATGATGTGAATATAATTTCCATCGGGGTTGTCCAAAAATAGTAGTCCTCCTAGATTTTAGGAGTAATCACGTCTCTCTGTCCATACTCCCAAGTCAAATCCAACTCAAAGGGGTAGGTACTTGTTCCCCCACCCCTAGTGTCACATCAAACGCATGCTTTGATATGCCTCTTGATGAGATCTCCTTATCCACTAAACGGCTTCTATTGGTGAATAATTCTTCTCTCACATGCGCTATTCTAGGATATGTCTATTGATGTTATTGATGCCTTACAAGCTGCAATGAATGAAAACATAGACATTGCATGGTATCATTTTGCTGCCATTGTTGCATCCTTGCATTGAAAGAGAACACACAAACCACCTATCATTTTGCTTGCAGGTACACACTAGAGATTCTACTCTTCCTTGGCATCTACGCGCTCGAGGACGTGCGCAAAATAGGAAGGGGAGAATGTTGCGTGACGAGTGGTGATCAATGCAAGGATGCAACACAAAGATGGAAGCAGGAAAACAAGAGACTTGACATTCTTATTTAGGGCTCTTGTAGAGAGTTCCAAGTTGTAGGTGACATGTCAGGACTATGGTCCTACGGAAGTCGAACCCTAGCATAAGTTAATAGCTTTCGGAGTCTCGAGAGTATTATTAGTGCTAGCGGGGTTCAGGGGTTAATGGGCGTTAGGGTTTGGTCCATGTGTGTACACATCTAAGTTAGCACGACTCTTAAGTAAGATGGGCGGCCGGGCTAGGAGGTGTGGACACAGGCCAGGGTTTTGGTATAAAACCCAACGAGAAACCCTAACTCGTCATTATATGGTTGGGAGGTGAACCGACTTCCACCCTCTCTTCTTCTCCACGCCTAGGCTATGGCGGCTTGAGGAAGACGCAGCCGTAGCGGAGGCGTTACACTGGTATCAGAGCTAGCGGCGACCGGCGTGACCTGCACGAGAAAAAGAGCTCAACGCTGCAGCAAAAGAAACGAGCGCCGCCGCCCGTACGGTGACCTGCACGAGCGCAGCCTACACGCGCCCGCGTGAACAGCCCATAGCGAGCGCCGCCACCTACCCGTCGTCCGTACGGCCCTTGCAGACGGCCACCACAGCGGACACCCAAGGCGGCGACCAAGGCAGACCGGCAGTCCTCGAAGGCGATCGGTGAGTGATCGTTGGCGCGCCGTTGGCGAGCGCGCGAGAATTCTCCCTTACTTGAGTGGCACAAGGGGGAGGCTTCACCATCCAAGGAGTGGGGTTTTGAACCCACAACCTCAAGCTCCAAGGCAAGTGTGCTAGCCACTTCACCTTTTCACTTGTGTTGTTCTTCTCTTCAAAAGAGCTCTACTTATTCTTTCAAGGGAGGACACAAACTACAAGGAAAGTGACACAAACTACAAGGAAAGTGACCTTTTCACCTTCAACTTTCCTTCTTTCAATTTGTGAGAGGAGTTTTCTATGCTCCAAGTTTGGAAGTTTTTGGTGGACGGATCTTCAACGACATGCTACATGCAACACACTTTTTTGCATGCATGTGTTGATTGACGACTCAAGTGGTGATTTCTTCTCGATTTTCGTGCATGCAAGAGGAATTCTTCTACGACGCTTCAATTGGAGTTCGCTTTTGAAGGTAATCCGTTCTCTATTTGTAAGCACGTGCATACCATGGCCTCAGCGGAACCGTCTCATGTTCACTTCGATTTTGAGAATGATATGCATGATGTTAGTGAGACACACCCTTTGGGTGGTGGTGTGGGTGATTCGCGACAGGCCGTTGCGCCTGATCGGGATGACAACATGACCGATGCCGAAGGGGGTGCGAGTCCAATAGATGATTATGGTTTGGTAGACACGGTAGAGTTTGGGCGTCTCACTTCAAGGGTAGTTGCACTTGAGCGCACTATAACAAATGTCAATACCAATCTCACAAACATGAGCACGCTTTTTACTGAATTTATGGCACGTTTTGCAAGTGGATCGGCGGCAAGTGGAGGGCCTATTCCGATAGTTATGCCTCCTCTTGTTCCAAATCCTATAGTAGAATCTATTGCACCATCTGCAACGCAGGAAGGGGCTATGTTGAAAAACGTGAAGCCGCCTGTGTTTAAGGGAGAGGAGCGCGATCGTAACAAGGATGCGGTCCATACATTTTTACACAAGTGGACGGACTTGCATCGCTTACGCCGCACTCCCGCTGCTGTTATGGTCACTGAGACGAGTCTCACACTTGCAGGACAAAGAAGTCTAAAGGGTCAAGTGGTCCGTTGTCTTCACAAGACTTTGAACGGGCCAAGAAGGAGAAACTATGTTATCATTGCTTAGGTAGTGATCATGAGAAGAAAAATTGTCCACAGTTGCCTCGCAAGAATAAGGATAAGGAGAAGGTCAAGGAGAAGGCTGTACACATGGTGCAAACACTTCCCTTGGATGCTGATCCTAAGTATTCTGCGGTAGAGGTTTCGCACACTGCTGAGATGCATGAGTGTAATCTCACTGCATCTATGTGGCAAGAGACAGTTGGACCACATGATTTGGTCCGTATGCATGGCTCCATTTATGGTCATCGAGTACGTATTCTCATTGATGATGGTGCCACGCACAATTTTTTGAACTATGCATTAGTTAAGAAATTAAAGTTGCCGGAGACAAAGAGTTCTCATCGTTATGTGGTGTCCACCATTCAGGGGGATGATCACGATGTGTGGGATACTCTAGTACGGCAAGTGCCTGTGTTTGTGCAAGAACACACTATGGTTCTTGACTTCCAAGTGATGAATATGTCTCGTGCGGATGTCATCTTAGGACGGGAGTGGTTATATGGGTTAGGGTCATCACTCAAAAGGAGTTATGAACATAATACGTTTACGTTTGAGGCCAATGGTAAGCATGTTTTACTTATTGGGGAACGTGATGTACCCCCAACACCACTCATATGTAATGCCGAACTCTCTTTTTTGGAGCATAGTAATCAAATAGAAGAAGTCTATTTTTGTTATTCTGTGTCTCAAACTAGTGGGTTTGATGTGCATGATGTTTCTTCTTCAAATGAATCTTCTCAGCGATGCCTTCTTTCTCTTTACCTTCTTCTAAAATCTCTTTAAATAATCTTAAGCAACCAGTTAATGCTTTGTCTTTGCAACAACTGTTACAAGAATTTAAAGATATTTTTCCTAATGAATTACCAGAGGGTTTGCCACCCGAACGAGCTTTGCCTCATCGCATTGATGTCGTTCCGGGCACCAAACCAATTAGTAAGCCATCGTACAGGCTTAGTGCGACTGAAGCAGCTGAGGTGGAACGTCAGCTTGCTGACTACCTTAGTAAGGGCTTCATTCGCCATAGTGCTTCACCATGGGCATCGCCCATTCTTTTGGTGAAGAAAAAGGATGGATCCATGCGCATGTGTGTGGATTATCGCTCCTTGAATGCGGTAACCATTAAGAACAAATACCCGCTACCTAAGATAGATGAGTTGTTTGATCAACTCAACGGTGCGAAGTATTTTTCTAAAATTGATTTACGTTCAGGATATCATCAAGTGCGTATTAACGCTGATGATATAACCAAGACTGCGTTCCGAACTCGCTTTGGACACTATGAGTTTTTGGTTATGCCGTTTGGGCTTACTAATGCCCCGGCAACGTTTATGACGCTTATGGATAGCGTACTAAGGCCGTACTTAGGCAAATTTGTCATTGTCTTTCTTGATGACATTTTGGTCTATAGTTCGACTTTAGAAGAGCATTTGGAACACTTACGAAAAGTTTTTCAGTTACTACGCGAGAATGCACTTTACGCGAAAGAAAGTAAGTGTGAATTTCTCAAGGATAGCATACAATACCTAGGTCATGTAATTTCTGCAGACGGAATTGCTATGGATGCTAGTAAGGTTGATGCTATTATGCGATGGCCAACACCTCGAAGTAAGGAAGAACTTCAAATCTTCTTGGGAATGGCAGGATTTTATCGCAAATATGTGAACGGTTATGCAAAGATTGCCGCTCCCATGACTGATCACTTGAAAGGTGCGGCAATTACCTTTCAATGGCGTGAGGAGCAACAACGTAGCTTTGATAAGCTTAAAGTTGCTTTGGCTACAGCTCCCATCTTGGCAATTGTGGATCCTCAAAAACCATTTGTGATTGAAACGGATGCCAGTGCTAAGGCAGTGGGTGCGGTTCTCATTCAAGATGGTCATCCTGTTGCCTATGAGAGCAAGAAGCTCAATCGTGCTCAACAAAACTACTCAGCTTACGAGCGTGAGCTCTTTGCCATCATATATGCCTTACGAAAATGGCGACATTACTTATATGGTGCACAATTCGAGCTTGTTTTTGATCACGAAAGCATAAAGTGGTTTATGAACCAAACAGATTTGCAGGGTCGAAAGGCCAGATGGGCTGAGATCCTTCAGGAGTATGATTGCAAACTACGCTATCGCAAAGGACGTTACAATATTGTAGCTGATGCCTTGAGTCGTATGCCGGAGATTAATTCGCTGCTATTCACAGAGTTGAAAAGCGAATTGTTAGAATCTTTACGAGGCAAATGCAAGCAGGATTCAACATACTCAAAGGTGTGGAATCATGTTCAAATGAGGGGTCCCTCTCACTCAAACGGTAGTGTTTCCAGTTCTTCCACACATGGTTCTTCTTTATCACAAGATGAACTACAGCGATGGAAAAACTTTTCCATCGATGATGGATACTTACTCCACAAGGGGAGAGTTTGTGTTCCATTGGACTTAGACACTAGGCGCCAAATTCTTTTTGAGTGTCATGATAGTCCAAGTGCAGGTCATGCGGGCATTCGCAAAACGTATGCTCTCGTAAGAAAGCATTTCTATTGGCCTGGACTTCACAAGGATGTTACTGACTATGTTCTGCAGTGTCAGAAGTGTCAAGTGAACAAAGCAGAACGTCTTAAAGCTGGCGGGTTACTGCATCCATTAGAGATTCCTGACGGAAAGTGGGAAAGTATCTCTATGGATTTTATAACGGGCTTGCCCACAACGAATCGTGGACATGATGCCATTTGGGTAATCGTGGATCGATTAACCAAGCTTTGTCGGTTTGTGCCTACTAAGAAAACAGTTACAACTCCAGAATTGGGACGCCTTTTCGTGGAGAATGTTTACCGACTTTATGGCTTACCATCCAATATTGTCAGTGATCGCGATCGCAAGTTTAACAGCCATTTTTGGCGAGCAGTATTCAGTAAGTTGGGTACTATGTTGAACCTTAGTACAGCTGATCATCCGCAGACAGATGGTCAGACTGAACGGGTTAATCAAGTGCTGGAAGATATGCTTCGGGCATATGTCAGCAAAAAACAATCTGATTGGGAGTCTTATTTGCCTATTCTTGAGTTTGCTTACAATAGTGCAAAGCATGTCTCGACAGGCTTTAGCCCTTTCATGTTGATGTATGGTTTTCAGCCACGTTCACCAGTGTCGGTGGGACTGGCGAATGAGAAAATCAGTCAGGTTAAGGATTTTATCCAAGACCATATGGATATGTTGCGCCTTGCACGATTAAATGTTCGTCAAGCGCAAGATCGTTACAAGAAGTTTGCGGACCAGAAACGTAGGCCACTTCACTTTCAAGAAGGTGATTGGGTGTTTCTGAAGGTACCAGAAAACTCCATCAGTTTAAAAACGGGTCCCGTACCAAAATTGTCGCCCCGATTTTGTGGACCGTTTAAGATACTCAAGAAGGTGGGCCCAATAGCCTATAAACTTGAGTTACCAACACATTCCAAGGTTCATCCCATCTTTCACGTAAGCCGTTTGAGGAAACGCCTTATGGGTCATGAAAGGCCGGTGGACGATTCTTTCTTGGTCGAATATGTGGAACCCCCAATACTGCCTCATGAACCAGAAAGAGTATTGGATTATCACATGTTACGTACTCGCCACCAAGTTCGGAAACAAGCTCTTATCAAGTGGAAGGACCGTCCAGAGGAAGGCTCCACTTGGGAAAACATTAGTGTGATGAGGAAACGTTTCCCCACTTTTGTTTTCGAGGACGAAAACTCTTTTCGAAGGGGGGAGTAATGTCAGGACTATGGTCCTACGGAAGTCGAACCCTAGCATAAGTTAATAGCTTTCGGAGTCTCGAGAGTATTATTAGTGCTAGCGGGGTTCAGGGGTTAATGGGCGTTAGGGTTTGGTCCATGTGTGTACACATCTAAGTTAGCACGACTCTTAAGTAAGATGGGCGGCCGGGCTAGGAGGTGTGGACACAGGCCAGGGTTTTGGTATAAAACCCAACGAGAAACCCTAACTCGTCATTATATGGTTGGGAGGTGAACCGACTTCCACCCTCTCTTCTTCTCCACGCCTAGGCTATGGCGGCTTGAGGAAGACGCAGCCGTAGCGGAGGCGTTACATGACAAGAGTTCCAAGTTGTAGGTGAGTGTGAGAGTGGGCTTGAAAATAATCCCACATGGGAAGTTTTGGGAGTTTTAGTATAAATAGTGGCTCATTTGAGAGCTCACACACACTTTGGGCTGAACTCATGCTTGAGCTCTCTTGAGACTAGCTCTCCCTCTTGTTCATAAAGGTGCAAGCTCTTCTCTCTTCCCATCTACACTATTGTATGAGCAATGCTCTTCTAATTCAATGCAATGAGATGATGTTTTTCTTTCTTCTCATCTCTATTCTCTAGTGTGCATGCTTCTTTGTTGATGCTTGTGGATTCTCCATCAGGCTTTGTGTGGTAGTGGATTCAAGCTCAATCTTGCCATAGCTCATTCACTTATCATCCCACTCATTCATGCATCCAATACAAGAAGAAAGCTAAGCTAATGCACACACAAGCTCACTCATAAGCACACAAGCTCAAAGCACACTTCATTCTCAAGCACTTACTTCCCTAGCATGCACACAAACCTTGAAGCTTAATGGAACTTGAAATAAACATGCATTCTCATTCACTACTCAAGCAATGCCTTGCCCATGGATAAGCTACAAGCTATGGAGAAGCTTGAGCTTGAATCCACTACCACACAAAGCCTAATAGAGAATCCACAAGCATCAACAAAGAAGCATGCATGCTAGAGAATAGAGATGAGAAGAGAGAAAAACATCATCTCATTGCATTGAATTAGAAGAGCATTGCTCATACAATAGTGTAGATGGGGAGAGAGAAGAGCTTGCACCTCTATGAACAAGAGGGAGAGCTAGTCTTAAGAGAGCTCAAGCATGAGTTCAACCCAAAGTGTGTGCGAGCTCTCAAATGAGCCACTATTTATACTAAAACTCCTAAAACTCCCAAAACTTTCCATGTGGGATTATTCTCAAGGCCACTCCCACACTCACCTACAACTTGGAACTCTTGTCACCTACAACTTGGAACTCTCTATAAGAGCCCTAAATAAGAATACCAAGTCTCTTGTTTTCCTGCTTCCATCTTTGTGTTGCATCCTTGCATTGATCACCACTCGTCACGCAACATTCCCCCCTTCCTATTTTGCGCACGTCCTCGAGCACGTAGATGCCAAGGAAGAGTAGAATCTCCAGTGTGTACCTAACGAATGAGAATACATGTTTATTTTAAGTTCCATTAAGCTTCAAGGTTTGTGTGCATGCTAGGGAAGTAAGTGCTTGAGAATGAAGTGTGCTTTGAGCTTGTGTGCTTTGAGCTTGTGTGCTTATGAGTGAGCTTGTGTGTGCATTAGCTTAGCTTTCTTCTTGTATTGGATGCATGAATGAGTGGGATGATGAGTGAATGAGCTATGACAAGATTGAGCTTGTGTGTGTAAAGTCTATGTCAAGGTAGTGGTGTTCATAGCATTCTCTCCCGAAAGGGATAAGCTTCCATGCACCTAACCGGGTTGAATCCCCTAGTGAAAGGAGTGTTTATCATTCCATTGGTGAGCTAGGAGTGTAGTCTACTTGCCCATATTGCATACGTAGGGAGACGACCGTCTTTCCATTGGCGCCGCTGTCGGGGAGACGACCTATGGTTGGTTGAGGAACCTTGGCAGCCATTACATTCTAAACATTCTAAACATTCAGTGGATAACTTCCAAATCCCACCTTGCGGGCGAAGGTGCTTCAGCTGCTGGCCATTGAAGGGCCGCAGGCAGAGGAGGAGGAAAAGGTGAAGTCAGCAGAGGAGAAGGCGATAAGGTGGAGAGGCTGAAGTAGGCGCTGAAGGCAGCAGAGGAGGAGAAGGCTGCAGTACGCAGGCACGGGGGAGACGCCTGGCGTTGGGGTTTGTGTTTGGTAGTCAGAGAGCTGTCTGGCGAGCAGGAGAAGGGTTGGATGCACAGGCGAAGAGCAGAGAGTTCTTGGGTTGCTGCAAGATGTGACTGCTGTGCTGGTGTAGCGACGTGGAGTGCTTTTGAGTGACGACGGGCTAACAGACAGGCCGCCGAACGGTGCATCGACGTCGACTACGCCTTGCACCTACACTGCTGGGCTTAGAGAGCTCTAGAGCAAGCAGAGTGTAGCAGCAGCGATAGCTAAGGTGTTTTCAGAGTGTGACACAGGCGGAGAAGCGTGCCTGGTACATGCGTTGGTGGAGACTTAGACGAAGGAAGTAGAGGCGTGTCGGGTATCGCTGAAGGTAGCAGAGAGCGAGGGGTGGCGTCAGCACTTATCCGCAGCAGAGAGAGGAGAGGCGCCGGATAAGGCCGCAGCAGAAAGAACGGAGGCGATAAGGTTGCAGCAGAAAGAGCGAAGGTGCCGGCTGCAGTAGATTCGCAGGCGATAAGGTTAGTATTTTATTTTTTACTTTTTATTTTTTTATTTTTATTTTTTTTAAATTTTTAAAATCCGTAAGTTTCGCATATCAATTTTCATGTTTTTTGTATTTAAAATATATATATATATATATATATAAATAAAAATAAATAAAAATAATTTTTTTTGGTAAATTATGTGTTTTCTTAGGAGTCCACATTTTTTTGTATATTTTGTATTTTTTTAAATTTTTATAATTTTTTACATAATTAGTGTAATCTGTATAATTAGTATTTTTAGCATAATTCATATTTTTGTGTAATTAGTAAAAAAAAATATATTCATGTTGTATTTAGTGGTTAGATAGAGTATATTATATATATATATATATATAATATATATATATAAATTTATTTATTTTTTTCAAAACTGGACACTGCAACGTGCTAAAAATAGCGTATGCATCTACGCTCGGGAATAATACTAGGGGGGCGTAACACTAGTGCACCATCTAGGGTAACCACTCAAGGGAGCGGCACTCAATCGGTTGTTGACAACTTGGAGAGCATTCTCGAGACATTTTCGGAGTCTCAAACAGAGAGCCTCTCAAGAACCGAGAGTGATATTTCAATGGACGTAAACGAGTCATTTGGCATGAATAGACCATCCACACCCATTGGTATGGCAGATTCTGCTAATCCATTTGAAATCCCAGATGGGGAGTTGATTGACAACATGAGACTCCATTTCTTGTATACAAACGCGCATGGTGGTGAGATCTACAAAGATTCAATGAGCTGGTTTGTTGTTAAAATTGTAGACATTCATTCTACGTTTGAACCAGCACCATGGGTAAAATACCAAGACGATATGTACATGGGTAGAAAATGGAGTACGCTATGAGGTCACCAAAAATCGTGAACAAGTGGATGCTTTGGGTGTACTTCAACCTAGCGCACAAGCAAAGTAGAAGGAGCTTCCATCGGACCCAAATGTGCCAGGAACATCGCGTAGACCTGGTACGCCCATTTCTTTACTTGAAGAATTGTTTTCTAACAGGAATTGGGAGGATAGAGAAAGAACGGGAAAAGAAAAAGAGACCAAGAAAAACCCATGGCACATATTAAAAGAAATTTCAGTAGTTAAAATCTATTAGGACGACCCAATTAAAGAGGTGTATAGGGATGTGGTAGAAACCTAATATGCAACCACTAAGCACCCGAGCTTAGAGCTTCCAGTCACGCATACAATAACTGTAGAGCATCTAGAAGGTTTCACTAAGCGTGTTCATGATAGATGAGGGAACGACTTTAGAACCCTTGAATGGCCAGAGGTTAGGGAAATGACATGGAAAGGAAGGTCCCTTTTCACTGAGGTGTCTACCTTAGACACGACACGTCCAGATGAATCTGCCTTTCGAGGAGAAACACTAGCACCACCATGGGCTAGAACCCCAAGTGTGGCTCGACTAGCACCTTCCATGCGAACAATTGCTAGAGGACCAGTCTTTCCAATGATTGATCCTACGAGGAGACCCGGGGCTATTAGAGAATCTAGGGGAGAAGAAAGACCACGAGCAAGTGGATATGTACCTCCAAGAGAATCCCATAGACCAAGAGAACTGACATTTGAAGAGCCTAGAGTTAGAGGTCGAGACTCATATAGGAGACATGACGATGAATATTCTAGAAAAGTGAGACCATCTGCACTGCAAAAGCTTGTCAAGAAGTATGACGGATTCCGTGACCCATATGACCATATAGCAGCTTTTAAGCAAGCTATACATGCGGAGCAAGTCACGGATACGCATGCGCAAATCGAAGGATTTGGCTTGACGCTAGAGAGTAAGTCTTATCATGGTTTCAGACTTTAGAGCCTGAGGCAAAGCGATCTTTCGATGGATTGGAAAAGAGCTTTATAGTTGCGTTTTCAAAAATGGGAATTAAGCACAATGCGGTAGCTCAAATTTACGCTTTTAAGCAAAAAGATCAAGAATCTCTGCGAGATTGCGTAAATAGGCTAAAGCAGTACATCAATCGATGTCCTGACGATGAGAAGCCAAGCCAAGGAAGATTAATTTCTATCTTTCTGGAAGGCTTACGAAACAAGACGCTTCACGCTCACTTGTATGCAAAGAAGCATGTCATCTTCAATGAGTGTTGCATGGATGCCATGGATTACGATGACAACTTTGACATGACTGGCATGGGAAACCAAGATAGTCATCCGGACGATAAACGTAGCTCTGGGAAGGGCTCTGACTCTAGTGTGCCATTAGTTAATCCAGATTAGATTGTCGAGATAGTATTGAAAAAGATGGGGCAATACTACAGACCTTCCTACCGACCCCAACCATCATACATGCATACTGTACCTACAGGCCCCTACGTCTGTGGAGGATGTGGAGGTAGCCATAAAACCGAGCAGTGTCTAACCTTTTCACCATTGGTTGGCAATCAACCAACAAAGAAGTGGTGCCAGCTTTGTAAATGGAACTACACACATGTGACTTCGGCTGCAATCACATTGCAAGGATACGAAGGGAACAAGCAGCCAACTCTGCACCTAGACAGCAAGTTGTGAACCATGAGAGAACCTTAGTTGCTCAAGAGCAAGCACGGCCGGTGCTAGGAGCTCAACCTCCTCCACCTGGCACAGCTTCCTTTAGATTTGTGGAATATGAGAATCCTGAATTAGGTATGGAGATGGTTAGATCTCAACCATACTACATCGAAGTGGAGCATCCTCTTGTCGAACCCTACTTTGAGAACCCCACCGGACCAAGCTTAGCTCATGACTTTAATGGAGACCCAAGCTCTTTGATGCTTATAGGATCTCAGCCAACCAAGACTCAAGGTTATCCAGGACCATATCCTACAAAGAGACTATACCCCACGCAACAAACAGGACCATGCTACGAATGTGGTGGACCACATTGGGCGAGAGAATGTCCAAACAAGACACAACTTCTCTTAGCTAACATAGGCACAACATCTACGTTTCCACCTATAGAGAGGTTTTGCCAAGGGTGTAGCATTGACCATCTACCAAAGGATTGCTTGTGGAAGCCTGTGGATCCGGCAGCACAAAAAACTAAAGCGTCCCTCAACTATGTTGAAGTGATTCCATCACCCACGACATCTGAGGAGGAGAACGAACTAGTGTCGCTAAGAGTAGTGACTAGAGCCCAAGCGCAAAAGAATGTCAAAGAGGTTGTTGAGAAACCCTCCGAGATTAAGGTTTTATCCAAAGATGGAAAAAAGAGAAAGAAATCAACTCGATGTAAACCACGTAGCAAGAGGAGTAAGAAGTCAAAGGAGCAGAAGAGCTCGAAATTCTATCCCAAAAGAGCTAGAAGGAATGTTGAAAACAAAACAAATAGGAGAGAAAACTCAAACTGAGCAAAAGGGAAAAGCATCTGAGTCTGAGGAAAGCTCAGGAGGATCAGTCCTTGTGGACAAGGTGTACGAGCCTTTAGATGCAGCGCTTCAAGCGTATAATAGTAGGATCACAGCTCTGACCGAGCTGCCTAAGAAGCTGCAGGAATATCCCAACCCTCGTGAAGAGACAATCAACTTGGCTATCCATAAGCACTTGATTAGGGATACTCAGACTCTAATAGACGGCCCACCACCTATGTACGCAAGAGGACCTGCTTCTCTGAAGCCTAACTTAGAGACGATACCAAAAGCCACGCCAAGCATGGAAAAGGGAAGTGAAGTTGTATTTCTACATTTCCCAGAATTGCCTGAAGGAGATGATTTACCTCATACCAATGCAGACAAGTCAAAACCATTGACTACCGCGGATTTTGGAGATGAAATTCCTGAAATAGAGGAAGCAGTAGCAAGGGAGATGTGGGAAGCAGTGCAAAAACAAGTTGAGGATCTAGCATCTTCTGACAAGTCACCACCGTTCTCTATAGTAGAATTCTCGAATCAAAGGGTTCAAGAATTAGATGCTATATCTCTACCAGATGATGCTCAGACTGTTGTCTCAGCTCGGAGCAACAAGCTCACATGCAAGACACTGCCCTCATATTTAGGACTGTACGAAGCACATAGCCAAATCATGCGAGTACCATCAATAACACGACAACCTCATTAGGAACGAGACATAGGGAGTTTGCAAGCTTTAATGTCGGCACCAATTACGTGTACCATTCCACTCGCAGAGTTCTTAAAGCTTAGGCCAAGATTGTGGGGAGAAGTGGCTACACAATTAACTGAGCAAGGTTTGTGGAACCAGAACAGGTTAAGGAGTTGTTGAAGGCAAAGGCTTCTGAGCTAATGCTTAAGCAAACAATTCCGATTCCTGTGAACAAAGTTGGCAAGCATTGTGAAGGCGACGAAGGAAATACTACGCTTCCTGTGGAGATCAACAAGATTGAATCTATAGCTATTCTAGATAGCAGAGCAGGGGTGAGTATAGCAACAAAAATTGTATGGAAAATGTGGGAAAAACCTGCAATTAGAAGTACAAGGATGAGTTTGTAATTGGCAGACGGAAATCTAGAGAGTCCCATAGGATTGCTTGAGAACGTTATAGTCAAGTCATGTGGCATTGACTACGGACATACCTTTGCTATTGTAGACTTTGGCAAGAACACAAATTACGAAGTGATCCTAGGAAGGCCATTCATGCGCCAATTCAAAATGATTCAAGACTGGGGTTACAATTACTTGTACCTCAGACATGAAAATGTAACCACGAGGGTGAATTTGAAAAACCATGCTTATCGAGATGCGACGCACTCTCCGGTGGGATGAGTTTGATTCCGCTTCTTCAGAAGCATCGGGAGCAACTATGTCTGAAGGAAGAGCTGATCTATGGATCTGTGGAGCATCTTGTCGAGACTTGCAACCTGGAAATGTTACCATAGACAGAAGTGTCACGGATGAGGTGTATATTCCTATACCTTTTCCTGAAAACTTGATAGATCCCTTAGAATGGAACCATGTTTTAGCTACCATAGACACTTGTGCATTGCCAAGGCAAACACAGTTCTGTGATGCAAATGGGTATGACATTATTCCTGTAAGAATGCTAAGACCGATCTATGCAGAGGAACCTCAAGAAGCCCCTAGGTATGAAGCAAACAAATCATTATTGTTAGGAGATATGGTATTTGTAGAGGAAGTATCCCCTCTTGAGTACAGCTAAGCTGACGAAGGAGATGAGGATAGATGCTTAGAATCCTCTGATGGGAAGGATTCTGATGACGATGCCATAGTCCTTGAATCAGAGTTGGAGAAGATAAGATTGTTGTTAAAGGGCAGAGAGGTCTTGTTGAGTATTCTTAGTGACAAACCGAAACGTAAGTTTTGCAAGAGTCACCGGAAGTTTCGCAAACAGGAGGTCAAGGAAAAGAGACAACAACAACAAAAAGAAAGAGAAGATGTGGATAAAGAAGACTTTATTCCACCTCCAACCTTTGTAGGTAAGAACGAGTAATTGTACTACTTGGGAGCTGATGATTGCATTAAAGACGAGATGAAATGGAGATATGGCTTTCAATTAGTGCAAAAGCTAAACGAGAAGGAGAGTGAACCCAAAGAAGAAGAGGAAAAGGAAACCAAAGCTAAAATCTAAGCCTTCAGTGCATTCAGTCAAGACTGAACAAAGCACCATGACGAGAGTGGAGCGTAAAGCTCTAGTGCCAGAACGGAAGAGAATGCTAAAAGCAGCATGATCTTCCATGAGTGATGACTCAAAGGAAGAAGAGGATACCACAAATATCCCCTCAAACTTCAAGAAATTCACCATACAAGATCGGAAAATAGTCTTGCAACAACCTATTCGACAGAAACCTGAGGAACCAGGATTTTCTTATGATGGCCCTGAGGACGCCAAGAAAATAGACCTGGTAGAACCAAGCGAAGAGCCACGTAATGTGTGGATTGCCACAGACTTAACCCAAGGAGAGGAAGAAATGCTAATCTCTACTCTGAGAGAGTATCGAGATATATTTGCTTGGACCTTAAGGGGATAGATCAAAAGATCTGCCAGCATACAATTCCCATGCGAGAAGATGCCAAGCCGTCCAAGCAGCGTCCTTACACATATAACGATAATTTTGCCAAAAAGATCAAAGAAGAGATTGACAAGCTGTTAGCGGTTGAATTTATTTATGAGATTGAACATATAGAATGGGTTTCACCGATTGTGGTGGTACCTAAGAAGAATGGAAAGCTACGAGTATGTGTCAATCTAGAGAAAGTAAATGCTGCTACTGTCCGGGACCACTATCCGGTTCCACTCACTGATCATGTATTGGAGAGGGTAGCTGGTAAGAAGGCATACAGTTTTCTGGATGGAATTTCGGGCTACAACCAGGTATCTATTGATCCTAAGGATCAACACAAAACCGCATTTGCTACAGAATGGGGAGTGTTTGCATATAGAGTCATGCCTTTTGGTTTGACTAACGCTCCAGCCACTTTTCAGAGGTTGATGAGCCATGCGTTCAAAGAATACCTGCGATTATTTCTTGAAATATTCATGGATGACTTGTGTGTGCATTCCATAAAGAGAGAAGAACACATAGAGCATCTCAAAAAAATCTTTGAGAAATGCAGAGTGTATCGCATATGCCTTAACCCTGATAAATGCAAGTTTATGGTGCAAGCCGCTAGTTGAATAGTGCTGAAAAGAATTACACCACCACGGAAAGAGAAGGCTTAGCTTTGATCTATGTTGTGAAGAAGTTTCGGCATTACCTTTTGGCCAACAAATTTACATTCTTCGTAGATCATCAAGCTTTGCTTTACCTTGTGAACAAGCCATGTGCAACCGGAAGGATTGTACGCTGGTTTGTTATTCTACTTGAATTTGAATTTGAAGTAGCGGTAAAGAAGGGAAAAATGCATCAGCGGGCTGATCATCTTTCTAGGATAACTTCAGGAGAAGCACCCATTGGTATAGATGATGATATTCCTGACGCTACTCTATTCTTGGTTGAGACAGCACCAAGATGGGCAGAAACCATCATTCAAGTTTTAACGACAGGATTTGTTAACTCCATTAGTCCCACCAATGAAAAGATAATGACCTTAGAGCATTGTGCTCCTTATAAGCTTCTTTCTGGACGATTGTATAAATTAGGAAAAGATGGAATACTTCGTCTATGCCCTGATCCTGATCAATATGATGAGATTATCTCATATGTCCACGTGAGCTTAGGAGGCAGACATGTCTCTGGAAAGGATACGGTTAAAAGAGTTTTGTGGGAAGGATATTGGTGGCCAACACTTCATGCTGATACAGAAGAGTACGTACAAAATTGTAAAATTTGTCAACAAAGGAAACCCATTCCTCATGTGACTCTATTTTATATTTCAACAACACCCAATTGGAGTTCGTACATTGTGAAGTATTTGACGCAGGGTCATACGGACGATAAGATGCCTAGGCATAGAAAGAGAGCCATAGAGGTAGAAGCAGCGAGTTTTCAGATTATTGAAGGCCAGCTGTACAAAAGAGGCAAAGATGGAAACCTACGGACTTGTGTTTGTGAGAGTGACTACCTTAGCGTATTGACTCATGCACATTCAGGAGTTGGGGGTGGACATTTCTGTGGAGAAACAACTGCCAAACTTATATTATGGTCAGGACTATGGTGGCCTACGCTTTTCCATGATGCAACAGAGTATGTCAAATGATGTGATCAATGTCAAAGAGCCAAACCTCCTACCAAGTATGAGGACATGCCATTGAGACCAATTATGGGGGTTAGAGCTTTTGCAAAATGGGGAATTGATTTTGTGGGACCGATTAAACCACCAGCACGCCATACATATGCTGAGTATATCATTGTAGTCACAGATTATCTTACGAAGTGGGTAGAAACAAAAGCCACAGTAAAAAACGATGCTAGGACCACTGCAAAGTTTTTATACGAACATGTGTTTACACGCTACGGTTTACCTATTGAGATTGTGAGTGACCAAGGTGTGCATTTTATCAATGAAGTCATTACCTTTCTTTTGGAAGACTTTATGGTCATCCATAAGAGGTCAGCGCCTTATCACCCGCACGCAAATGGTCAAGCTGAGAGCACAAACAAGACTCTTTGCATTGCGCTTACAAAGATTGTTGAGGGACATAGAACAGATTGGGAACAAAAACTTCACTCAGTTCTATGGGCTTACCGAATTGCTTACAAAACATCCATAGGCACGACACCTTTCAATCTAGTTTTTGGATTGGACGCCATCCTTCCGATAGAATTTATTGTACCTACACTTCGAGTTGCGAAACAACTTGAGTGGACGGATCATGAATTCTCTTCACGGATCGATGAATTGGAGAGGCTAGATGAAGACAGGCTATTGGCAGTCATTGGCATGTATGCTGAAAAATGACGCCAAAAGCGTTGGCATGATACGCATGTGAAGAAAGGTCGCTTCAGGAGAGGTGATCTAGTGTTGCTTTACACATTGAAGAAATAAAAATGCAAGCTGAAAATGCGAGGACTTGGTCCATTTGTGATCAACGAGCTTAGTGCGAGCTTAGTGCGAGTGGTGCATTAAGGTTGGAAACCTTAGACGGAGAGCCAATGACTAACTTCATCAATGGTAGCCGCTTGAAGCGCTATGCAGAACCTCTAACAGATGATATATTGATACGCATACATGCTAGTCAGACACGTAAAAAAGCTCAAGCTTTGTTACAAAGTCAAGCAAAAGAAGAAGCTAAGGCTAGAGTAGCACTAGCACGAGAGCGCCGCAAGGCAGCTATCATGGCCATCCACTTGAATGATGATGAAGACTTTGTAGATCCCTTTCATATTGCTGTAAGGATCCCTACTCAAAGAGCAATCTTTGCAGCGTCTGCACTTATAGATTCGGGAGCTGACTGCAATGTTTTGTCTTATGAAGCGTGGATATCATTAGGCCAACCATTGCTCACCAATGCATCATTGAACTTCCAGAGTTTCTCTGGTGATGAAACCCCAGCCCTAGGCAAGTGCTGTATTAATATGTCCATTCAGGATCAATCTATGCACGTGACTTTTTATGTTGCTAACAAGAGCCAAGCAATGGTGGATGTTGTTTTAGGCAGATCATGGGTTAGAACCACCAGATGCGGTATGGACTGGAACTCACAACAATACACCTTGTTGGTAAATTCTACTCACCTTATAGGATCAAGTGCTTCGGCACTCCCATCTTTTCAAAAGGTGGAGACCATCACTACTGTGATAGAGATAACCTCAAAAGATCCAATGATTTGGGTGAATAATGACAATGACAATACTCAAGGATGGCATGTGCCAACATCTCTCTTATATGCACAAGGTTACGGAAGGGGGGAAGCACTTAGAATTCAAATTTGGTTACCTAAAGCAGCTCGCAAGCCAAGACCCAATGCTGCCAAGGAACATCCAAGGAATACAAAGCTAAAGAGGAGGTTCACCAAAACCAACAGTTCCACCTCCAACAAGACCACTCAACAACGGTGGATCCCAAAGAAGGTTCTGCAAGCACAAGGCTACTACGAGGGTGCTACTACCTTGTGGCTACCAAAAAAGAATGCAGGGACTACTGCAGCAAAACATAATTATGTTCCTGAATCTACTCAAGAACAAAAGCAGTCAATACCACCTCACTTACAGAAACCAAATCAATACTGGAAACCATGCCTTACCAAGCCTGAAAGAGTCCAGGTGGAAACACAAGCTGACGCGTCAATTGGACATCATCATCAAGTCTCGAATAGGAAGGGATACTCCAAACTGACATGGGAAGAAAAAGGCAAGTGGGTACCTTTACTCACTTCTATCTCTGAGGCAACACATTAGAAGGAGGATATTGCAACCGAATAGACTCCCTGACTATCAAGCAAAGAGCGTTCTTCCTACAACTCCAACTATTTGGAATGTCGTCGGTATTCTACTCTTTCCCTAATCAAATTACATTACCAGCCACAAGTCTACAGGCATAGGTGTTGAGTTGGGCACTCTGGAGACCCAAGAAAATTCTGAAAGCCCAATGGGATGGCAAGAACACAGCTGCCATATGGTTGCCAAAGCTCAGAAGTGTTCAAACATCTCCATTCACACCTCCTCCTATTTGTCCCAATGCATTTCCTATGCCTATCGCTAAAATCTCACCTCCGATTAAACTTCAATCTCTTGCACGTACTCTGAAATGAATACCAAAAAGAGTCCAACAAAAAGAAACTTGTGCCATACGTCAACACCCCAAAAACAGTTTGCATAATGTTACATCCAAAAAACAAACTCATTCCTGAAAGAGCTATCATGCTACAAAAGCTACTTTTTGGCAATTCATCTATCGAATCTATTAGCTCTATTTCCGTCATGCCTGTACATACTAGCATTCTTCGTTCAACTTGCATTAAATAAAAAAATCTGAACACTCCCTTATGTGTTGTGTAGAATAACCAAATGGAGACTTGGCTGGACACATGCAGTCCATCTTTGGACCTAGATAGCACTCACCCTGACCATCAAGGGGGCTACAACATTGCACCTTTTCAGACGCACTCCCGATATTTTTATGTCCCAGTGGGTGAGGATTGTTGTGGAAGACGATTTGTGGAGTTATACTACCAGCAACATCATCCGTTTTCACTGCCGCGACTGTGCTCGTATGGTATTAGGGAATGCTTCCCATATATGTTGGCAGTGTCGCACATACTTCCGTCGCTATGGCACTGGTATGATGCAGCAGATCATGGGAGTCGCACCTCAACGACATAATCTCTGGGCAATTATGATGCCGCAACGTGGACCCAACCAACAAAGACTCCCGGAAGAGGAAAGAGCTCAAACATGGCGCGAGGACACCCTTCGTTTGCTAACCCCTCCCATTTTGCAGGTTCTTCTTTCCCATGAATCTACATGTTAGTTTTGGCTCAATGTGAGTGAGTCTTTAGAACGGTTTCAAAACCATAGGTGCCTCTTTAGCCTTCCTATTGTGTCCATATTATATGTTAGTGAAGATGCACTTCTTCCCTTGCCATCTTCTCCATGGGTAGGATTACGTTCTGGGTTATCTTTACATCCTGAAGCTATTGATGTCCACCCACCTGAGAATGCAGACATATATCCACCCCCAGTGCAAGACTAGCACTTGTACTCTCTTAATAAGAACTAGAAGCCAGGGCACTTTTTTCCATTGGGTTTTTTCCCTCGGCCAAATCCGGTGTTTAGCACCAATGTTTCTTATTTTTTATCTTTTTAATTTTCTTTCTCTTTAGTTTGTTTTGTCGGAATAAAACAGATACAAGCACCAAACTACATCTTCCACTTCAGTACCGCAACTGACAGTCGTACAATCAAGTGCAAACAATTCTTCACCAACCAGCGCTTTAACAGAAACAGGTGAACTCATGCCAATCTCTAATGTTTTCTGTATTTTTCTTGTTGCTTGATTGTTTATAAATTTCACTTTACTAAGCATGGCAATATGCATCTCCTTTGGTCTAGAGTAGGGATAGCATTCTAATGGCTTTAGACTTGATAGTGTAAGTTTGACCGTAATTGTTTTTACCCATTTAGCAATACAAAGTAATTAGTGTTTTGTACTAAAAGGTAGAGTTCTAGACCTAGGACAAAGAGACTAAATTAATCATAGGACGGTCAGTGGATATCTTGCCCTTACTAGGACATTGCTTAGGGACAATCTAATAAACATTCCATAACAAAAATTAGCATGACAAAAATAAAAGAAAAGTGTATATGTTTGTGGCCTATTGCCTTGTTATTCATGGTAGGCGAGAGAGGTCTATACCTTTCCCAGATCAATGCCTTGTGTAGTAAGGAATAGCCATACCGCGGGTGCGCAAACATACTCTTGAAGAGAGCCCTGTCCAAAAAAAAGAAAAAAAAAGGCACCAAGAGAGTCTAATCAAGGATGGTCGCCGTTGTGCTTAAAATATTAAACCTTAACACTAAGCAATATCAAGAGTCTGCCACTACATAATTATGTTAGATTTATTAATGTTGAACTGACATCTTTGACTTAGCATAGGCTCAGTATACTACTTGATAGTCCCTCGATTAACTGTTGTCTTTTGCCTTCTAGGAAAAGAACAATACATTTGGCATAAAATATTCTTTACTTTAGTTAGCTGCAGGTAGTAATTATTAAGGCTTGAACTAACCTATTCAATCTCTACACTGCTTCAATGTTTCCTTCCTCTAGCTAATTAGACGTTTATTGCCATGTCTTATTCAGTAAAATTGCTTGTTTTGTTATTGTCTGTCTCAGTACTTTTGCTTTCAAAAAAACAAGAAAAAAAGAGCACACAAATCACTTATCATTTTGCTTGCAGGTACACACTAGAGATTCTACTCTTCCTCCTTGGCATCTATGCGCTCGAGGACGTGCGCAAAATAGGAAGGGGAGAACGTTGCGTGACGAGTGGTGATCAATGCAAGGATGCAACATAAAGATGGAAGCAGGAAAACAAGAGACTTGACATTCTTATTTAGGGCTCTTGTAGAGAGTTCCAAGTTGTAGGTGACAAGAGTTCCAAGTTGTAGGTGAGTGTGGGAGTGGGCTTGAGAATAATTCCACATGGGAAGTTTTGGGAGTTTTAGGAGTTTTAGTATAAATAGTGGCTCACTTGAGAGCTCACACACACTTTGGGCTAAACTCATGCTTGAGCTCTCTTGAGACTAGCTCTCCCTCTTGTTCATAGAGGTGCAAGCTCTTCTCTCTCCCCATCTACACTATTGTATGAGCAATGCTCTTCTAATTCAATGCAATGAGATGATGTTTTTCTCTCTTCTCATCTCTATTCTCTAGTGTGCATGCTTCTTTGTTGATGCTTGTGGATTCTCTATTAGGCTTTGTGTGGTAGTGGATTCAAGCTCAAGCTTTTCCATAGCTTGTAGCTTATCCATGGGCAAGGCATTGCTTGCCCATGGGCAAGGCATTGCTTGAGTAGTGAATGAGAATGCATGTTTATTTCAAGTTTCATTAAGCTTCAAGGTTTGTGTGCATGCTAGGGAAGTAAGTGCTTGAGAATGAAGTGTGCTTTGAGCTTGTGTACTTATGAGTGAGCTTGTGTGTGCATTAGCTTAGCTTTCTTCTTGTATTGGATGCATGAATGAGTGGGATGATGAGTGAATGAGCTATGGCAAGATTGAGCTTGTGTGTGTAAAGTCTATGTCAAGGTAGTGGTGTTCATAGTATTCTCTCTCGAAAGGGATAAGCTTCCATGCACCTAACCGGGTTGAATCCCCTAGCGATGAAAGCTTATCCCTTTCGGGAGAGAATACTATGAACACCACTACCTTGACATAGACTTTACACACACAAGCTCAATCTTGCCATAGCTCATTCACTAATCATCCCACTCATTCATGCATCCAATACAAGAAGAAAGCTAAGCTAATGCACACACAAGCTCACTCATAAGCACACAAGCTCAAACAACACTTCATTCTCAAGCACTTACTTCCCTAGCATGCACATAAACCTTGAAGCTTAATGGAACTTGAAATAAACATGCATTCTCATTCACTACTCAAGCAATGCCTTGCCCATGGATAAGCTACAAGCTATGGAGTAGCTTGAGCTTGCATCCAATACAAGAAGAAAGCTAAGCTAATGCACACACAAGCTCACTCATAAGCACACAAGCTCAAACAACACTTCATTCTCAAGCACTTACTTCCCTAGCATGCACATAAACCTTGAAGCTTAATGGAACTTGAAATAAACATGCATTCTCATTCACTACTCAAGCAATGCCTTGCCCATGGATAAGCTACAAGCTATGGAGTAGCTTGAGCTTGAATCCACTACCACACAAAGCCTAATAGAGAATCCACAAGCATCAACAAAGAAGCATACACACTAGAGAATAGAGATGAGAAGAGAGAAAAACATCATCTCATTGCATTGAATTAGAAGAGCATTGCTCATACAATAGTGTAGATGGGGAGAGAGAAGAGCTTGCACCTCTATGAACAAGAGGGAGAGCTAGTCTCAAGAGAGCTCAAGCATGAGTTTAGTCCAAAGTGTGTGTGAGCTCTCAAATGAGCCACTATTTATACTAAAACTCCTAAAACTCCCAAAACTTCCCATGTGGGATTATTCTCAAGCCCACTCCCACTCCCACACTCACCTACAACTTGGAACTCTTGTCACCTACAACTTGGAACTCTCTACAAACTTGGAACTCTTGTCACCTACAACTTGGAACTCTCTACAGACTTGGAACTCTTGTCACCTACAACTTGGAACTCTCTACAAGAGCCCTAAATAAGAATGTCAAGTCTCTTGTTTTTCTGCTTCCATCTTTGTGTTGCATCCTTGCATTGATCACCACTCGTCACGCAACATTCTTCCCTTCCTATTTTGTGCACGTCCTCGAGCGCGTAGATGCCAAGGAAGAGTAGAATCTCCAGTGTGTACCTGCAAGCAAAATGATAGGTTATTTGTGTGTTGTCTTTTTTTTTTGAAAGCAAAAGTACTATAGACAATAACAAAACAAGCAATTTTACTGAATAAGACATGGCAATAAACGTCTAATTAGCTAGAGGAAGGAAACATTGAAGCAGTGTAGAGATTGAATAGGTTAGTTCAAGCCTTAATAATTACTACTTGCAGTTAACTAAAATAAAGAATGTTTTATGTCAAATGTATTGTTCTTTTTCTAGAAGGCAAAAGACAACAGTTAATCGAGGGACTATCAAGTAGTATACTAAGCCTATGCTAAGTCAAAGATGTCGGTTCAACACTAATAAATCTAACATAATTATGTAGTGGCAGACTCTTGATATTGCTTAGTATTTTGGTTTAATATTTTAAGCACAACGGCGACCATCCTGGATTAGACAAGCATTTCTCTTGGTGCCATTCTGTCCTTTTTTTTTTGGGACAGGGCTCTCTTCAAGAGTATGTTTGCGCACTCGCGGTATGGCTATTTCTTGCTACACAAGGCATTGGTCTGGGAAAGGTATAGACCTCCCTCGCCTACCATGAATAACAAGGCAATAGGCCACAAACATATACACTTTTCTTTTATTTTTGTCATGCCAATTTTTGTTATGGAAGGTTTATTAGATTGTCCCTAAGCAATGTCCTAGTAAGGGCAAGATATCCACTGACGGTCCTATGATTAATTTAGTCTCTTTGTCCTAGGTCTGGAACTCTACCTTTAGTACAAAACACTAATTACTTTGTATTGCTAAATGGATAAAAATAATTACGGTCAAACTTACACTATCAAGTCTAAAGCCATTAGAATGCTATCCCTACTCTAGACCAAAGGAGATGCATATTGCCATGCTTAGTAAAGTGAAATTTATAAACAATCAAGCAACAAGAAAAATACAGAAAACATTAGAGATTGGCATGAGTTCACCTGTTTCTGTTAAAGCGCTGGTTGGTGAAGAATTGTTTGCACTTGATTGTATGACTGTCAGTTGCGGTACTGAAGCCGAAGATGTAGTTTGGTGCTTGTATCTGTTTTATTCCGACAAAACAAACTAAAGAGAAAGAAAATTAAAAAGATAAAAAATAAGAAACATTGGTGTTAAACACTGGATTTGGTCGAGGGGAAAAACCCAATGGGAAAAAATACCCTGGCTTCTAGTTCTTATTAAGAGAGTACAAGTGCCAGTCTTGCACTGGGGGTGGATGTATGTCTGCATTCTTAGGTGGGTGGACATCAATAGCTTCAGGATGTAAAGATAACCCAGAACGTAATCCTACCCATGGAGTAGATGGCAAGGGAAGAAGTGCATCTTCACTAACATGTGGTATGGGCACAGTAGGAGGGCTAAAGAGGCAACTATGGTTTTGAAACCGTTCTAAAGACTCACTCACATTGAGCCAAAACTGACATGTAGATTCATGGGGGAGAAGAACCTGCAAAATGGGAGGGGTTAGCAAATGAAGGGTATCCTCGCGCCATGTTTGAGCTCTTTCCTCTTCCGGGAGTCTTTGTTGGTTGGGTCCATGTTGCGGCATCATAATTGCCCAGAGATTATGTCGTTGAGGTGTGACCCCCATGAATTTGGCAGAAGCTCTAACCCCCATAATTGGTCTTAATGGCATGTCCTCATACTTGGTAGGAGGTTTGGCTCTTTGACATTGATCACATCGTTTGACATACTCTGTTGCATCATGAAAAAGTGTAGGCCACCATAGTCCTGACCATAGTATAAGTTTGGCAGTTGTTTCTCCACAGAAATGTCCACCTCCAACTCCTGAATGTGCATGAGTCAATACGCTAAGGTAGTCACTCTCACAAACACAAGTTCGTAGGTTTCCATCTTTGCCCCTTTTGTATAGCTGGCCTTGAATAATCTGAAAACTCACTGCTTCTACCTCTATGGCTCTCTTTCTATGCCTAGGCATCTTATTGTCCGTATGACCCTGCGTCAAATACTTCATAATGTACGAACTCCAATTGGGTGTTGTTGAAATATAAAATAGAGTCACATGAGGAATGGGTTTCCTTTGTTGACAAATTTTACAATTCCGTACGTATTCTTCTATATCAGCATGAAGTGTTGGCCACCAATATCCTTCCCACAAAACTCTTTTAACCGTATCCTTTCCAGAGACATGTTTGCCTCTCCTAAGCTCACGTGGACATATGAGATAATCTCATCATATTGATCAGGGTCAGGGCATAGACGAAATATTCCATCTTTTCCTAATTTATACAATCGTCCAGAAAGAAGCTTATAAGGAGCACAATGCTCTAAGGTCATTATCTTTTCATTGGTGGGACTAATGGAGTTAACAAATCCTGTCGTTAAAACTTGAATGATAGGTTCTACCCATCTTGGTGCTGTCTCAACCAAGAATAGAGTAGCGTCAGGAATATCATCATCTATACCAATGGGTGCTTCTCCTGAAGTTATCCTAGAAAGATGATCAGCCCGCTGATACATTTTTCCCTTCTTTATCGCTACTTCAAATTCAAATTCAAGTAGAATAACAAACCAGCGTACAATCCTTCCGGTTGCACATGGCTTGTTCACAAGGTAAAGCAAAGCTTGATGATCTACGAAGAATGTAAATTTGTTGGCCAAAAGATAATGCTGAAACTTCTTCACAGCATAGATCATAGCTAAGCCTTCTCTTTCCGTGGTGGTGTAATTCTTTTCAGCACTATTCAACTGGCGACTAGCATATGAGACTGGAAAGTCCATTTTGTTCTCGCCTGGTTGAGCTAAAATATAGCCAATTGCAAAAGCCGAAGCATCTATATGTACGTGGAATAAATTATCCCAATCCGGTGACCTGAGAATAGGTGCCATCACTAATGCTTTCTTCAGCTTTTCAAAGGCTTCTTCACAATCCTCTGTCCATTCAAATACAACAAGGAGTGCGTACAATGGCCGTGCTATTTCAGCGTACATGTAGATAAATCTACGATAGTAGCCACAATGACCCATGAAAACTTGTACCCCTTTTGCATTGTAAGGTCTAGGTAGCTCAACAATAACAACTATCTTTTCCGCATTCGTGGATATACCATTCCTAGACCTAATGTGGCCTAGAATCTTCCCTTGCCTAACCATAAACTTGCATTTATCAGGGTTAAGGCATATGCGATACACTTTGCATTTCTCAAAGATTTTTTTGAGATGCTCTATGTGTTCTTCTCTGTTTATGGAATGCACACACAAGTCATCCATGAATATTTCAAGAAATAATCGCAGGTATTCTTTGAACGCATGGCTCATCAACCTCTGAAAAGTGGCTGGAGCGTTAGTCAAACCAAAAGGCATGACTCTATATGCAAACACTCCCCATTTTGTAGCAAATGCGGTTTTGTGTTGATCCTTGGGATCAATAGATACCTGGTTGTAGCCCGAAATTCCATCCAGAAAACTGTATGCCTTCTTACCAGCTACCCTCTCCAATACATGCTCAGTGAGTGGAAGCGGATAGTGGTCCCGAACAATAGCAGCATTTACTTTCTTTAGATTGACACATACTCGTAGTTTTCCATTCTTCTTAGGTACTACCACAATCGGTGAAACCCATTCTATATGTTCAATCTCATAAATAAATTCAGCCGCTAACAGCTTGTCAATCTCTTCTTTGATCTTTTTGGCAAAATTATCGTTATATGTGTAAGGACGTGCTTGGACGGCTTGGCATCTTCTCGCATGGGAATTGTATGCTGGCAGATCTTTGGATCTACCCCCTTAAGGTCTTTGTAACTCCAAGCAAATATATCTCGATACTCTCTCAGAGTAGAGATTAGCATTTCTTCCTCTCCTTGGGTTAAGTCTGTGGCAATCCACACATTACGTGGCTCTTCGCTTGGTTCTGCCAGGTCTATTTTCTTGGCGTCCTCAGGGCCATCATAGGAAACTCCTGGTTCCTCAGGTTTCGAATAGGTTGTTGCAAGACTATTTTCCGATCTTGTATGGTGAATTTCTTGAAGTTTGAGGGGATATTTGTGGTATCCTCTTCTTCCTTTGAGTCATCACTCATGGAAGACCATGCTGCTTTTAGCATTCTCTTCCGTTCTTGCACTAGAGCTTTACGCTCCTCTCGTCATGGTGCTTTGTTCAGTCTTGACTGAATGCACTAAAGCCTTAGATTTTAGCTTCGGTTTCCTTTTCCTCTTCTTCTTTGGGTTGTCACTCTCCTTCTCATTTAGCTTTTGCACTAATTGAAAGCCGTATCTCCATTTCATCTAGTCTTTGATGCAATCATCAGCTCCCAAGTAGTACAATTACTCGTTCTTACCTACAAAGGTTGGAGGTGGAATAAAGTCTTCTTTATCCACATCTTCTCTTTCTTTTTGTTGTTGTTGTCTCTTTTCCTTGACCTCCTGTTTGCGAAACTTTCGGTGACTCTTGCAAAACTTACGTTTCGGTTTGTCACTAGGAATACTCAGCAAGACCTCTCTGCCCTTTAACAACAATCTTATCTTCTCTAACTCTGATTCAGGGACTATGGCATCGTCATCAGAATCCTTCCCATCAGAGGATTCTAAGCATCTATCCTCATCTCCTTCGGCAGCTGAGCTGTACTCAAGAGGGGATACTTCCTCTACAGATACCATATCTCCTAGCAATAATGATTTGTTTGCTTCATACCTAGGGGCTTCTTGAGGTTCCTCTACATAGATCGGTCTTAGCATTCTTACGGGAATAATGTCATATCCATCTGGATCACAGAAGTGTGTTTACCTTGGCAATGCACAAGTGTCTATGGTAGCTAAAACATGGTTCCATTCTAAGAGATCTATCAAGTTTTCAGGAAAAGGTATAGGGATATACGCCTCATCCGTCACACTTCTGTCTATGGTAACATTTCCAAGTTGCAAGTCTCGACAAGATGCTCCACAGATCCATAGATCAGCTCTTCCTTCAGACATAGTTGCTCCCGATGCTTCTGAAGAAGCGGAATCAAACTCATCCACAGGAGAGTGCGTCACATCTCGATAAGCATGGTTTTTCAGATTCACCCTCGTGGTTACATTTTCATGTTAGGTACAAGTAATTGTAACCCCAGTCTTGAATCATTTTGAATTGGCGCATGAATGGCCTTCCTAGGATCACTTCGTAATTTGTGTTCTTGCCAAAGTCTACAATAGCAAAGGTATGTCCGTACTCAATGCCACATGACTTGACTATAACGTTCTCAAGTAATCCTATGGGACTCTCTAGATTTCCATCTGCCAATTGCAAGCTCATTCTTGTACTTCTAATTGCAGGTTTTTCTCACATTTTTCATACAATTTTTGTTGCTATACTCACCCCTGCTCCGCTATCTAGAATAGCTATAGATTCAATCTTGTTGATCTCCACAGGAAGCGTAGTATTTCCTTCGTCGTCTTCACAATGCTTACCAACTTTGTTCATAGGAACCGGAATTGTGTGCTTAAGCATTAGCTCAGAAGCCTTTGCCTTCAACAACTCCTTAACATGGATGTTCTGGTTCCATAAACCTTGCTCAGTTAATTGTGTAGCCACTTCTCCCCACAATCTTGGCCTAAGCTTTAAGAACTCTGCGAGTGGAATGGTACACGTAATTGGTGCCGACATTAAAGCTTGCAAACTCCCTATGTCTCGTTCCTGATAAGGTTGTCGTGTTATTGATGGTACTCGCATGATTTGGCTATGTGCTTTGTACAGTCCTAAATATGAGGGCAGTGTCTTGCATGTGAGCTTGTTGCTCCGAGCTGAGACAACAGTCTGAGCATCATCTGGTAGAGATATAGCATCTAATTCTTGAACCCTTTGATTCGAGAATTCTACTATAGAGAACGGTGGTGACTTGTCAGAAGATGCTAGATCCTCAACTTGTTTTTGCACCACTTCCCACATCTCCCTTGCTACTGCTTCCTCTATTTCAGGAATTTCATCTCCAAAATCCGCGGTAGTCAATGGTTTTGACTTGTTTGCATTGGTATGAGGTAAATCATCTCCTTCAGGCATTTCTGGGAAATGTAGAAATACAACTTCACTTCCCTTTTCCATGCTTGGCGTGGCTTTTGGTATCATCTCTAAGTTAGGCTTCAGAGAAGCAGGTCCTCTTGCGTACATAGGTGGTGGGCCGTCTATTAGAGTCTGAGTATCCCTAATCAACTGCTTATGGATAGCCAAGTTGATTGTCTCTTCACGAGGGTTGGGATATTCCTGCAGCTTCTTAGGCAGCTCAGTCAGAGCTGTGATCCTACTATTATACGCTTGAAGCGCTGCATCTAAAGGCTCGTACACCTTGTCCACAAGGACTGATCCTCCTGAGCTTTCCTCAGACTCAGATGCTTTTCCCTTTTGCTCAGTTTGAGTTTTCTCTCCTATTTGTTTTGTTTTCAACATTCCTTCTAGCTCTTTTGGGATAGAATTTCGAGCTCTTCTGCTCCTTTGACTTCTTACTCCTCTTGCTGCGTGGTTTACATCGAGTTGATTTCTTTCTCTCTTTTCCATCTTTGGATAAAACCTTAATCTCGGAGGGTTTCTCAACAACCTCTTTGACATTCTTTTGCGCTTGGGCTCTAGTCACTACTCTTAGCGACACTAGTTCGTTCTCCTCCTCAGATGTCGTGGGTGA
Organism: Cibotium barometz; assembly: GCF_041138505.1. Taxonomy (NCBI): domain Eukaryota; kingdom Viridiplantae; phylum Streptophyta; class Polypodiopsida; order Cyatheales; family Cibotiaceae; genus Cibotium; species Cibotium barometz. The sequence continues at coordinate 3,605,123 of NC_141105.1, forward strand.
TGGAATCACTTCAACATAGTTGAGGGACGCTTTAGTTTTTTGTGCTGCCGGATCCGCAGGCTTCAACAAGCAATCCTTTGGTAGATGGTCAATGCTACACCCTTGGCAAAACCTCTCTATAGGTGGAAACGTAGATGTTGTGCCTATGTTAGCTAAGAGGGGTCGTGTCTTGTTTGGACATTCTCTCGCCCAATGTGGTCCACCACATTCGTAGCATGGTCCTGTTTGTTGCGTGGGGTATAGTCTCTTTGTAGGATATGGTCCTGGATAACCTTGAGTCTTGGTTGGCTGAGATCCTATAAGCATCAAAGAGCTTGGGTCTCCATTAAAGTCATGAGATAAGCTTGGTCCGGTGGGGTTCTCAAAGTAGGGTTCGACAAGAGGATGCTCCACTTCGATGTAGTATGGTTGAGAGCTAACCATCTCCATACCTAATTCAGGATTCTCATATTCCACAAATCTAAAGGAAGCTGTGCCAGGTGGAGGAGGTTGAGCTCCTAGCACCGGCCGTGCTTGCTCTTGAGCAACTAAGGTTCTCTCATGGTTCACAACTTGCTGTCTAGGTGCAGAGTTGGCTGCTTGTTCCCTTTGTATCCTTGCAATGTGATTGCAGTCCGAAGTCACATGTGTGTAGTTCCATTTACAAAGCTGGCACCACTTCTTTGTTGGTTGATTACCAACCAATGGTGAAAAGGTTAGACACTGCTCGGTTTTATGGCTACCTCCACATCCTCCACAGACGTAGGGGCCTGTAGGTACAGTATGCATGTATGATGGTTGGGGTCGGTAGGAAGGTCTGTAGTATTGCCCCATCTTTTTCAATACTATCTCGACAATCTAATCTGGATTAACTAATGGCACACTAGAGTCAGAGCCCTTCCCAGAGCTACGTTTATCGTCCGGATGACTATCTTGGTTTCCCATGCCAGTCATGTCAAAGTTGTCATCGTAATCCATGGCATCCATGCAACACTCATTGAAGATGACATGCTTCTTTGCATACAAGTGAGCGTGAAGCGTCTTGTTTCGTAAGCCTTCCAGAAAGATAGAAATTAATCTTCCTTGGCTTGGCTTCTCATCGTCAGGGCATCGATTGATGTACTACTTTAGCCTATTTACGCAATCTCGCACAGATTCTTGATCTTTTTGCTTAAAAGCGTAAATTTGAGCTACCGCATTGTGCTTAATTCCCATTTTTGAAAACGCAACTATAAAGCTCTTTTCCAATCCATCGAAAGATCGCTTTGCCTCAGGCTCTAAAGTCTGAAACCATGATAAGACTTACTCTCTAGCGTCAAGCCAAATCCTTCGATTTGCGTATGCGTATCCGTGACTTGCTCCGCATGTATAGCTTGCTTAAAAGCTGCTATATGGTTATATGGGTCACTGGATCCGTCATATTTCTTGACAAGCTTTTGCAGTGCAGATGGTCTCACTTTTCTAGAATATTCATCGTCATGTCTCCTATATGAGTCTCGGCCTCTAACTCTAGGCTCTTCAAATGTCAGTTCTCTTGGTCTATGGGGTTCTCTTGGAGATACATATCCACTTGCTCGTGGTCTTTCTTGTCCCCTAGATTCTCTAATAGCCCCTGGTCTCCTCGTAGGATCAATCATTGGAAAGACTGGTCCTCTAGCAGTTGTTTGCATGGAAGGTGCTGGTCGAGCCACACTTGGGGTTCTAGCCCATGGTGGTGCTAGTGTTTCTCCTCGAAAGGCAGATTCATCTGGACGTGCCGTGTCTAAGGTAGACACCTCAGTGAAAAGGGACCTTCCTTTCCATGTCATTTCCCTAACCTCTGGCCATTCAAGGGTTCTAAAGTCGTTCCCCCATCTATCATGAACACGGTTAGTGAAACCTTCTAGATGCTCTACAGTTATTGTATGCGTGACTAGAAGCTCTAAGCTCGGGTACTTAGTGGTTGCATATTAGGTTTCTACCACATCCCTATACACCTCTTTAATTGGGTCGTCCTGATAGATTCCACCATGATAGGTTGTCTCAATCCTAACCAATAGCTCAATTTTATATACCAAGGCAGCCTTTTCACCACACCTACTCACAAGCTAGTGTGGCTTGTATAACAAAATTGGAAAAACTATCCATGGTTTCCCTTGATCCCAACCAATAGCTCAATTGCCAAGGCAACCTTTAGTTTTACCATCACCACCTGTACAACAAAACATGCAAAGCTATCCAAGGGTACCCAACAAACCAATAGGACCAATGATTTTACCACTACAACCACCTCCACCTAAGCTAACATCGATCAATTAGGTTTTAATCAAAGAACCACTAGAAGAAAGTGAGAATCCTCATGAGAGTAAGAGTTAAAGATTGACTATTATAAGGAGCCACATGCGGTATTCTATTAATCCTTACTTAATTAGTTCAGCTTCTTAATCATGGAGTTTTTCTTTTATAAGGATCACCCTAGGTAGCACATATTTCAAGTTGTGCACAGATTGAACGAGATAAGAGGACATGATGTATGCATATCTCCCTCCTCCTAACTTTAGCAAGAATTATGGGTGCATGTGTTAGCTATCATTGATGTGATGCCAACAAGAGGGACCAAACATACAGAGCAGGATGTAATAGACTTAGGCCCCTCAACCTTGGTATTCATGCTAGGTGTTGGAATTTTTGGCAATGATTTCGGAGTGTGTCGTCAATTGCAAACAATTTAGATAATGAGAGCCCAAAAGATTTGTATCTCAAGAGATGATTGAGGCAAAAGTGATGCAAGTCTAGGTGCAATGACACTATAGAAAAAACCAACCAAGGCTCAGTGGTTGAGATATGTTGAAGCCATGAAAGTACATAAAGAATTTTCTAATAAATGGAGGGAAGAAATGAACAAGATAGTAGCCAATGGTGAGAATTGAATAATATGGCTAATGGTAGCTTGGAGGCCTTCTCCATGAATCCATTGCATCCATTGCATGACATGGTCCATCATTTCATTACCCAAGAAGGCAGTGGGCTCTACAAATTGCTCGGCATTTAGCAATATTGTTTGGTGTTTACCTCTACATATTTGTTTAAGAATGAGCATGAATCTTGGTAATTAACCACTATAGGATGTACTTTTTAGATGTAGATGACCTCGATGGCTCCTCAAGGTAGATATCTCCCTTAAAGATTAGCATTTCATCAAGGGTATGTACTCCAAAGGCACCTTTCTAGATAACTCAATAATGTAAGCGGTTGGTCCAAGGCAAATCCCTAATATAAAAACATTAAAGAGATTTCTTGGAGTTTCAAGTGTAAGTATTGAGCTAGGCTATGATGCTATAGCATCAGCATTGGAAAATTCATAGCCACTTGAATTATTTCTTTTCATCATTTGTCGTCCTAGTCGATTGCAGAGTCCAAGCTGGTTGGCTCTTGATTTGTGCATCCTTTCTTTTAAGATCTATTGCATGCAAGGCATTTATGCTCAAGTCATTGCTCTATAAGTATTTTCAATTCTTTTTGTTGCCATGGCCAAGGAGTTGTGGGGCGAATCATTATTATTTTATAGATTACCTATGGTTTTGTCCTTCTTCGTGTGAGTAAGGACTGATAGTAGCAAAGGAGCTAGGAAGAGAGTATGTCTAGTTTAGCCACATGCTAGACATTTTCTTTTGATTGGGATCTTTCCATCTTGCAGATGGAAAGAAAAAAGCATCCCACATTCCTATAAGCTCGTAATTTTGAGCTCTAGCTCCTTAACTTTCTCTTGCAGTATTGGCACTTACTTGGCTTTCTCTATAGCCATTTGGGCATGTATGATTTACATTTGAGAGTATGTCTAGTTTAGCCACATGCTAGACATTTTCTTTTGATTGGGATCTTTCCATCTTGTGGTTGGTCGAAAAAAGCATCCCACATTCCCATAAGCTCATAATTTTGAGCTCTAGCTCCTTAACTTTCTCTTGCAGTATTGGCACTTATTGGGCATTCTCTATAGCCATTTGGGCATGTATGATTTACATTTGAGATAATTACGTCGAATAATGTTGGATCTTGATACATTATGCCTGGGTGTTTGGTTGTCCTTGGGTAATTGGTTTTGCTGGCTCTTATAAGCCACCTTGTCGCACATGCATCCTTGGTCATCCATTCAGTAGTTTCCTTGGCATTTTTGGACAAACAATAGTCCCACCATTTGTGTAACTAGAGGCATAGGGTGAAGTGGGGATTGTAAAAATGGTAGATGGAAAATCAACAAGACCCACAAGAGTTTTATAAAACCTAAAGCTGAAAGTCTTTAAGTTCCATTACAATCATACATTTATGGTGATGAACTTATTGCACCAAATATGATGTCATTTTGGGTAGGCCTTTCATGACGGAAGATAAGTTGGTACATGATTGGGGCATGAGACCACACATATTTGAGAAAAGATACCCAAGCTCTAAGGGTAGACTAGAAAAATGGAAAATGCATTCGTTGGATAGAAAATTGTTTAATAATAAATTTGACATGATAGACCAAACCACCTCATTATTATAAGTGTGTGCAAAGACCGATTCAAATGAGGATAGGTTTCCTCCCTTCTCCTGACTTTAGTGAGAACTAGATTCTTGTGCTAGCCACCACCACCATTGATGTGATGCTAATAAGAAGAACCTACACAGAGGGATGTAGCAAACCTAGGCCCTCGACTGTGGTATTCATGCTAGGAGTTGAAGCATTTAGTAATGATTCCAAAAGTGTCAGCGAACGATAACATCTTAGATAATGAGCATTAACCAAGTCTCAGGATAACATCAAACGATAACGTCTCAGACAAATAATGACGATTAGCTGAAGTCCCAAGATAACATCGAACTAACATCTCAGATAATGAGGATTAACTTAAATCTCAAGGTAACATTAAACTACATATCAGATAATGAGAATTAACTTAAGTCTCAAGATAACATCAAACTAACATCTCAGATAATGAGGATTAACTTTAGTCTCAAGAAATGGTAGAAACAAAAGCACTATAGAACTAGGTGCAATGACATTCTATGGAGAAAACCTACCAATGCTCCATGAAAGTACATGAGAAATTATGTGATAAATGGGGAGAATAATTGAACAAATTAGTGGCCAATGGTGAGAAATAAATAATAACAAAGCCCGATAAAGATATAGCCTCAACTCACCAAGTTTGAAAAGAAGAAAGAGAAATAAAGCCTTGGGTGAAGCTAAAAGGGAAGACAAGAGGATCATGGATCAAAAGGAAGAAGAAGATGTTCAACAAGATCTAAGATCACTTCCTAATCATTTCAAGTTACATACGATTAATGAGAGAACTATTGTAGTTTAAGCACAACAGTCCAAAAAAGGACAAGAAGGTATATCATATGATGGACCTAGTGAGGTTTTAAGACGTTAACATAGCATAACCCAGTGAGGATCCTAAACCAATTTTCATTGCTAAAAGTATCCCAAATGAAGAAAAGAATTAGTTGAACTTTGGAAAGAATTTAAGGGGAAATACATAGATATGAAGGGGATTACACTCAGAAGTCGTGCAACATACAAATCCCATCACTAGAAGGGTCCTAACACACCACCAAATGAAACTAAAGTATGCATCCCATCATTAGAAGGGTCCCGACCCACCACCAAGTTCTTATAAAATGAAATCAAAGTACTCAAAAAAGGAAATCGATAAACTCATTATTGCAAGATTCTTTTATAGAATTGAGTGTACTAACTATGTTTCTCCCATTCTCATTGTGCCCAAAAAGAATTGGGTATACTAACTATGTTTCTCCCATTGTATTGTGCCCAAAAAGAATTAAGTGTACTAACTATTTTTCTCCCATTGTGCCCAAAAAAATGAAAAATTGTACGTGTGGACTCAAAGATAATGTTAATATGTTGCAACATGCAAAGACCATGATATATTATGCACAAAGCATGCATTAGAAAAACAAGTGGCAAGAGAATCAACCTAGGATGACTTCTCAGGACACACACACACACACACACACACACACACACACACACACACACACACACACACACCTACATACATACATATAAATATATATACAACACACATACATACATGTAATGTATGTATGTATGTATATATATTCACACACACACACACACACACACACACACACACACACACACACACACACACACACACACACACACACACACATACACACACACACACACACGCACATGCACATGCACATGCACATGCACACGCACACACACATATATATGTATACATAAATATACATATACACACACACACACGTATTTATATACATAAGTACATATATGTATGTATATAGGGCAATGGGGCTCTGCCAGTGGGCGTAGGTGAGTCGGGTAGTGGTGCTAAGATTTTTTTTTAAAAACACGCTGGTGACCAGGGAGCTGAGAGTAGCTCTTGCTTAGACTCCAGTGGGAGTCACCTCTTATAAGCATACATCAACTTCTCATAAGCTTCATTACCTTATTCATAATTAACAATACATCAGCTTCTCATAAGCATACATCAACTTCTCATAAGCTTCAATACCTTATTCATAATTAAGAAAAAATTCTTTCCATTAAAACTACCTTTACTCAGATGGGAACCCTGTGAGTAAATGTTCAATTCATTATCCATAATTAAGAAAATAATATTTTCATTAAAACTATCTTTACTCAGATGGGAACCATCTATCAACTTATTTAACCTTTGTGTCTTGACAAAATTGTTAGATAGGGAATGCTTAATCAAATCTTAGACAAAGTTAATCAAGATTTAAATACGAATAGTCAGAATAAGCAGTACTAGTCAACTTTAATCAAAGCTACTCTAGCTTTAAACAAACCTAACTAACTTTAAGGGTAATAATAAAAAATCCATGATAGATCTTGATCATTCATGACAACCCTTAATTAAGCTTAATACTAATAATAAGAAGAGATTTATGACATTAATCTGTAACCAAAGCTCTAATGATCATAGATTTATTCTTGAAACCGCAACACAAGAAGCTTTTTCCAACGCTTAATAACATGTAATCAAACCATGAAGAGAAAAGAAGAAAAAAAGCTTTCCATTGAAGCTTTCCCTACTCAAGAAAAGAGCCAATGGACTCTACTTCTACTAAATCAATAATTATCATTTTAATTAACTTAGTGGATTCACTACTCTACTATGAGAAGGCTTAAAAAAGCATGATCTTCCTCTTATGAGAAAGACTATGCTTTCCATGAAAGCTTGAATCTCTTAAGAGAATAAATCATCAATTAAACCATCAAATTGCTAGTCTAAATAGCTAATTGGGCTTATAAAAATATTGCTAAAATGTTTTGGTAAGCATTACAGTTATCTTATGGAAAGATAAGAAAGGTAAGCTTTCCATTAAAGTAATCCATTAAATCAACTATTCCATCAAAATTAAATTAACTATTCCATCAAAATTTTGTCATAACTTAGTTAATATTCCATCTTCTTCTAAAAAATGAGTTCCAACAAGTAACTCTAATGAAAGGGGTGAAGAATCCCTCTTTTAGAGAAGAATATATAACCTAAACATTCTTAAAGAGAGATGCATAAATATCTAAATAAAATACAAAAAGTGAAGAGGGATTAAGATTACCTTTGCAGCTTAAACTTTCCACCAAGAGAGAGTAAAAGGAAAGGGTCTATGTGAGTAAAACTAGTAGAGTAAGGGCCTTTAACAAAAAGTATTGATTGGGTTAGAAAAAGCTTCTCATAAGTAGAAATAAAAAAATTAGTAATAGTTCTAAAACAAGGAGAAGAGGGTTCTATTTATAGATGGAGAGGGTGGATTATTCTTTAATGAATGAAAATATGCATAAGGTCCATTTGAGACTCAAGCTCATTTGGCCCCTTTTATAGATGGAGAGGGGAGATTATTCTTTATTAAAGGAAAATCTACATAAGGTCATTTTGAGGCTTAAGCTCATTGGACCGCTTTTGTATATGTCACATGGAGGGATTCTTTATTAAAGGAAATTCCACATGGGTTGGTATCATGACTCCCTTGGTTAACTTTTCTACCCTTTTTTATGTCAAATTTGTCTTATTTTAATCAATTAATAGATAAAATGTAATGAAATCCCAAGTACTCATTGATTTTATGCTACTTTTGACACCTTATTTTAGAAGATATTTCCATAAGCACTCATTTATTTTTTATGCAACTTTTGCATGAGTAATTTTTTATGTACCAATGAGCTTATACTACCTTCTCAACATTTTTTTTCTTCCCCTCTATGTACGTCGGGTTCCCTAGCCCAGCCACCCTTTTCACCACCAAAGATGGGTGGTGCTGGTGCTAAGCCTCCACCATCATGGCTGAGCCATTGTGTCTATTACTTATGCATGATCTCATTATCCCCCTGGCACCATGCATGTAGACGGCCAGGCCATGATCTTCCAACACCCTCCCTTAATGGCCAAGGTAGAATACTGACATTCGCTAAACGATATTTGGCTCAAAGATCTACCTACTCTCAAAGATATGTCAGTGGGTATTCTAGCATATGCCCACCTATTAGTGATTACTATGGGCATACCAGTACAACATAGCCTTCTTGCTCATATATGCATTCAGCCTTTGTTCAGCTCCATTGAGAGGAATTAGCAAGTCGACTAGCTCTGCTAACAATATCCCAACATCCCTAGGTCTGATACCATGTTAAAAATTGGGGGCCACTTCCCGAGAGGTCACCCATCCCAGTAGTGTTCTTTCCACTGTGCACTTAACCGCCACCACTCTATTCCCTTCCCGAGAGGTCACCCATCCCAGTAGTGTTCTTTCCACTGTGCACTTAACCGCCACCACTCTATTCCCTTCCAAGTTATGAAAATTGATGGAGGAGGGATGATAATGGCCCTATTCTTGTATTATTTATGTATAATATCATTATCCCTAGCACTATGTAGTGGTATGTAGATGGCTAGAGACCATGACCTTCCAACACTCAAGCCACCCTTGTTGGTAGAGTAACTCTTTCTTGTGGAGAGAGTTACTCTACCAAGGTTGAGGACTCTATATTTCTTATGGAGAAAGTGTCCTCAACCTTACCTCCTTTGTTATCACCACAAGGAGCTTTGCAAATTGGTAGGGAGTAGAGAGAGAGAGAGAGAGAGAGAGAGAGAGAGAGAGAGAGAGAGAGAGAGAGAGAGTTATGGAAAGCTCAACCTTGTCTTTGATGCCATGATGAGTGGAAGCATGAGAAAGTGAAGACCACAGGTCAATTAACTGATATTATGAGCTCCATAACGCAGAAGAGTAATTATCAGCCAACATTTTCTATACATCCGGAACATCTCTTTGAGCTTTGAGCTATGCCACGTCATCCTCAAGGCATCCACATTTGAATACATCTCACTCTGGGTTCTGGCATCTCCTCTACCGTGCTCCTCGTGCTTAGTAATGTTTCTTCACACTCGAGTTACTAGTCACACAAAAGTGGTTTTCCACCTCCCTTTGCCATTTGGTTATTGCCCAATGGTCACAAGCACCTCTAGGCTCCTTCAACCTTTGATTTTAACCTTTAGTTGCTTCAATCCTTTTCAATCTCTTTCGCAAATTGACCCAAACTTAGCTCTAATATCGTTGACACAAACTTCAGCCCTTGTCTATTTCACAAGGCAAATGGAATAACATATCTATGAACTTCATCACTAGTTTGCTCTTACAAAGCATGGGTGGAATTCCATTTATGTGGTGGTGGATAGGCTTACTGAAGCTGCTTATTTTTAATAAAGATTCAATTGTCAGCTTCTTAAGTGGCCACTAAATTCATGGAGTATGTGTTCAACCTACATGGGATGCTTCAACAAATTATAAGTAATAGAGATCCTAAAATCATAGGTAAATTTTAAAAGGTTTTGTTTGAAGGTATGAGCATCAAGCTTATCCCCCCCAAGCACCACTTTATCACCCTTAAGCTGATGAGGTAATTTTTAAAAGATTTTGTTTGAAGGTATGAGCATCAATATTACCCCAAGCACCACTTATCACCCTTAAATTGATGGGAAAATAGATAGGGTTAATAAATGGTTAGACATATACTTGAGGAATTATTTCCATGATACTCAAATCACTTGGGACAAATGGCTTGGTTTAGCTGAGTTTTGCTATAATAATAGCTCTTGCACAAGCATTGGTATGTTACTCTTTGAGGCTCTTTATGTTTATAAAGTGTATGTAATGTTACTATATAGGAAGCTTGGGAAGACATGCAGAAAATTACTACCAATGAAGAGTGTATGTATGACTATATATGAAGCTTGGGAAGGCCTACTCATGGATTTTAAGTGAAGATGTTGACTACTACATTGGTGGTTATCATAGCATTTGGAAAATGGTTATAGTACTTTTCTTGATGGCATATATCGGATGATTTTGGGAATAAAATCTTTGTGGGAAGGGATAGATTGTAATGAAGGGTTATTTTAATACCTAAAGTTTTAAAAATTAAAATAATAAGCAATATTAGGTAACACATATAAATAAGACTAAGGGCTCATAGAAGAGAACTTTTAAATCATTTTTTAATATTAGGTAACACATATAAATAAGACTAAGAGCTCAAAGAAGAGAACTTTTAGATCATTTTGTAATTTACTATTTTGGTCATTTCATGGAGTGCATCTATTTGGCTTTCATAGGAGCTAGCATGATCCTTCATATGTGGATTATCACATGGCTTCTTGGAGTATGACATAGAGTCATTCGTTTATCTCTATCATCTCTATGGTTCTTGATGAATGCTCATTGCATGACAATGTAGTTCTTACATGTTTCCTATCATGAGTATTTTTTGCATTTTCCTTCAATTTTTGTATTTTCTATAATTTTTAGCTAAAGAGTGAGGGAAGAAGAAGTAGCCTGATGCTAAAAATCACACCCTAAAAGCAACAAGTCTACCACCGAGGTAGAATTATTGAAGCTCTTTATTGTGTTAGAAGACATACAAGAAGTAGCAGATCATCTTCCATACACAATGATACCTACTTGGCTCATTTATAATTGTGTAGCACTTTCATCAACATATAAATAGTTGTAAGGATCTGTACTCCACCCTTTGGCTTATGGGAGATGACATTAAGGAGGTGGTCAACAATAATCCAAAGTGCCATGTACAATCCCATCTCTATAAAGAAGGTTCTATTAAGAAAATATTCTTTTTATGTCCCAAATTTGAGCACAAATCTGGTTTCTGTCTTGACAATCATTGATCTTGATTTATAGATTATCTTCAATAAGAAAGGGATGGTTATCTCATGGATCATCGAGACAACATTATGGGACAGGGAATTTGGATAAATATGTATGTGAGTATGTATGTATGTATATTTGTGTGTGTGTGTGTATAAATGTGTGTGTGTGTGTGTGTGTGGGTGTATACACCCATATATACATGCACATACACACACATATGTATATCTGTATTTACACACACACACACACACACACACACACACACACACACACACACACACACACACACATCTCGCTTTTTCTTTTTCTTCTTACTCGTATCCTTGGAGAAGATTAAAGAAGCGAGAGAAAAAGTCCATTTTGAAAACACGACTCTTGAAAGAGTCTTCTTTGTAGTTAAAAGGAATGCTATTAGTAATCAATAGAATTGGAACATTTACTTTCTTTTCAAAAACCCTTCCATAATTGCTATCTAATGATGTCTTTTGACCATCCAGAAGGATATTCATCATATCCAAATCTATTTCATAACCGGATAATTCGTCCAATAACCCACAAATCATAAGCTTTATCTACCCCCGTGAAATCCTTATGTCGTCGAGGCACAAAATAGACATCGAGAAACTCCCTCAATGCTTGAACAAAATTCATTTTATTTGTATTAGGACATCCAAGAATAAGTAGTTCCCTTTGCCGCAAGTGTCGTACTCAATACAGAATGTAAGTCAACCACTTAACGGCATGCCAGCTCTCTTTTAAATCTTCTTCATTGTAGACTTTACTGTCTTTTTTCCTTCACATGGGTTGTCAACCGCTCAAAGAAAAACGAGGTTTCCTACACATACATATACATACATACATACATATATACATATATATATAATTCTACCAACCCAATGTACATCAATGTATCCATACACTTGCAGTTGTATAGTAGCCTTATAGAAGAGGTCATAATGCACCGTGGACCTCATGTAGCATAGTGTGCGCCTCACACTATCCAAATATGGCTTCTGAGGAACTTGCATAAACTGGCTCTCCAACCCAACTTTGTAGTTCATGTATAGCATGGTGTTATCATGAAGATAAAGTTGCCCACTATCTTCCTATACATAGTGGCATTCTCCAAAAACTCACCTCTGTTTGCACTCAGCTTGCCATTCTCCGAAAACTCACCTACGTTTGCACTCATTTTGCCATTATAATCCAATGGTACAATATATATGTATGTATATATGTATACATATATACGTTCACACACACACACACACATACATACATACATACATACATACACACATACATATGCACACACACATACATATATACATATGTATATGTATGTATGTGTGTGTGTGTATGTATGTATGTATGTATGCATATATACACTACATATATATATACATACACACACACACACACATATATGTGCATGGGTGTGTGTGTATGTATGTGTGTGTGCGTGTGCGTGTGCGTGTGCGTGTGCGTGTGCGTGTGCGTGTGCGTGTGTGTATATATATATATATATATATGTATGTATATCTATATATATGTATATATGTATATATATATGCATGCATACATATATACATACATACATATATAAATATATACATACATGTATATATGTACATACATGTATATATGTACATACATACATATATGTATACATGTATATATACATACATACGTACATACATACATACGTACATACGTACATACATACATATATACGTATATGCATACATACATACGCATATATAACCACATATACTTATATATAGTATCAAGAATCAAGGAGAAGCTCAAGAATAGGAGGTAGAGCAGAAACTAAGAGCAGTAACAAGAGTACTTGGGATTTCAAGAATTATTCTACGAAGGAGAACAACCTAAGCAAGGAGTTACAATGGCAACCAACATTAGCTATAAATAGTTCCCAACATACAAAGGTAAGAAAACAAAGGATCAACACATCCATATTAAGAAGTTTTGAGTAGTTATGGAAAATCGGCAGGGTCTATGGTCCAAGGCTGGAGGAGTTGAAGAGAGACCTTATAGCCGCCTTCATTGGTGACGTACCAATGGAGTTTTTCACACGGTTTGATAATGACCACTTTGACACATATGATGATCTAAGGAATGCACTTTTAAATAGGTTCCAGAAGGTCAAGACTAACGGACATCATGAGAGAACTAAGGCAAGAAGAAGTGTACGTCAGTCAAGGCCTATACAACAAAATTCAAATCTCTTTAAAAAAAAGGCTGGATGAAGGTAATCAGCCATCTAAAGAATTGATAGGGGAATAGTTTATAAGGAGGTTGAATCAAAAGCTCAAAGATAGTTGGTTACCATTGTGGATGTGTAAGACCTAGGGTTTGATGAGTTGGTAGAGAGGTGGTCAAGAGGTCAGAGAACAACTTGTACAAGAAAATGAAGTCCAAGAAAAAGAAGAAAGCAATGATTCATCCAATAGTGAGGCAGAGGAATTAGATGCGGGCAACTCAAGAGAGGAGTTGTTGGACTTAGACAAGCTGGCAAAGGAGAAAGGTAAGAAGGATGTAGGGGGTGCAGAGAGTAAGACCTAGGGTTTGATGAGTTGGTAGAGAGGTGGTCAAGAGGTCAGAGAACAACTTGTACAAGAAAACGAAGTCCAAGAAAAAGAAGAAAGCAATGATTCATCCAATAGTGAGGCAGAGGAATTAGATGCGGGCAACTCAAGAGAGGAGTTGTTGGACTTAGACAAGCTGGCAAAGGAGAAAGGTAAGAAGGATGTAGGGGGTGCAGTGAGTAAGGCATTGCTTTGAGAGATGAGAGACCCAAGTCTACTAAAAAGAGCGCCAGAAGTCCAAATGGTCCTAGATTCGAAGAAGGAGTGTAATGTAGAAGATACAAGTAAGAAGGGCACCTTAAGGAAGAGTGCACCGTTGAGCCGACGTGTCTAATCTATCCAGCATAAAGTCAATAAATGTCATGAAAAACGACACTATAAATGTTGTAATTATGAGAATGGTTGTGGGCAATGCCACAAAACTATGTATCTTATAATCTTTTAGTTCATCTTCATTAAGTTTTGGGTGACCAAGTGTGAATAAGGGCTAGCAGTATAAATAACAACATGCTCATAATGCAAGACACAATCCCCCTTTGTGCCAATTAAGTCTAGTCTTATCTCCTTGCTCTCTTATATCTATGGTGTGAGAGAAAGACTTGAGAAGAGAGAGAGCTACATTCTTGGTACATATTCTGATTATACTTGTATTCATGAGTGTGAGAGTAGAGAGAAGTGAGTGTTCCTGTATGAAGAGAGGCAATCTCATGGTGACAGCTTGAGGAGGAGGCAAAGGAGTGGAGCAGCTAGCTACCCCTAGCATAGCTTAGAGTCTTTAAAGATACAAGCTTGGATGTCGACAAATTCCCCACGATGTGTTGATGTAAGGATTGTCCATTGCATTAGGAGAGGGATGGTGTAGCTTGTAACAATAGTGCATTTTTATCAACCAATATTTGAGAAAGTTGGTCAATAATATTTATAATCCTCATTTTAAGAAATGAATTTCTCTACACTTATAAAATCAAATTAAAGATTTTATCTTTATTTTAGTTGGTTGAAAAATCTTTTTATTTAACACTAATAGAAAGGTGAAATAGTAAGTTACAAAGAAGGGATAACAAGAGATCAAGAGACAAGGAACTGGAAGAGGACAAGGTGAACATAGTAGCATAATAGTATAATTAATGGAAGAGGACAAGGTGAACATAGTAGCATAATTAGTGGTAAAGGAAAATCATAAAGTAGAGGAAGGTGAAAGAGACTAGCAAATAAAGTCTTTAGGTAGGAGATAGAAATAAGTTGAAGGGGTCTAAAAGAACCTTTAAAAAAAAGAGGGGGAGAAAAAGTAGGGAAAAAAGGAAGGATAGTGCATAATATAGGTTAAATTGGAGACACATAAAGGAAAGAGAAGTAGTCGGGGGGAAAAGAAACACATAAAGGCAAAGTGAAAGACACATTGAGCATAAAAAGATAGCCTGGCCAAAGAAATAGACATTAACTAAAACTTACTCTCATGTGTTTATTGTTTGTTGTTTGTTGCAAATTGGATGTAATATAACTTTTTAGTAGTAGGGTTTTTACTATAGCCCTTTCTTTACTTTGTTAGGGTTCTTAGTCATGTGTAACCTATTTGTAAAGCTAGATATGATATATGTCATGCTAAACCTTGCCTTATTATTAGGGCCTTTGTTTCATACACACCACATAGGAATTGGATTTCTACCCCACGAGGGTGGACATGTGATTATGATGCTATCTAGTTCCATGAGCCCATGCTAGTGCGGCGAATTAGCCCACCTCATGAGTAGACGTCCCCTCTGAGAAGCGGGAGGGTTTGGTACAAGCGAAAGGACATAAGGGGGTGATAGGCCGGCTTGGCCCTCATCGACTATGGTCAGGGATTTAATATTCACGTGATCACAAGAATTTTTGTGATAATAACAAATGAACAAGTTATTCACATGTTCTCATGTTACCGTTCACAAAATAACAGGTCACTTGCCATTTAGGAACCCCTTAAAAGCTTGGCTACACATGGAAATAAGCTATTCACATATTCTCATGTTACCATCTTCACATAATAGCAGGTCAGTGGCCACCTAAGAAGATTTTTTATGCCCGACAAAGATAATTTTTTTAGGCTCTTGTGAAAGCTTTGTGAATATAACATGTGATCACAAGATTTTTTGTGTTATTAACATATGTTATCAACATGGTCACATGTTCTCGTTTACGTCAGTGAAATCCTTGAAGTCTATGGTGGATGACGAGGGAGTATGGTCTGTGATTTAGGTTTAGGTTGGAAGATCAAATTCTAGGTCATCGCGGTGGATTGGTATTGGTTTGGATATGTCTATGGACATGGATATGGAAGCCTAGATTTGCTTATTGACCCGATTTTAGGATCTCTTTTGTGAACATTTTGTTGTAAGAACTATTTGATGTAAATATTATTCTTAAAGGCTATTTTAAGGAACATTGTGGAATGTTTTTAATTAAAGAACATGTTTTTATATATTTCACGGTGTGGTAGGTCCTAATTGGTTTTGAAAAAATAACTGGGTGCGTGGGTGAAAAGTGGGTGGATGGATGCCCCGATGGTGCCATCCTATGGATGGCGGGTGGACCCGATGAGTCAGGTAACTTTCCAACATAATTATTATTTACGATCTCTAATAGAATAGTGCTCGAAGAAGTTCCATTTTAGGAGAACGAGCCAGTGGCTATGCCTCATAAAGAAAAGAGAAAAAAGGCTTTGGCTTCCATGAACCAAGTACAGACTTGTTCCATCCTTGATCACGCACATTGAGTGCCATTTGATCGAAGGAATAGATTTCTATTAGACTAATTATGTTTCCTTTGTGAGATAGAGTTAGGTCTCTCCGTTTGCTTGTATCCTCATATTTCCAAGAGATGGAGGTGTCGTCAATCGAAGATAAGGGGAGTTAGTTGCCTATCAAAAGGATCCCCTTGACCCAGCTAGGGTGGGGACCTTACAATTGGTATTAGAGCCGATCTTAGTTCCTAATATTTTTTACTCAAAGATTAACTATCGAAGGGATTAAAACAAGTGATTGTTTATCATATGAGGATGAATCAATCATCTCTACTAGCCATAAAAGTGGTTTGATTATCCTCACATGTCGAGACAATCATCCTATGAAATTGTGCTTGTATCTTGAGGGGTGCACACGCAAGATATTTGTATAATAAATTTGAGAAATAAGATTGGGGAGGAAACCTTTTGAGGAAAAACATAGCATGATCTAATTAAGAAATCAATGACTAGAAGGATAGACCGAAACTTTATTTAGAGAAATTTTTAGGATATATCTCATTAATTTGTATATTGTAAATTATTAAGATTATAACTCCATTAAGGAGAGACTTGTGTAAGGTACCAACATAGGTTTGAATAGTTGACGTGTGAATGCCATCACTGGATGCTTTACACTAGGACAGTTGTCCGGATCATCCTGACCCCATCTTGGACGAACGTGGGTCTAACTTTGGATGTGTAATTCCCAAAAAATGAATCTCTTCGATGTTTTAATTCTGAGTGCCTTCAGATGTGGTGCTATGACAAGTATTTGATAGTTCTGAACTTTTCATGGATGATAGTTTTATGGTAGATGGTAAGGGAAGATTAAATTTTGAATTGTTTTCTTGATGACACTTAGTCCTTTTTAAAGTTTGTATGATTTCTTTTTATCTTTATTATCCGACAAGAATAGGAGGGTCAAAGTTCTAAGAAGGTTGTTTCTTGAAAGGATGGTGGCTCAATGATAAATAAAATAAAATAAAATAAATAGTTGAACAAAAATCTCTAGTATTACCAAGGGAAACTTGAAAGTTTACCCTTTCATGATTTTATTATGATGGAAATTCTAGATTAACATGCCTATGACCAAGGATATAAGTAAAGTTAGTCAGTTATCATTGACAATAATGAATAATTATTACTTCAGCCTATTAGAGCAATCTAAGGAGAGTATTACTCTTCCTATAATATATGAGGCCAGATTTTATGGAGGAGTCAATTTAAATGAGTAGACTTATCAGTGGATGGAGAGTGTCCCAACAGTTAACCATGTTAAGTGTTGGACTTATTATATCATATAGGAATATCATGAAATTTATATAGATTAACTAAGTAAAGACCTTTCCTTAAGAAAGAGAGTTTGAGCCTGAGACTTCTTTGATATTTTTTTAGACAAGAGAGAGTGTCTTGCCAAGAAATCTTGGATAATGGCATTAAAGAAGTCCTTCATGGAGCTCAACTGGAACTATTTAAAGGTGAATGAAAGAATTTGGGAGAAGAAGTAGAGGCTTGGATAGATTCGTTGGAAGAACTATTGTTAATCTAACCACTAGAACCAAAATCAGCTGTCATGGGATGCCATGAAAGTACACCTTCGTGTGAAATGTTTTGTCCTCCAAGATTTTGGGAGGATAAAATGAATGAATTTTTAGAGCTAACCCAAGAAAGGAAGACCCTAGAAGAATACCACCAAACTTTTGCTAAACTTATCCAATTTGCTTCAGAGATGGATGAGGTAGCTATTCTCTATCGATTCATTGGTAGCTATTCTCTATCGATTCATTCGGAAGCTTAATCCGCCTTTGAATAACCTAGTCAAGAATGAAAAACCATCCTCCATTTCAGCAGCCATAATTATGGCCAGAGACTATGACAAAGTTTTTTATATGGAAAGTGTCCAAAAGGATGTGAGTCCTTCCATTGTTAATTAGGAAGAGGTCCTCTAATTCAAGAGGAACATCAAGCCCACCCCTGGCTAAGAGGAATCGTGAGCTAGAGCAAAATCAAGGTCAAAAAATAGGGATCATAGGGTTAGAGAGAAAATCTTCAACTCGCTATGTGTAAACATCACATTAGGACTTTTAAAGAAAGAAGATGTTTTAGATGCCAACAATAAGGTCATCAAGGGAAAAATTACCCTTTCCTATATGTTGAAATATACAAGTGAAAAGGGTGTGTACGGGAACAAGCCCTTAGCAAGAGGCTGTAAAAGAGAATCTGCAAAATGTGAGAGAAGCTGTGAAAAGGTGAGAAGTATCTACTGGGAGAGAATAAAGGGTAGCATGAGGAGATTCAGGAGGTGTGGAGATATTCTAGGAAGAGGTGGAGAGAATCAAGCAAAAGAGGTGGAGTGAATCAAGGAGAGATCAGTGGGATTAGATGCTTGGATGTAAACTCTATAAATTAAGGCATTGGCCTAATGAGAATTTGCTGGTTTTTTATTATCCATGCCTACATTAAGCTATCAGTTAATTGCTCACTAATCACGTCTTAATTATTGTTGAAATGTCAAGCTCGTATACAGCTGGAGGATAGCACATGGGTGCTGACAGAGTGACAGTATGGTAGATAGATATCGTGTGGTGTGTTTATGACCGCGTCCAGCTGGTCATGTGTGGTGTGGACATTACATTAGGTTTACTTTGTAGTGTGGACATAACACTATGTTGTGTTCCCCTTTGTGTGTGTGAGAGAGATGATGACTATGGCTTCTCTCCTTCTTTATGATTGATGGATATGGATTAGGGTTTGCTTCTCTTGTGTGTGTTTCATCCTGCTTCTGTTTTTTATCATGGTATCAGAGCCAAGAGCTCATTAGCTGTGTATTGTGAGAGTGAGTGAGAGAAGAGGGAAGAAGAAGAAAAAGCTGTGAAGGAAGCCATTGGAGCTTGGAGCAAAGGAGAAGCTGTGGAGCTCACCTCGGTTACAGATCTGAATCTTGGCCTAACTGGTAAGAGTAGCAAAACTCCCTTGAGCGGATTGCAGGTGCCAAAGAGCAGGGCAGAGTAGGAGGAAGGACCTTCACTTGCCACAACTGTGGGAAGCCAAGACACATGGCAAGAGGCTGCCTACAGTAAACCTAGTGGAGAAGGAACGCCATCGGCAAACTTCGTGGAGGCTCCTAAAGAAGGAAGTGGAGTCAGATCATCTTTTCTGAGAGAGAGAGAGAGAGAGAGAGAGAGAGAGAGAGAGAGAGAGAGAGAAACCCCACAACCCAATGTAACCTGCCCCAACAGAGTAAAACCACCTCTAAGCCACCGATGATGTAGGCCATGTGGTAGATGTATGTGTGAGCACTTTAGTCAAGGTCATGGGAACTTGTAGTAGCCTTGGACACATAGAGAGAGAGAGAGTGTTAAGGACTATGAGTTTAGGGACTTGAGGCACTGGTCGCGGACTACCAAGTAAGAGGGAAACTTGGTATAGGGTCCAGGTGTGCTAGGAGTATTCACTTGAGGGGAGGTGTTGAAATATACAAGTGAAAAGGGTGTGTACAGGAACAAGCCCTTAGCAAGAGGCTGTAAAAGAGAATCTGTAAATGTGAGAGAAATTGTGAAAAGGTGAGAAGTATCTACTAGGAGAGAATAAAGGGCAGCATGAGAAGATTTAGGAGGTGTGGAGATATTCTGGGAAGAGGTGGAGAGAATCAAGCAAAAAAGGTCGATTGAATCAAGGAGAGATCAGTGGGATTAGATGCTTGGATGTAAACTCTATAAATTGAGGTGGAGTGAATCAAGGAGAGATCAGTGGGATTAGATGCTTGGATGTAAACTCTATAAATTGAGGTGGAGTGAATCAAGGAGAGATCAATGGGATTAGATGCTTGGATGTAAACTCTATAAATTGAGGCATTGGCCTAACGAGAATTTGCTGGTTTTTGAATATCCATGCCTGCATTAAGCTATCAATTAATTACTCACTAATCACATCTTAATTATCGTCTAATCTCTTTTCTAATGAGGTTGATTCTAGCATTTGATCCACCATAGCTCATCACATTGCTGCAAATTTAACACTATCGAGATCGTCTCCTTGGCCATATCAAAAGAAAGACCAATTTTTTAGACAACAATATTAGAAAGAAGAGCTTTCCCTTAACTATATATCAAGAATAAAGATAACATAACGAGATTTTCCATGAGAACAAATACTTCAAGTGTAAACAACATGGCCACCTGACAAAAGATTTCCCTAACTAACCGAGGACCCTCCTCCTCTTCCAAAATCATGGAAAAGAGAAACCCAATAGGATGGGCCTATATCAATCCAAGAGGCGAGAATGAGGTGGTCCCTCCATTTTCTCGTGTCCTTATATTCTCGAGGTGTTGTCAATTGAAGACAAGGGAGACTTAGTTGCCTATTAAATGGATCCCCTTGACCCAGCAAGGGTGGGGACCTTACACACAAATATTAGAATCTTCTACAAGGTAAAGAAATTAAAACATGAGAGATGGAGAATAATACTAAATTGCTATCATAATTAATATTATAACTTGAATTATATTATAATACTAAATTACTATTATAGTTACTATTACAAATTGAATTATATGGCAGTTGCTATATTGCTATTATAATTACTATTACAAATTGAGTTATATGGCATTTTCCCACTCGTGCACTTCAACCAGGAGCTTTAATGGTAATCTAGGTAAACTCTAAGACGGATGATGTCATGTAGTAAGGGCGCACAACATAGTGAAGGTAGATCTTAATATAATAGAGGAGGTTTGTGAGCATGTCTATATATAGTACCTAGGGTTAGTTGTATCATAGGTTAGGTTAGTCAAGGTCAACCACCCTATGATTGGGTATAAATGGATCAAACTGAGTACGTAACCCGATTGGGATAATATTAGACTAAGTAATAGACCATAGGTCTGGGTACATCTTCCAGGCCCATCCAAAATGGGCAACGCCCATCTAAGATGCACAACTCGAGGACTAGATGTTCTCAAGAAGGTCTCCTTCTACCCTTGAGTGTGGTCTATTAGCCTGCACTTACATAAGGCATCCTGTTTGGCATGGTGCTATATATACATAAATTGTCTCGTAACCATCCAACCCCCTATGACCAAATTGGAAAATATCAGCCATCCGAGCATGCTTAATACAAAGTGTCTTTTTCTCATATATGAGGCTTTAGAAAATAGAACAACTCATTACCCATGTAATAACAATGACAAGGGTAGGGCATTAATTTTTAATAGATTACGTTTTAGGAACTTTTCTTTAATAAAATCGCTTGGTTAAGGCTTTGACTTATATCCTCACACATTGTTGGCTCTAATGTATTGATTTTGCCTTTCTATAACATCCACCATAATATCTATTCTTTTCCAAAGAATGTTGGGTACTTGTTGCTTTTATAATATATAATATACATATGCATGTAATATGTATGTTGTAGGTACATATATGCATATGTTTGTCTAAACGTGATCATGTATATATATGTACGTATTGTATAAACTACAAATGTATGTATATATGCAAATAAGTACACATACATAAGTACACACAAGGGTTTAAGCATGCTATGGTTTTCATTTAGACCATTGAGACTCTAACTCTCTCTCTCTCTCTCTCTCTCTCTCTCTCTCATAGAGCTACTTCATTGAAATTTTAATTTCCTTAGTACCTCTAGGCTTGTTACTTTGATGTCTCCACCATAGCTAGCCAAACCTCGTTCTCTCCACATTATGAAGCCTTGATATGAATATCTCAAAGTGTTCTTCTTTTGTCATCAATGATTTTATGTGATCTTCCTAAGATACAAAGGTACACAGTAATCAATGAGTGAGTGAGTTCTTTTTAAGACTTTATTTCAAAGATACAAAGCTCTTATTAGCATGTGTTAACAAGCATATTTATCAATATTGATAAAAACTCTTCCACAAGACTATATTTTGGGAACAATCTAGTATTCCATACCATTTATTAATCTAGTATCATGTAACATATTTTGGAAACAATCTAGTATCCCTTAACATTTATTAATTATTGCTTTGTTTTGTGTTTGCAATATCACAAGGACAAGGTGAGCTCAATGATTAGGAAATCCTTATAATATGTGGATTTTCAGTGTACTTAAAAAGCCTTCTAGATTGTAATTAATAACTTTTTGAGTTCACGGAAACACAACTTTATAAGAACTACCTTAATGTTGAAGGATTATGAACACCAATGTATGAGAGCTTAAGGTCTATACACCAAGGATGGTACATCCACCACTAGGTGAACTTTTAATGTTTGGAAGACGAGACAAAATATCTCTTTCATATCTTTGCAAGATTTTTTCTATATCGTGGTTGTTTTTGTAAGAATTTCATTTTTTCTTATAAGTGGAGGGCAAAACCTTAACCAACAGCTAAGTAAGATAGGTGGATTGTTCATTTCCACAAACAAATGCAACAATTCTTAACAAAAATTTGGGGAAGAAACTTTATTGGACTTTTTCTTTGATGCATCACATACAAAGCTTAAGAATCTTGAATTATTAGGGTGGCGCTTTAAATCTCAACCTTATTTTTTTGGGTGCCACAGTGAAGTCGTGACTTGTGAGTGGACAGGTTAGAACATTAATATATGGCATGAGTTAATTAGAGAAATTATGAAGGTGGGGTGGCATAGATGAATTATGAGGGAGAGAGAGAGAGAGAACGTGAGATGGAAACAATGACGTGACCATGTTTTTTTTTTTTTTTCGCTTGGCAAGCATGATGATTTGATTGATGCATCAAATCAAGCGCGGAGATTCACTTCTTTGGCGGTGCCGACTCTCTTGCTTTATGGCCTAATTCTCTGCCGCTGCCGCTGCCGCTGCCGCTGCCGCTGCCGCCGCATCGTTTTATTGTATTGCCGGCCGCGTCGTGTATTCTATTGTTTGTGGGAGTGGAATGAGTTAGTGAGAGAGTGGTGGGTGGCCAAACCAAGCCAGTGGAGTTAGAAGGCGTCGGCGGAAGAATCTCCTCCACTTTCTGATGTAGGTACGTAGCTAGCTAGGTCCGTACTATCGACGTCGGTACACGGGAAGGAAGGAAGGAAGGAGGGGGGGGGGGGGGAGCCTGGAGGATAAAGCTCGATAATAAGCGTGTGTGTACTCCTCCTGTCCTGCCTGCCCACTTCAAAAAGTAAACTAAACTAGTTCTTCTGCGTCACCCGCGTTACCCCACTCGGGCGCGCACACACACAGGCCTCTGCCCCCTTCCCTTTTTTTACATTCTCTCTCTCGAGGCCCTCCAGGCCCTCCAAAGAGAGAGAGAGAGAGAGGGAGGACTTCGAAGAGCCAGCCCTGCCAGGTGGTGGTTAGAGCCAGCCCTGCTCATATATTTTAAAGAATTTTTGGAGGAGATGCTAGAGAGAGAAAGTGTGACACGTGACAAGAAAGAAACCTGTGTGCGATAGATTAATAAGTATATATATAAGGGTCTGTACAGGCACAATGATCCTCAAATTTTAAAAGGAGAGAAGGAGATTAATAAGGAGGGGGCATACCGCACCGCACATCTTGACTTCAGGGTAGGTATGGGGACAGGTCACAGTAGTAGGATCAGATCAGCTTTGGTTGGTTGATTATTCAACTCTTACGAACTGTCCGTCGAAATCTTCTTGCAAAAAGTGCACAACTAGGAATGTATGATTCACCAACTATTAGCATTTGACATGTTGAGTGCGTGATCTAGAAAAATTTCATCATCAATCATTCTGAAAGTGTAGATGAGAGGATCTGATTAGATTAGATTGCACACGTCTGGCCAAAAGAAAAGAAAAGAAAAGAGAGACTCTGGAGAGAGAGAAAAAAAAAGACACAAATGTAGGCGCCCACCCAGTAGGCGTCAAGTGATTAAGTCTGTTTACAAAACCAATTACGTACGCACTTCATGCAAAATCTTTACCCCCTTAAGTTTTTTCGCGAGTGTTCGAATACCTACCTACCTTTCCTCTGGATGATCTATCCTCACACACAATCAACTCTACAAAATCCATTTGTATACATTTGGGTAATCTTGTGAAACGAACAAGAACACACCAAGCGTGGAACACAGGCTGGGTTCACAAACTCTACAGTCAACCATGCCACTATCCACATACCAAAAAAATCTCCTGACAATCTGAGCATCACGTTTGGGATAGGATGATGCTACACTCCCACATAAATGTTGGGAGCACCACTCGACCACGTGGCGCACATCTTTGAATCACTCAGCACCTTGCCGCCCACAATTGATAACATCTCTCCTACTTAGCTTCGGAAAAATTTGCCTCAGCTTGAGAAGAGAAGGAAAAATGTCACCTCCATTTTTTCAAAAAAATAGTAGTAATTAAATATGAAAGTACGAAGAAAATGCTTCTTCATGTCAAGTTCACTTAATTTTTTTTTCCTAAACACTAATGGAACCAACATTCTTCCATAATGGTAAACCAACATTCTCTTACACACTTTTTGAGAGGATATTTAAGGAGGTATTGTAGTTGCCTCACTAATGATATGACATTTAAAAGTTGATAGCACTATTCAAGGTTCCTAGGTTCACAATCAGTGAAAGACAAGAAGCTCCAACCAATGGTAGCTCAATGCTAGTGTCTATCCATGGCATTGCTAGGCTATTACCCTTGGCAATGAACTTCACCAACCTTTCCACCCATCACCACTCATCTCTAGCTGGTGGACACCATGTTGTAAGTGAGTAAAGCAAGGGGGGGCTTCCAAATGAATCCAATTAGCTGCATAAAAATCAAGGACATTTTCAACCTTTTCACCTAAGTCTATTATGTTTTCACACAAGATTTTTCACATTCATCAAATCTTGACCTATAAATGTACCCTTTTTCAAAAGGAGAAAAATGAAAAACACGTACAAAAATATTTCGTTATATTATGATTATAACATTATTACGATATCACCAAAATGTTAAGCATTCTAAAATGAGAAGCAAAAATGTTCAACATGTTATCACCAAACTAGATGGCGCCCACATACTATCCAATAAAGTTACTTTGGCAAACTAGTAAGAGGGCCACACCCACCAAAAAAGGATAAAAGACACACAACAACAAGAAAACAAATTCTAGGCTTTCTTGTGGCTACATTCAGAGGGGATGAATTGCACCAAATATAGTTGCATACATGGAAGATCGTAACCAGGTTGCACAAGGCTGGTCCATTGAAGGCAATTGTTAAAAAGCAACAAATAGGTGTTGCATGTACCAGTAGTTGTGAAGAACATGAGAGGAAGTACTAGATGGCTTTATGGATGTGATTATGTTTGAGTAGATCTTGGTTGGACACGCAAGTCAGTGGACACCTTGCTTTGAGCATGTTTCATTTAGTATATCAGATCTCACTTTCTCTTGTAGGTTGTGAAGATTAATCATTAGTGATGGTTTTAACTATTTGTTGATTAGATTGAGTATGGCTTAGTTATGAATCAAGTGCATGGGTTCATCAATATCATGGAATGAGCAACCAAATAGAGGTTTTATAACTCAGAGATTGATTATGTTTGGATGTGTGAGAAAATAAATCCCTTCTATCAAAGATTGATTATGAGAGATTATGGAATGAGCAACCAAATAGAGGTTTTATAATTCAAAGATTGATTATGCTTGGATGTGTGAAAAGAAATCCCTTCTATCTAGATTCTTAATCCTCAAGGCCTCGGGATGCCTAGCTAGAAAAGGGTATGTCTTGACACTTAAACAAAAGATGCAACTTCTTGCACCATCCTCATTGATACATAGACCTTACCTTTTTTTAAAGAGTGATCTATTCCAAATAAAATACTCTCTCAAACCAACACTAATAGGGGCTGTACTAGTTTGAACTATTCTATTAAAGAATCTTTGTCTCAAGTACATGCCTTTAAGAGAGGTATAAAGGTCTAGCTGAGTCTATTAAGCCTCATAACACTCTATTCAACTGTAAGAGATGTTAGTTCGCTTCTCTTAATTTCATTTTTATATGCCTAAATATTAACCAGTAACTATAAATCCACTATTGAAATTGAAAGAAGCCAGGTGGCGCCTCTATGCTTTAACATATTTCTATGTGGCTTAAGGAAGCCACATAGAAGCTAGTCCCAATCATTTTCATCTTTGATATGTGCGTTAGTAGAGACTTTTTCTCTTACTCTTTCTTCTTCTACATGCTAGCAAGACTTGGGAAAAATTTTCTGATGTTATGCATGGAGGTGGTCATATTCTTGTTGTAGGTCTTTGCATTTAGCTTTTGTCATGCAAAATTTTCGTTCCTTGTGATGTCCAGTTGTTACTCTACTACTCCAATATAATCTTGCATTTATGATGGAGTCATATTATTGAGGGCTATAGTGAGCACCATCTCTTTTCCGTTATTTTCTTTGGGCTGCATTAGAGATGACTTGCATGTGGCAATGTTCCTTTGAGTATTTTCCTTTCTTGTCTCTAGGCTCTTCTATATATCTTTGATTTGAGCTTGTAGCTCTTGTAGAGTTTGGCTTTCACTCGTAAGCTATTGCTCTTCTTTGCTCACCATTGTATCCTTTGGATCCTCCGAATCCTTATGGTGTGCTATTGACTACTTGATGTCTATTTAACCAATTGTTTGGAATTTTGGGATCCTCTTGTAGGTCCATCATTGTCCTGTGGTGGTGGCATGAGCATTGGCTTGCATTTGGGAGGAGGTAGAACCATGAAATCTTTGATTAGTTACATGTTCCCCTCCTAGCGTGCTTGTTGTGTCTTGGTGATTTCCTACCCCCACACCTACATCATCTCTATAGGCAACTACACTACATCTGTTTCTTCATCTCTATTGTCTCTTAGATTCGTAACTTATCCTTGGTGGTGAACAATTCTTTTCTATCTACCCTTGTTGCTTATTCCACCTTTCTGATCATTTTTTAGCATGGTCATCAATTTTTGTGGCTCTTTCAGTATATGCTACCATTTGCATCTCAACTTCCTTTAGCCATTTTACTAGAGCTTATTGTTTTTTGTGTCCTTTAGCTCGCAGCGTGCTGCTTCGAGCATATTCTCCTTATGAAGGTGTTTTGCTTCTCTGTCTTCCATCTCCTTCAGTCTTTGGCTACAATTGTAAAAATTCTTTTTGGTGAGTTGCTGCCTCTCTGTAACCTTGGCTTCTACTTTGAATGCTTTCTTTTTGAGCACATGTACCTACTTCTCCAAGTTGTGGGACATGAAATAATTTGTTGGCATTCTCCAAATGCTCCAAAATTTTATTTGTGCTTGCATCATAGCTTGGGATGCTTCACTTGAGTTGTTGAGGAGTGTTGCACTCATTTGGAAGGCTAAAGTTGATGTCAGATTCATCAGATTAGTGTGTGTGCTTGAGCTACTCATGCTACATGTGCATAAATCTTTGGAATAATATTCTCATCATGTGAAGTGTCATCCCCATGTGTAACTAGGGATGTATGACTAATATTCTCATCATGTGAAGTGTCATCCCCATGTGTAACTAGGGATGTATGACTAATGACTAGTCAAATGCCTATCAAGATCATCGGATGAATCACTATGGTAATCTAATGTCATAGTATATGCTGAAAATATGATCGATATGCATACTCCTACGATGTCTCACCTCCACAAACTCATCACTACTCTCATGCACCATCCCTAATTGCTCAATCACAACTCGATCCACATGAATGCTGCCAGGAATGCTATGAAAACTAGCAGTAGTGGTCATATCAAAAATATCTCCACATGTGACAACTCTATAGGAGTTGCCCAACACATCTAATACTAGAACCTCGGGTCTATGCTCCTCATGGTCTATGATATGCTCATCAACATGTTAAGTGACATCCCCATGTGTAACTAGGGATGTATGACTAACCAAATGATCATGACTAGTCAAATGCCCATCAAGATCATCGAATGTATCACTATGGTCATCTAATGTATCCCTATGATCAATAGGAACAGAGATAGGTTGCTCTATGATGCTCGTAATGCTCGATATGCTCGTTGCCATGCCTACCCCCAAGATCGTGTCCTCATGATCTAGGTCACAGACATCATTGCTGCTACATACATCATCATCATCATCATCGTGTATGTGTATGTCATCATGTGCACATGTATCACTATCATAGGATAATATCTTGGTGCTAGAGTTGGGCTACTTGCAGTGGTCCACTTTGATGTTGAGGGTCCCTCTCTAGTGAACTCTCGTAGGGGAGGAGCAACAGTTTCTCCAAGAAAGGCTGTCTCTCCTGGTTTAGGTGTATTAGTTGAGAACACTTCCATGAATAATGGTTGTCCTCTCCACGTGAGCTCACGAATCTCCTTCCAATCTAAGGTTCGGTATTCATTGGCCCATTTATCAACGATTCGAGTTTTGTATCCTGCAAGCTTCTCGACTACCACCACAAGTGCTAGAGGAAGATCTAGCTCTGGCAATCTAGTTGTGGCATAATATCCTTTTAAAGAGTCCTTATAGACCTCTTGAAGTGGGTCATCCTGAAAGACCTTTGTCACTGAAATTTGTCGTACAAACTCCCATTGGTTCTCAGCCCCCTGATCCATTTTGCTCTTGCCTTTCCTGTCCCTTTCCAAATTTAGATCTACAAAAAGTAAATCATCTATGGATGGCTTTGAGGACTGGACATTGGATGGTCCAGGCATGTCCGGCTCAATGAGCCAATCATCTCTAGACTCCCTTGCTCCGGAAGGCTTTGATAAATCTAGGAACTCACTCTTAGAGAGCTCTCCTAATTTGTCTACATTCTCTGGATAATAGGTGACTTCGTAGCGAACACCATCTCCACCCATGTACATGTTACCCTGGTCATTGACTAGAGGTGCTCTATCAAGCTATGAGAAAAAGTCTGCAATCTTAACGAGATACCGTTGTTGTGGATCCCTAAAGATCTCAGCTCCTTGAGCATTCGTGTAGACATATTGAAGTCTCACATTGAGTGGTAACCCCATGATGTCGGCTTCAAATGGATTAAAAGATCTTGTGGGTGTCCTATTTGGGGCTAAGGGATGACTATTTGACGGCCCTAGATTGTCCATAGACAATGAGCTAGTTGTCCTGGAAAGGATATCAGATTGGGATTTGGAAAAGGTTTCAGCAATATCTGCCAATTTTCCTACCGATTGGGTCCCACTTTCCTGCGTAGGTACTCTAGAAGGTGCCCTAGACCCTATGGCAGTGTCTATATGACGTCCCGACCGCAAGTGCATAAGGTCAAATTTTAAGGTTGGTTTTTTTTTTCAAAAAAAATCCAAAAATTTTCAAGTTGGCTCAAACTTTGCCAGAACCCATTTTGAACCCCCTCGAACACTTTAGGCTAAAAAAATAGCGTATTTTTCAGGATCAAAAATCGCTTAAAATTTACCAGTTTTCCATACTGAACTCACTATGGAAAAATGGTTCCGGGACCAAAATTTTGACGATGGGTGTTTTCTAACTCCTCTCGAAAAGTTAGAAAACCTCCCAAATTTTTGCGGCAGAAAATGATTTTTTTTTTGCACCCCTTTATCCGGTGCGGTGGCGGTCTTTATGGTGCGGTGTGTGGGTCTGTCCGCGCGGTGCGCTATTCACGCACAATCGCCATCTTTTATTATTATTTTTTCCCTTTTTTGAAGTGCGTGCTCAATGCGTGTGCAGTGAACTCAATGCGTGTGCAGCTGTGAGATTTGCAGCGAATTCAATGCGTGTGCAGTGAACTCAATGCGTGTGCAGCTGTGAGATTTACAGGGAATTCGAAATGTTTAATCTTCATGTGTGTGTACAGATTTCAGTTTCTCTACAGGTGCAGGTTTAACAGAGAACTAAAATGCACAAAATTAAAGATGCAGAAAACTAGGCTAAGAACAGAAAATAAAACGAACATGCAGAAAATTGAAACTGTAAAAATTAACCTCAAACAGTAAAAATTATCCTCAGACAGAATGACAGAAATGCAAATGAGGCCTCTCTCTTTCGCACACAAATTGAAATTGGCAGGTTTAGCGCCTACCTCCAATCCTTCTCGTGTGTTGAATCCTTGTCCTGGCCTTAAGGGAGGGGCGTAGCTAGCCAATCGCGCTCAAATTGCAAAACAATAAAGATAATTTAACAAAAGATTAGTCTTAAATAAGTACCAAAATTAGTCCCAAAACCTGCTCTTCTATCCAACGGTTTTGCAACCGATTAGAGCTTAACAAGGAGTGGTAGTGTGTGTATGGTGCTCAACTAATATAGGCACTCGCTCCCTGGCAGCGGTGCCATTGTAGAGCGGTTCTCTCTAGCGTGCAATATAGTGCTCATAGAGTACTACCGATCAACAAATGTGTTAAGAAACACAATGTCAATCCGAGGACTCGACCCGATTAGTGCATGAAGGCTTATCCCTTGAGGGAGAGCTGACATACACGAACCACCACTTGACGATTCAACCATTCAAACACCTCAATCAATCTCTCAATTCCTTAAACCCACTACACTAATCAAGAGAACAAGCAATGCATGGCAATCTCTTAATCCCATTCAAACATTGATTAAATCTTAGCTTTCCCTAATGCAAGAAAACCCATAAGCGTGCATCTACTAACCCACAAGCTCATAGAGAGAGTCTATCCATGAATAACTCATTGCCAATGAAGTGGGCAAGAGCTGGCATCAATGGAGACTACACGCACACTCACTACAAGCATGCATACACAAGAGAAAGAAAGAAGCATTCAACTAATCATAGATTAATCTACTTCAATGATACTAAAACAGATTAAGAGAAAGAAGTGGAGCTATACTCATTGGAGCTTGATGCTCATTAGAGTACAATAGAGAGAGAGAGTTAGAGAGTTGCCATAGCTTGAGAG
The DNA here is from genome assembly GCF_041138505.1 of Cibotium barometz. NCBI lineage: Eukaryota > Viridiplantae > Streptophyta > Polypodiopsida > Cyatheales > Cibotiaceae > Cibotium > Cibotium barometz. The sequence continues at coordinate 3,636,516 of NC_141105.1, forward strand.
CTCAAGAGCTTCACTCAATAGCTTATGAGAATGGCCAAAAACGTGTTCTTTCTTTAGCTAACATCTTTTTTATAGAGATGTCACTAACCCTAACCCTAGGCCTCTTTCACACATGGGCGGACAACCCCATAAGTGAGCCTTGCTTAATACACTTAGAACTCTCATTTAGAACCCACATTGGCCTAAAACGATTTACATTGCACTTCGACACAAAAATATGGAAAAATTATGTGGGTCTTTATGTTCCCATGGCTACAATCCCGCTCTCTCGCATTAATTGCTTCCGGCATCCTTCCATAATCTGTGTTCCCGTGGAACAGCGTGGTGGCCCCAAACCATGTGCTGAGAGCCCCTTCCTGGCTATGCTCAGAGCTCCTCCCTGAGAGCTCAATGAAGCTTCTCATCACTATTTCTTGATTGCTACTTCCTCATAGGCCATGAAGCACCTCTTCTCTCTCTTTTTTTTTTCTTTTTTTTTTTTTGCTTCTACGATGCTTAAGCCTTGGAAAAAAAAAAAAACGTTAGCTTGACTACGTCGTGCGCTTGGGTGCGGATACTAGAGAGCAGTGCAAAGAGAGTCTGCTACGTGTCAAGTGCTTCCATAGTGGATCGTCTTGCACCTTCAGTCGCCCTCAGCTCACCTCACTGCGTTGCTTGATCAGACCACCACCGGTCATTGCGTTGCTATGCATCGGAGCAAAGTTGATTGTCTGTCTGTGCTGAAAACTGAAGTTTGAAATAAGAGAAACGTTACATTTTGTTTTTGTTTTCCTGAGTTGCTGAGCAGTGATGCGGCTGTTAGTTGCTTGCACTATAGCAACTTGATGACGTGCTGCTTGCTATGAAGACTGTGAAGGCTACTCTGCTTGACGTTTGGTGATGTGGCTACTAAAAAAATGGCGTTTGCTGATTTTCAAGTTGTTTTCTTTGCTCAACTCTCACGCTTTGTGATCTGCATTTGAGCCTGGAAAAGGCGATGTTTTCC
>NC_141105.1:3645000-3770000 GCF_041138505.1 Cibotium barometz
GAAGCATTTATGTGGCCTACCATACATATGTGAGGGACTGGGCTGAATTGAAACACTCCTTGAAGTTCCTCATAAGACTTTTTGCATCCGCCCCATAAAGCTTATGTTGTGGAGTATCCTTGAAGGACCAGGATGAATGTTCCTCATAAGACTTTCTTGCATTTTCCATAAAGCTTATGTGGACTATGCTTCATAGTAGCCTCATGATAAGGGTCTTTTATTGGTTGCTTGCCATCCCTATGAGTTGATTGGACCCCATCATGTGCAATCATTTTGCTTTCCATAGAATCAAACTTAATAGCAATATTAGCACTCAAGGCTTGAATACATTGATTAAGGGAATCAAACTTATCCACAAGCATGTGAAGAAGTATCTCATTGGAAATGGTTGGGAGAGGATTGGCTTCATGATGAGAAGTAGATTTTTGATCACTTCCCACATAAATTTCTTCTTTAAGCTTTCTTGATGCTTGTCCCAAAGCACCATACTCTTCCAATGCACTTTGTCTTATTCATGCATTCCCTCACCTTCCATATCATCCATGGAGTGGGAAATCTCTTCCTTGGCCTTCCCTTTTGGCTTATTCCCATTGAAGTTCATTTGTATGCATAAATAGATACATAAAGAATTTTTATATCAAAATTAGAATTCTTTGGTTTGCCGACCATGGAGAGGATTAAATCAAGAATTTCTAACTTGATCGAGGCTCAATAAGAAATCACATCTTCTCTCATCAATCACGAAGTGAAAAACAAGTCTCCTCCACTTATGATTCTTCCAAAACACTTGACACAATCATAATGGAGCATAACAAATAGACTTAGGCAATGAAAACTCAAATGGAAATTCCAAAAACCCTAATTTGAATGAAAAATCCTCAATCATACCAAAATGATAAAGTAACTCTCATATAAGTGTGGACTAAAAGCCTTTGGATTTCAAGAGAAGTTCATGTGGACAGATTTCAAGAAAAGATTCCCAAAACCCTAATTTCCTAGAGAAAATAATGGAGTTTTTAACACATAAGAATGGATTAAGGGTATTAGACCACATATGAAAGAAAGTTTCCCTATTTTGATGAAGATGATCAAATACCCTAAATCTTTCCCCAAAATTTCAAGAACTTCAAGAAATAGCTTCCATGTGCCCTAGGGGTGGGTTTTGGAGAGCATGTAGAAGTCTATATCGTGAAGGGATATGGAAAAGACAAGAAATTGACTTTTTTCCCAATTGTTTTGAGAAAGAAACCCAAAAAATAAAAAATAAAAAAATGTTTTTCCCACTCAATCTTCTCAAATTTTTGAGTTCTCTATGGTAAACATCCTTTTCTCTCAAAATTATAAAGATGGCACCATATCTTACAAAGGTTACACAATCTTGGCCAAAAATAAACAAAATAGAGTAACATTTTTTTCATGAACATCAAGAAAACCAAAAAATAAGTGCCTAGATCCAAGAAAATATAAATATTATATATAAACACTCATCTATGCAATGGAAACATGAAAATGATAAAAAACACAGGATTAAGGCTATGATACCAATGTAAGCAGGGGAATCAAGAAAATGATACAAAATACATAAATTAAAGAAAAAATACTCATGATAGAACGTTCACATGTAAGAACTCCTTAGCACATGAGAATTCATCAAAGCATACATATGATATAGACATATAAAAGAGTATATGCCATACTCAAAGAAGCCGTGTAATTATCCACCTATGAGGGATCATGAGCTAGGTCCCATGAAAGGGCAGTACCAAATGTACTCCAAAAAATGATCGAAGTCCCAAATTATTAAATGATCCAAAATTTCTCTTCTATGAGCCCTTAGCCCTATTTATATGCGCTACCTAATATTGCCTATTATTCTCCATAGCCATAACATGAGCTTTCACCCAAGAAACCTAGAGATGATAGAAATAAGTAAAATGAGTCTAAGTTATACTCAAAGAAGCCATCTAATAATCTATAGATGAAAGATCATGAGCTAGCCCCCATGAAAGCTGTATAATGGTAGTACCAATGTACTCTAAGAAATGACCAAAGTCCCAAATTACAAATGGTCCAAAATTTCTCTTCCATGAGCCCTTAGCCCTATTTATATGTGCTACCTAATATCACCTATAATTCTATTTTTTACAACTTTGGGTATTAAAAAAACTCTTCATTACAAGTTTAAACTAGGTATGTGTGCTAAGTTGCTCAACCATGGCTTCTCCTCATGATGATGGGGCCTTACAAAATATACGCTAAGTAACCCATTACAAAATAGGTTGAGGTTGAACATTGATCTCTAACACATGACTAATCCAATCATATTGTAAGGGGGGTTTCACCTCCAATCATGTGTAGAGGTTAAAAGGCTTAAATCTAGAATTTTGGTTCAAGAGAGCATAGTTGAGCATTATAGCCTCCTCAATTCCACATGTAGGGGTTAAAAGGCTCAAATCTAGAATTTTAGTTCAAGAGAGCATAGTTGAGCATTATAGCCTCAATTCCACATGTTATGCCCTCAAATTAACCCATAAATCATACCACATAATGGCATATAGCTTTCATGAAGTGTATATACCAAATACACCCATAATTGGCATCCCTAAAAGACAATAAATCATAAGAAATTACAACAAGCATATTCACTGTTATTTAACTTATGTATCCCCATTGAATGCAGTCTTCAAAACCTTTCAACATGGAAGGAGGCTGCCAAGTTGCTTCATCTTAAGGTAAACCTTTCCATTTAATAAGGTATTCTTGCAAAGTACAATTGTGAAGACTCCTCTCTCTCAAGCCCAACAATTTCTCTGAAACATATGCAAACATACCATCCTTATTCATAAGAGGTAACTTATTTAAAACTTGCACTTCTGGCCCTATATATGCTTTCAAGTGAGATACATGAAAGACATTATGTATCATTATGTGAAAGGGAGTAACAATTGATATGCCACTTCTCTAACTCACCTAAGCACCTTGTATGGACCATAGAAACGGTGAGCAAGGTTAGTGTTTGTGTTACCCTTGAGAAATCCATATCTTGTCTTAGATATCCTCAAGAACACAAAGTCCCCTCTTTGAATTCCAATGGCCTTCTATGTGCATCTTCATAATGCTTCATCTTCTCTTGAGACTTCTTAATGTAATCTTTCAATGTTTACAAGAGGATTTGCATCTTTTCCACTTCATCCTTAGCATGAGAGTTCACATTTTCTTGCTTGCAAGCCAAAAGGCAACATCCCAATGATCACATGGTAAGTGCCATGTAAGCAAATTCTGCTAAATGCAACCACTCATCCTATGCATGTTGCGTCTCATAGCAATAGTGCGTCGAATAAGTCTCAAGACACTTATTTAACTTTTTCTGTTTGACCATTGGTTTTTGGGTGATAGGCCATACTAGGAGTTAATTGAGTATAGATGCTCTCAAATAGTGTACACCAAAAAGTGCCCGTGAATTTCATATCTCACTATTTGTTGTGGCATTCCAACTTGAACACATACTCCATAAATTGGTGTGTGCAAGCATGGATGCTGAATATCTAGCCTTTGTAGCACAAAGTGGGTAGCTTTTGTGAAGAGATCAACCACCACATAGACACTACCGCATCCCCTCTTTGTAAGAGGAAGGCTGATAAAATGAAGTCCATTGCAACATGAGTCCACTTACCTTTCGGAATAGGTAAGTGCTAAAGCAAACCAACAGTTTTTTTGTGGGATTTTTATTGAGTTGACAAGTCAGACACTTGGAGTCAAGCTCACATACATCTTTCCATAGGCCTTTTCAATCTCTTTATCATTGTATTATAGGTCTTAAAGAGACCTAAGTGTCAGGCTACCATTGGTGAAGAATGCATCTCAATCATCTTTTTTGCTCAAATGCTGAGTGAGGTATAATAGTCCATTATTACACAGTAAAAAATGAGGTAAATAATCACATATACCATACTATAATTTATGTACCATATGTGATGCCTCTTCATCTAGCATGTACAATCTAATCCTTATGAACTTTCATGATGCCAATGAATGTACCCACATCCTTGAAAGTGAATCAGCCACACCACATTATCCTTTTTCTTTCATGCAAGTGATCTCAAAGTCATAAATTTAAAGGGTTGCTAGAGAGAGATTGGGTTTAGATTAGAAGTACTTGAGCACCCTATGATCGCTTCTCACATAAAACTTCCTTTCATAGAGATATTCAATTATGATATATTTTTATATTTTCTTTATTATTTAAAAGGTATTAGAATTATTAAAAAACACACTATTTTGTCCACCCACCACATCTACTATTTAAAATGCTAAATTTCTATAGATCTAGTCAGTGGATTGGGAAAGCTTACTAGAATGTGGATTTAAGGTAAAATTACAAATCTAACGGTTGGATTTTTATATCTGTAATTTGTAAATTTTGTTGTGACTTTCAGAGGTCCATAAATCAATTGTAATTTAATTTAAGAAAATTAAATATTGATTTTTTAAATCTAAAAACTCTAAAGATTATTGTACTTATTACCATGATTTTTTTGATAGCTAATTTATTTCAAAGGGTTATATTTTTAAATTATAAAAATATAATTTTTTAAAAGTCCATGTATTTAGTTTAAAAAAGTAAAATTTTAAATTTAATATTTTATGAAAATATTATTTTCATAGGAAAAAACCTTTGAATTAAATTTTAAAAAACACCTTAAGAAAGAAAATATAGTTATATTATCAAAGGAAAGATAAAAAAATTATTTAAAAAATATATTTAGATATGATAAATATATAGACTTATAAATATTTTATGATTAATTGGATAATTAAGATAAATACACAGATAAAAAGAAATCTATCATGTACTATTTAGATATATCCAATGAAATGTGAAGTTGATAAGCTAATTTTTTATATAAGCATAGATCTCTAGTACTATCCCATGAGGCCTCATAGATTTTTCTCTCTTAGCTTCCGTGGAGAATGATTTCTCAAAACCGTAGGAGTTGAAAATGTGATATGTCCTGGACTTCCCTCCATCCACCAAGCTCAAGAGGAGGAGAGAAAAGGATAGCTCATGAGATGAGAAAAAGAGAGAGCGGAGAGCACGTCAATGAGCACACATATCGTTGATCACAATCCAAGCCATGTGTGGTTGATTTTCCTGATTCCCATAATCAACCTCGTCCATGTCACCAAACACTAAGCTTTTTGATGGTCTGTCTTGCTTGGATTGGTACATCCCAAATTCACGAGAAACTCTCTCCTTATATGAACATTGCAAAAGAGTAGCACCTTGGTATGTTGGCAACCAGCATCTTGGCTTGATTGTGGCATACCTCCATTCTTGAATTTACTTCTCAAAGCTGATATCTCACTCTTGAAGCCCTCAAGAAGTTGAACTTGAAGTTGGGATTGCTGTTGATTAAAATTCTCCATCATAGATCTCATCATTGACATGAGTGTTTGCATATACAATGAAGGGGACCTAGGGCTTGCACTCATTAGCATGGAGTACACACATGGGGTTGCACTCATTAGCATGGAGTACACACATGTCCCACTCATCATAGGGAGGAGTAGCACCTAAACATGTAAGGACTTTCATGAATCAACCACAATGGAAGCTTGCTCTAGGCAAGAAGATAACCAAAATGGTAATATGTCAAAATGGTACAATATCCTAGGGCTAGTTCATTTTATAGTCCCAAGGCCCCCATATGCCCTACACAACATATGTGCAAATGCCCCTAAGTCCAATGTGCCTAGGCCCATCCCCCATATGTATGTGCTCACTAAAATCCCTTCATTACAAACCATCATCTCCTACAATGAATTCACCCTCGAAATCAAAGAGTGGTCGTGCACACATATACAAAGGCTAAATACCAAAGCCAAAAATCATTACATAAGTCACTATCATGGAAGACCTAAATACCATAACATGAATACTATGACCTCCAAAGTCAAATGGAAAGGTTGAGGGACTCCCATCTCGATGATAAAGCTAAGCAATATCCCACTTGGATCAAAGGGAAAATGTGAGAGACCACTATCAATGATGAAGGTAGCCGAATATCCCCCTAGGGTCAAATAAGAGATGAAGGAGGCCAATGTCGATGACGAGGCTAGGTATCATTCCTCCTAGGTCAAATGGATAAATGTAGTATACATCACAAATCCTCAAATCCAATGTGACAATAGCTCCTAGATCAAAAGGAAAGCTCAAGTCCGAGGGATAGCTCATAAGCCCATCCTCGTGACCATAACATGGAACTCACATCTAGGGTATTCGCCGAATGGAAAAAAAACTCCTAATTGGAATGTCAAATGGTCCATGTAGATCAAGGCCAAGGAGATGTCCCAAGTGCATATGAATGGTATGCCATATATAATCATCTACCATACATCCCAAGATATGATGCACCCAAAGATGAATGTACCAACTCCAAAGAAACTAGGGTCATGTAGACAATCATGGAAGCCGAAGAAACACATCTCAAAGGTGGAATCGTGCAAGGACTCATGTGAACCAATGCCGTCATCCACTATAGTATAGCTTGAATCATCTAAGGTATGATCCACTACATCAATGTATATATAGGCACAATCCAAAATATGCAACATGCCATTATATGTGAAACCCTTCGTATTAGTGTGGTCCTCCAAAGAAAAAGCATGATTGTTAGAATCACCATAAGCATCGTCATCATCGCTGAATACTGATAGTGTATCCACACATGAGAAGAAAGTGGCATCATCCATCAAATCACTGACCATGTCATCCTTACAATCTCTAAAGTCATCATCATGATCATGGTCTGTGTCCATCAATGGTATCCATGTATAACCTATATCCCAAGATAGGTCAACCTTTCTAATCATCGGATCTCAGAAAATGTCTAAAGCTCTCTAAATCCATATGCACAATCTTGTATCTCCTACGAGGTCTAACCTCATGAAAATCATCACTAGTCTCATGCATCATCCCTGACTACTCTACTCTATCCACAAGAACACTGCCAAGAATGCTATGAATACTAGGAGTACTGGTCCTATCAGCAATATCTCCACAAATAGAAATCCTAGAAGAACAGCCTAATGCATCTAGCACTAGGAACTCAAGTCTAAGATCATAGTTGCCTCTGTCACTCATATGCAGAGTATTCACTAACCTCAAGTGTGGTGATGGATAGATCACTAATCAAATGCACACAATTCTCTAGAATATCACCACACGATCAACTAGAGTGTCCACATGATCTGTAGGAAAGATGATAGGCATAGAAGTGTCGATGCTTGGTATGCTCGCTGCCATCTCTATTCTCAAGATCATGCCCACATGATCTGACTCTCACACATCACTATCACATAATACATCATCATTTGCATGTGTTAGTGACATCATGTGCATGTGTGTGTGATACATCAATATCATGTGTGTGTGTGTGTGTGTGTGTGTGTGTGTAATACAACATTGTCATCCCCATCATAATACAATGAATGAATCAATCTAGGTAAATGAGAACCAATGAGATGATGGCTAGTTGATGTTGTGGGTGAGTCATAGAAGCTATCGAGGCCCATGCAAACACCATTGCAATAGCCACAAAAGTGTAAGAAATCTTGATACGTGTCCTCTCCAAGGATCAAAACCTGTCATGCCATAACTCACCAAATGTATCCCATGAATGATCACCGTGATCATCATCATCCATGGCAGCTGCACGAACATCATCATCATCCTCGACAGAATGACAAGCATCAAACCCATACTTACATGTGCACCACACCTCCCAGAAGTGCTGGTATGTGCAAAGGGTCCCAAATTGACCAATGAAATCCAAGTAGAAAAACCATAGATCCTCGTCTAATCCCATACAAAAGAATGTACTCATGTATACGTGTACATAGCCCTACGCTCATCAAAATAGTAAGATAATGTTGCGTGCTCATCCCAACTAAACATCAGATAACCATGATATGCACATAGCTTGCCTGCATTGCATACCTACAGATATTGCACATCAGTGCCATATGAGCATCCAAAATGCCCAAAGCTCGAGGTGCATGTGAACAAACACCAATAAGGCCTAAGGTGTGTACATAAACTCACAAAATCTCTAAAATGTGTGACACAAATCCACAATGTGCTAACGCACATGATCAAAGCTATAAAAGCACAAATAGTGTGGGAAAAACACTAGCAATGCCAAAGTGTGTGAGAATCAAGGCTAACAATGCACAAAACGCACATCTGTGTGAAAAAGCCCAAATAATGCATCAACATGTGTGGCACACCTTGCACGTGTGAAAAATCACCAAGGGACCTCAAGGCATGTGAATAAAACCCATGAAGCTCTAATGCACATGAACAAACCCATCAAAGTATAAATCGTGTGAAAAAGGCCCGGCATGTGGGCAAGCCAAAACAACTCCAAAGGTACGTAAATTTCCCTAAGGTCAAAAGATGTGTGAAGAGGTAAGATTGGACAAAATATGGATGGGTACGGTGGGAATGGACAAAGTGTAAATGGGCTGACCAAATGATGGGAAGGGTGGACAAAAGAATTGAAAAATTAGAGCAAAAAGTAGGGAATAATGTGAAAGAAGGGAATTGTGTGAAAAGGGTAAGAATCCTTCAAAAAAAACCTCACTTCACTTCATCACAGCACGTTGGTTTGAGCAAAGACTTTTGAGAAAAAAATTATATTCTTTCTTCTCACATTGGTGGCCATTGTGGCTGTGATACTGAGAGCTCTTCTAAAATCTCAATGATGTGCTAGTGGAAACGTCTGTGATGCTTTGCTATAATACCTGAGAGCTCTTCTAAAATCTCAATGATGCACTGGTGAAAATGTCTGTGATGATTTTTTAAATCTCTTATTTAAAGAAAAAAAATGCATTGAATACTTGAGTGCTTAGTTCCCTAAGATTTGTTGAATGTTGCGGTTGGCTTTCGCCTATAATGATGCACTGCAACAAGTTGTAGTTGGTTTTGTGCAGCAATAGACATGAATGTTGCACCAAACTTTGATGAATCTTGATCACAACACCAAGATCTTGAACTCTACAGCCTGCACATCAAGATTTGTGTAAACTTCATTCTGCACATCAAACTGTGTATAGAACTAACTGCATTCTATTCTTGATCTTTCTTTACCAAAGATTGCAAGATTTGTAATCTGCCTCCAAGATCTTTAACAATCTGCACTTTCTTGATGAAAGCAGTACCAAAATAGTGTTATCCATTGTCCAACTACTTGCCCTCTTTCAATGAGAGATTACCCAAATCTCAATGATGAAAAGGCCCCTGTATTATGCTATTGTAGAACTCAATCTTGTTTTTACTATCATGTTTAGCTTAATCTTTTGAGGATTAGCACTAATCCACTACTATAATCACTTTCTTGATCACAAATTTCCTGTATTACCCTTCGTATCTGAATCTTTATCAAGATCTAAAGATGTTGCACAAAGATTAACAGAAATGATAATAGGTTGTAAAGATTAGATGCTTATACCTCTTTTAGGCAAAGATTTGAAATTTGATCAAGCTTTCCATTATTAAAATTGTTGTAGACTCAATTTGTAGTAAAACTTTAGTACTTCAAATCCATGTAGAAAACTTGATTTTCATAATGCCTTTGTAATCTTTACGAATGTGCACCAAGAGTCTTCAAAGCTTCAAAAAGTGCATAATATCTACTCCAATCTAAATTCTACTTTGAAATATATATAAATCTACAGCATAAACTTGTTTAAATTTGTAATAGAATAATATCTACTCCAATCTGAATTCTACTTTAAAAGCTTCAAAGAGTGCATAATATCTACTCCAATCAGAATTCTACTTTGAAATATTTACAATTCCACAACATAAACTTGTTTAAATCTTTGCACTATATTCTTCAATTCTACACTGATCTTGAAACAAATCTTGATTGTCCTTTAACTCTGCACTTGAATCTTTAATACACCGAGATTCTGCACACTTTATTGAAATTGCACGAAGATTTTGCACACTTTCTTGAAACTGCACCATGGTTCTACACAACAACTTTTAGTATCCCTTCAAGAACTCAAAGATTTGGTAATCTAGGGTTCCAATTTTAAAGAAATAAAGTCTCTAATAATTAATCTTTGAAAAAGTATACTCTCTAAGTAAGATAATGCAAAAAATCACTTAAATTTTTTTTATAAACCCTAATTTTAAAAATCAAGAAAAATTTCAAGAAATCAAGTAGTAAAGTGGATTAGGGTTTTTTAAAATAGTAATTAATACAAATTCAAAAATAATTAACATAATTTCATTGCTAATCTTCTCAATTCAAGAAATTAGCAAATATGTGCACACACAAAAATTGTGCATGGAGTGTAATATGAAATCTCGATTTTCCATAGGAATTTGTCAACTTAAGGAAGAGAATGTACATATAAAAAATGCGTCATAATTTAATTTTACTTGTTTTCAATAATACTATGTATGCAGTTTGCAAGAGGTTGAAGGTAAAAGGATTACTTGTGAGAAACTTTGGATAATGAAGCTAATATATTAGTGTAATGTAATTTTGATTGATAAGCATGTTATAACATATGTATGAGTAGATTTAGACCTCATTCATGGTAGACTCAAAAAGATCACTTATCAGGTGCTTGAATGCTCCTTTGTTGAGCATGTCTCTATGCAAAATAATTTAACCTTAATATGTAAGTTTATTCAATGTTTTGATCTATGAAATCTATTTGTAGCATAATTTATATTATTGAAAACATAAAAATTTATGGGCCAAGCATTTTCCACCTCAAAAGTGTCAGTCTTAACTTTGATATCATTAATGTTGGTAAAAGGAAAGGTTGAGAAATTTCTTGCCTATATAAAAGTCTAGCTCAAAATGTAAGTGAATTTTTAAATAAGGGCATTGGAAACCACACCTAATTTTTAAATTATAGCTATCATTCAAAAATTAAAAACAAAATTCAAAGTAAGCCCAAAGTGGAATCACTCATAGAGAATGGATACTCTAGTTTTTATAATAGCCATACCAAAAAAAATCTTCTCTTGAATACTTCTTTGTGAATATAGAGTTGTTTATAGTGCATAATGTACCCCTTGTAGTATAAATAATAATAAAATGGACCTCAACCCTAGGTCTTTCATTACAAGGTTTTTGTGAAGGAGAAGTAAGGAGAGAGAGTAAGAGGATTTAGAAGACAAACACATATGTAGAGAGGAACACTATTGCTTTGTGAATTTTGGGTGCATTATCCCCACAGGCCTTCATATAGGCATTTTGGAATGAGGTCTTAACACAAGAAGAGTGGGTTGATCCATTGTGATTGTATACTCTTTGTGTTGGCATGTGGGTTGATCCATTGTTATTGTACACTCTTTGTGTTGGCATACCTTGTGGATGCTCATCATTGAAAGCCAAATATATATACACGTGCAAAAAAAGCACTTATAGTGTGAGATTGGGCATAATGTCAGATTTTGTTTACATAAATACCATTATTTATTAAGGCCCAACACTTCAAACAATCTCTCCTTCAACTATGAAGCGAGCCTGAAGCTAGGCTAGAAAAATGGGTGGGAAAGAAAGTCATTGGTCCTTTTTAAACTAACCGATTTGTTACCAACCATGATCCCCCTCGGCAATAGAAATAGGCATAATGGGCAGGATGTAGAGGCATGATGTGGACTTCACCTCCAAACTCAACAATGTAAAGTGTGCAAAGGCTAGGAACTTGTGTGTGCAATTTAAAGGCTAGCCTTGGTTTATTCAAGCTTGGGCACCCAAATTAGTAATCTGTATAGGCCCTTTCAAATTGAAGAACAAGAGCTGGATGTAGTACTCATAATAGATCTAAGCTTTACAAATGTGTGGTGATAGAAGCTAGAAGTAAGCAAAAGAAAGTGGTAGTAATAAGATGAATGGAAAGCACTTAGATTCATGAGGCATGATAACTAGACCGACAATCATGTCCTTCTAAGAATAAAGGGAGAACAGAAGGGCTTTTATAGTCGTTTCCTAGAAACTATGCTTGTATTTGACATCATGTATGTGCATGTAAAATTTTTATAGTGGTATGGATTCTATTCGTTCCAACTTTGAAGGAGTTTTTTTTTCACTTTCCAATTATTTTGGAATAAAGAGAAGTATGTCAAGGAAAACATAATTCAGTACCTCTTCACGAAAATTGTTTGAAATTTATGAGAGCAGCATAGGCTAACACTAATAGGGTCGGGGACCGGGAGTGTACGTTCGGTCAAGGTAGCCCCACCACCCTAAAAGACACACACACACACTCTCTCTCTCTCTCTCTCTCTCTTTTGTATAAATTCCTCGCTGGGACGGCCTTCTTTGTAGCCATTGCCGAGCCTCCTCCGCCCCCGACGTCCCCTCTCTCTCTCTCTCTCTCTCTCTCTCTCTCTCATTCATTCATCATTCTCTTCTTAATTCTATGGATACCCACCTTTACTTAGTCGCCCAGTTGCAGTCTGTCTCGCGTCTTCGGGGCATTTTCGACTCCGCAACCTAGTCATCATCACCTCAGGTAGCCACAGATTTCTCCCGTCACCACCCTAATTAATTGCATACGATGAGCTTCCTTTATAATTCGAACTTTTCATGGAGAATCCCCAACTGCTTCAAATTTGATGTCAAGAAGCGATAAGCCAATGCCATTTTAGCTAGTATTTATGCTTGCCTTTTTGTATGTATTGAATTCTTGCAGCTGCAACTCGCATTAACTGTGTGGTAATGTTAGACACAAAATAGGAACCTTGATCATCATATATGATGGCATATGGAAGAGTCTCGTTGTGTCTATGGACGTTGGTCTTTTCTGATCTGTATTCGTTTATGATTTCAAGCAGGTGACCGGAGAATGCTTTCGGGAGCGTGCAGCATCGCCTCATTTGTTTCATGGATGAAAATCAGCTCCTTTTAGGACCCTCGAGCTGGTGAATTCCAAGTAACAATTACGGGAGACTGCAAACGAACATTCCATTTCGTGAACCAGCCTCCGGCTGCTACCAAACGTAGTGAGCGTAGGAGCCGATGGCGCGAGTGGCTGGTCTCGAATCCTCGCCCATCACGAGTAGTTGCACCAGCAACATTTTAATGGGGGACAGCAATGGCATCATCGTGATGGGGAAGGATCTCGAGGGCAACAATCAGATACGGATACGAGGCGGCGATCATAGCCTGCACGACGATGACGGCAGAGCTCGTCGCACAGGTGAATTATTATTAATCATCTCATCTTTTTTGCTCAAAATGGCTCTGCGTGTAAACACACTGTGAAGTTGAACGTGGTATGCAGGGAATCTGTGGACGGCGTCAGCGCATGTGATAACGGCGGTGATCGGGTCGGGGGTGCTGTCATTGGCGTGGAGCATCGCGCAGCTGGGTTGGGTGGCCGGACCCCCCATCCTGCTGGCTTTCGCCTTCGTCACCTACTACACCTCCCTCCTCCTCGCCGACTGCTACCGCGCCCCTCATCCCGTTACCGGCACCCGCAACTACACCTACACGGACGCTGTCCGCGCTCACCTTGGTATCATCCTGCCGACGTTTATATAACGGTTCAACTGATCAAACGGAACCTGGTCGTTCAACCTCCTCACTTGTCTGCTGATGCTTATGCTCAGGTGGAAGCCAGATATGGGTGTGCGGCTTTGTACAGTACATCAACCTCATCGGCACCGCCATAGGATACACCATCACAGCTTCAATCAGCATGGTGTACGTAACGTACTAGCACCTGCTTTGATCAGTCATGAGGAAGTGCTCTCCTTTGAATTAATTCCACACGCTTGCTGTCATTCTTTGCAGAGCCATCAAGCGTTCCAACTGCTTCCATTCCCAAGGGAACGACGCTCCTTGTCATGTATCCAACAACCTCTACATGGCACTTTTCGGCGCCTTCCAAGTCTTTCTCTCTATGATTCCAGACTTCGATCGGATCTGGTGGCTCTCCATCGTTGCTGCCATCATGTCTTTCTCCTACTCTTCCATCGGGCTCGCTCTTTCTGTCGGTAAAACCATAGGTAATTTAAGAGTGAGAACATGCATACGTGTCGAAACTGTGGCCAATTAAGTAAGGGGCCGGGTACATCAGATGATGAATTGTGGTGTTGCAGAGAGCGGTCACGTGAGCGGAACAGCAACAGGTGCTGTTGGTGAGTCTCCGACTGAGAAGACATGGCTTGTTTTCCAAGCACTTGGGAACATTGCATTTGCCTACTCCTTCAGCATGATACTCATTGAGATTCAGGCACATCCCCTTTCCCTAAGCTTTGCAGGTTTGTTAAATTGATCAACCCCCCTCCCCCCCCCCGGGAAAAAAGATGCAGTCTGGCTAACGGCTTAAATCACAGGATACTCTCAAATCACCCCCCGCGGAAAATAAAACGATGAGGAGAGCAAGCCTACTGGGAATCGCGGTTACCACCACCTACTACATGTCAGTTGGGTGCATTGGCTATGCAGCACTCGGTAACATGGCACCCGGAAACCTTCTCACCGGATTTGGCTTCCATAATCCATACTGGCTCATCGACTTCGGCAACGTGTGCATTACTGTGCATCTCATCGGCGCCTACCAGGTAATTAGACAAAAATTAAAAAGAGTTGGTCTGATCTACAATTGCATCTCACAGGATTCTAGCAGTAGTATACGTAGTGGTGGTGGTGGTAGTAGTAGTACAGCTGATTGATTGATTGGGGTGTTCCCAGGTTTTCTGCCAACCTGTTTTTGCATTTGTCGAGACTTGGACGGCGCTCAAATGGCCAAAGAATGATCTAATAAACCACGAATACAAAGTGGACCTTTCTTTCACGGGGCCCTTCAAGCTCAACGTTTTCAAAGTGCTGTGGAGGGCAATGTTCGTGGTGTTCACCACCATCGTGGCCATGTTGCTACCTTTCTTCAACGACATAGTGGGTCTGCTGGGAGCTCTTGCCTTCTGGCCGCTCACCGTCTACTTTCCCGTGGCCATGCACATCTCTCAGAACAACCTCAGGAGTTGGACGCCCAAGTGGGTGGCTCTGCAGGGCCTCAGCGTGGGATGCTTTCTGGTGTCTGTGGCTGCGGGGGTGGGATCCATGGCTGGCATAGTGGGAGACTTGAGGAAGTATGCTCCTTTCAAGACCTACTACTGACTTGATAAATCAAATGGGGTCTTAGAATTAGTATCTAAAGTCCTACCAAGGAGCCTTTAGAGCTGGATCAAAATCAAGTCTTAACATTTATAATTTAATGATAAATATAATGTTTCCTCTGGAAAGAAAAGCGAAAGACATGTTCACGTCGCCGTCATGCAAAATGCGTAGTTTACATTCGTATTTGCATGCCATCATCATCATCCATGCGTGAACACATAGATAGATACATAGATACTTGCTGTAATTCTAAGAGTTGAGGAGCTTCTTGCTCTTTCACTGTACTCCAAATCGTGAGAATGGTTTTTTTTGTTTCCTTTGGTTCAGTCCAAGTTTGGGAGTGAAGACTCAACTGATTAAACGGCTGTGTATTCATTCTTGGGTGTGCATTATGTTACTTAGATATGGAAAGATGCTATGCATT
Organism: Cibotium barometz; assembly: GCF_041138505.1. NCBI lineage: Eukaryota > Viridiplantae > Streptophyta > Polypodiopsida > Cyatheales > Cibotiaceae > Cibotium > Cibotium barometz. The sequence continues at coordinate 3,660,583 of NC_141105.1, forward strand.
AATCTTGATCTTGAGTTAATATAGCCGTGGTGGAACTTCGGTCATGAATGTTCTGGTTTCTCTCAGCCAGGGTAGATTTGTTTTTCTATTTCCTGTGATGTGTGTGCTTCGTTTGTTTTGCTTATGGGATGCGGCTAAGTCTGTGGCCTTGAGCTGTAGATCTGGGACTCTATTTTGAGCTTGATTTGATGTTTTTGTTTGTTTGCATATGGACTTCTTGCATTTGGGTATGATTTCTTCGACCCTTTACTTATGTGAAGCTACCATATCATGGCCGCCTTTTGCCTTTTGTGTTTTGATGAGTTGCCCTAGGACCTCAGAGCTTTTTAGGCATGTTACCTCTTTGATGAGGAGGCTAATTAAAGGACCCCAGCGATTTGCAGAGGTAAGATGTTGGATACGCCGAATATGATGTATTTGGTAAGTGCTTTTATAAAGATTTTAGTTCTTTTTTTCTTTTACCAATAGATGTATATACTATATATGTATAGATGTAAAGCTGCAAAGCTGCTTTTTGGTAAAGATGTAATTAAATTTTTGGTAAAGATTTGAGTTCTAATTAGGAGGGTATTACGTCTTTGGTGTGTGACACTGTGTGTTAATGACCAGACGCCGTAATGATTTTGTCCTTCTGATCCATCTCTGCGCTGGCTGCAGCCATAGCTGGAGTTTGCGGTTACTTTTTTCTTTTTGTATTTTAAGCATCTAATTTGTACAGCAGTGACGCTTGCAGGTTGTTAGTCCTCCCGACCATACGGTTATGTAATTAGAAATGATTCCCATTGAAACTTATTGTATCGTAAGGTAATGTTGATACTAATTTAGTAATATTTGATTGCAGGGCTTTGGTATTAATTTCCAAGTTGTGAGATGCCACCGTATAATACAGAACTGTAATGATAGAGTTTATTTGTTTAATATTTTGGTTATTTGGTAAATTCTTGGAAAAAAAAACTATAATATCTTGCAGATAACTTGTAACATTTAAATCTTTTTGGGGTTTTTTAAAGTGATCTAAATTTAGGATATTTGGGCTTACTAGTTCTCAACCTGCGTGTTGTCGGTATGTAAAAGACATTAAGAAGCAAAACGCAAGAATGGAAGCTGGAATACAAAGGGTCAAATCAAGAATGGAAGCCGGAATACAAAGGGTGAAATCGATGGGATTTTTTCCTTTTATTTTTTAGAAATCCAGGATTTCTTTTTTCTCTCCTCTCCTTCTCTCCTTGTGCCCTGGTTGTTAATGATTAAAATGTAATAGATAACCAGACGTCGGTTTTGCACAGACAGTAGACACGTCAATCTTACTAAATGATAAAGGACGATTTAGATATGGAATTTTTATTTTGTTCACATTTAGGATATTTGGGCCTATAAATATGGCCTTAAGTAGTATCTCGATTCTCATGTTTTTGAGTTTTAAGGTACTATTTGGTTCTTTGTTTGTGACCCTTGTTTATTGTTGTCTAAAGTTAGCTCTTTCCCTTTTACATAATTTTGATTCTAAAAGTTTGGTCTTTAGATAGCAAATTTGTGTTAGCATTTGATATGGCTTCCAAAGCGCTTGTCATTTTTGGTTAAGATGTTTAACATCTATGGTAGTCGCATGTATTAGCATTATGTGCATAGTTTAGCATTTGATATGGCTTCCAAAGCGCACGCGTGCAATTATTGATGTGAAGATGTATGACATCGATGACATCAATGGCAATTGCATGTACTAGCATTATGTGCATAGTTTAGCATTATGGTATGGTGGCTTTCAAAGCGCTTGCATTTTTTGACGGTACATGTTTATTAGCGTTACATTCCTAAGTAGGTAGTAGACGTTAACTCTTGTATGTTTTTATGCTGACATGTGCAAGTCCATCACCCCATGGCTTTGTTGTGGCGTGGAGTGCCTTTCAGTATTAACCCTCTACTATCAAGGATAGCAAAACAAGTTTGATCAAACAAACCAAGTAGGAGATGATTTTGGTTCCGTTTAATTTTAGTTGTATATTGTAGGAATTCTTCTCAATGGGGGAGGCATATAACCTGTCCTTCGATTTTTGTTGCTACATGGAAGAAAGTGGACTTACTTTGAAGTATTTTCAATGTGGGAGGGAAAGGAACCAGTATATTAATTAATCGGGTCCATTAAACAAAGCGTTGAAATCGAATTTTTGGGTATTGGTTTGCAAAGAACTACTATGTACAAATGTTGGTTTTAAATGGCGCTAGAGATTCCAAACTCTCATTAAGAGGTTAAATAAATAAAGTAGGAGTTTTTTAAATTGCATATCTATGATCTTTTTTTAAATTGACTTGGCTACAATCTGTCTTGCTAGCTTGGAACTTTGCTTTATACAAGTGGGTTTGTTCACAAAAATATACATCAAAAAGTGAATTAATGCTCACACATCATGTGGTGTGATGTCCATGGCTGAGTTCTTATCATAGTAAATCGCTAAAGCAATAATTATTATCCTCGAAATTTTTAAAATTTGGAAAAATAAAAATTACTATTCGAAGGTTGGTAGGTGTTACTTGGGGTAAGCTTAGTGCTCATACTCTCAAACAGGCATCCTCTGTAGCTCGAGCACATGTTCCATAAATTGATTGGCCACTTGGGAAGCTGAAATTTGAGTTTGAAACAAAACGAGTAGCTTTAATAAGCCTATCCACCACCACAAATATGGAATCCATCCATATCCCATTTGGCTTATAAGTGGAATCTTTACATTGTTGACAAGGTAGGCATTGGGGAACATAATCAACCACGTCCCTCCACAAGCCCATCTAATAGAAACATTGGGAGACCCAAATGTCCCGAAAGTGAAGCCAAAAGCAAATGGGTAACATAATGAGGGTACCACAGATATGGAATCCATCCATATCCCATTTGGCTTATAAGTGGAATCATTACCTTGCTGACAAGGTAGGCATTCGAGAACATAATCAACCACATCCCTCCATAAGCCTCTCCAATAAAAACATTCAAAGGCCCAAATGCCTTGAAAGTGAAGGTAAGTGCATCTTTTACAACACTTATACCTTGTATGAGAAAATGGGTAAAATAATGAGGGTACTCATCACATGCATCGGGGCAGCCACTCCTTTTGTAGGCTTGCAAGATGGAAGAGAGAGAGAGTACATGTTCACATTGGAAGAGAGAGAGAGTACATGTTCACATTGGGGTAGCCACTCCTTTTTGTAGACCTCCGAAATGGGAAGAGAGAGTACATATGCACTTACGTGAAAGAGCATCAACTACCACATTCTCATTATCGGTGTGTAAGATATGAATGAGTACTATATGATTACTTCTCACCTTGACTATATGACGGCTAACATCTCTTGTTCTTCTCTCCTATTGCATCCCAAAAGAAGGCCTCTTTCTTGAGTCTATCGGTGGATTGAATGGCAAAAGATGCATACTAGTGCTCAATGAAGAAACTCCCAAGAATCCCCTCAATTAGTAGTGTTGGTTGGAGTAGGCCATTCCTTGACACATTGCCCCTTCTTTGGATCCACCTTGATCCAAATACTCCACCTTCTCTTCTCCATGAAAGAGCATTTATTCTCTTTGGCATACAACTTCTTCCCAATGAATTTTGTATCTCTCTCTCACAATTTGTTGAGGCATTCCATGTAGCTTGGACACATGTTCCATAAATCGCGATTGGCCACTTGGGAAGCTAAAAATTGAGTAAGCCTATCCACCACCACATATCATACCACTTGGCTTGTAAGTGGAATCCTTACCTTGTTGAAAAGCTAGGCATTGGGAAACATATTCAACCACATCCCTCCACAAGCCTCTCCAAATGAAACTTTGCCTCACTTTGTTTTTTGAAGAGAACCAAATGCCTTGAAAGTGGAAACAAATGTATCTCTTTCAACACTTATACCTGGTATGAGAAATTGGGTAACATAAGGAGGGTATTCATCACATACACCTTGTTACAATATTTGAAACATTGGGCAGCCACTTCTCTTGTATATCCTAAATCTAATCTTTGTAGACCTCCAAGATGGAAGAGAGAGAGAATATGTTCACATATGTTAAAGAGCATCGATCATCACATTGTCATTATTGGTGTCTACAATATCCAAAAATTATAATTTTCAAGTGGCAAATCATTTCTTTTGCTTGGAAGAAAGATTGGGTTGTGATATGAAGTACGTAAGTACTCTATGATCACTTGTCACCTTGATTGTATGATCGCTAACATCTTTTGTTCTTGGTATAAAATAGCCCTTGTTCTTGTATGATGGATACCACATGCATCCACCCTTATGGTAAAAGGTAAGGAAGCTCTTTTCTATCTCTTTCTTGAGCCTATCATTGGATGATGTGGCAATAGATGCATACTGCTCAATGAACAAATCCCCAAGAATCCCTTGAAGTAGTTACAATCCAAAGGTCATACCATGAAATGTAGTCCTCTTTCGGTGCAAAAAATTTTCTTGAACTTATCTCCTTTTCTCATTCTTATTTGGTGATTACACGGTTTTGAAATCTCTCTTGAGCTCATCAATTCTAGGTATGGGAGGTAAGCTTATTAAGATCTCTATAATCGAAAACATAGGAGAGGTGAGTGGACTTGGTGATACATACCCTATCTCCATGAGCTCTTGGACTTGCCTGGCAACCTCCTCTCTCAAACCTATAGAGTGGTTTATTGACTGGTTTAGCATTTGGCTCAAGGTTATAGCTGCATCATCAATATCTCTCCTTAGGTGGCAAACACTTAGGGAGGTGAAATACATCCTTGTACTCTTCAAAATTTGAACCATCTCATTGTTAGGGGGCTGGGCTATCCACCTTGGATTTTAGTATCATTGATGAGTTGAAAAACATAGACAGAGCTCATACTTCTCATTTTCCTCTTTAATTGCTTGAATTTGACAATCCAAAGGGCATAACCATGAAATGAAGTAGTCCTCTTTTAGTGCGAAAAGTATTCTTGGACTTATCTCCTTTTCTCATTCTTATTTGGTGATACACGGTTTTGAAATCTCTTTTGAGCTCATCAATTCTAGGTATGGGAGGTAAGCTTGTTAAGATCGCTATAATCAAAAACATAGGAGAGGTGAATGGACTTGGTTATATGAACCCTATCTCCATGAGTTCATGAACTTGCTTGTTGGCAACCTGCTCTCTCAAACATATAGAGTGGTTTATTTACTGGTTTAGCTTTTGGCTCAAGGTTAGTTGTATCATTGACATCTCTCCTTAGGTGGCAAACACTAGGGAGCTAAAATACATCCTTATACTCTTCAAAAGTTGAACCATCTCATTGTTAAGGGGTCCACCTTGATTTTCAGAATCCTTGATGAGTTGCAAAACATAGATAGAGCTCATACTTTTCATTTTCCTCTTCATTTTGCTTGGAAGTGATGAGGGAAAGCATACTTTTCATTTTCCTCTTCAATTTGCTTGGAAGTGATGAGGGAAAGTGTCAGAGAGTAAAGCATCGTATCCATCTCACAACTCCCTACTAACACTTAGCTATCCATTCTTGGCATTGGACCTATTTATGATATTGGGATGTAATTGGTAGAGTACTTTGGGACACATGTACATGAAGTTTATGCAAGTACACTCAATGGCAATACATGGTAACAACTTCATTCTCCCCATGGATTTTGAATTGATAAAGCTATGTATATGGACCACTCTTCCATGTAACCTCAAAGTAGTGGCTCTGCTATACCTATTGATATGATATGATATTGGGATGTACTTGGTAGAGTACTTTCGAACACACGTACATGAAGTTTATGCAGGTATACTCAATGGCAATACATTGTAACAACTTCATTCTCCCCATGTGGAAGTTCAATGGGTTGTAATCTCAGATTTTGAATGGATTTTGAATTGATAAAGCTATGTATATGGACCACTCTTCCATGTAGCCTCAAAGTAGTGGCTCACTTGCACCCTGCAAGAAATTCATATGATATGGAATATATATAGGTTGATTTGCCACTCAGATTGAATGGAAATGTATGATCCTCCATAGAAGGAAACTCTTCCATTGCCTCTTCATGGTAATCCACATAAGCATCCTCTTCCATAACAATCATGCTCACATGAGCCTTCTTGCCTTTGCACACCTGGTCTTTACTGCACTTCTCCCTGTCAAATTAGCCTTCTTGCCTTTGCAAACATAATTAAAGGTCTTAATACTTAAATACTTGAGTCAGAAAGTTGTGTTGTTGTCTATGGTGGCAAACTTTATTGAGTAACTTGTTGATGACAACATGGAGGATCCTTCCAACGTGACTTTACAAGAACAAGACGATGATATTGAAAAGTCCTTGGATTCTTTATCTCAAAATTATGAGTCGCAAACGGTGGACTTCTTTGAATAACTTGGATGAGTACTTCACTACTTTCAAGCCAAACACGTCAATAGATAATATTCAAGTAGCATATATTTAGGTATCATCGAGAGAATCTTTAGATCCTTCTGCATTACAACATAGCCAAATCAATTTCAAGCCTAATATTTGGAAGTCGACAAGAAAGAAGCCATTTAAAGCATGACAATAAGATAATACAGGAAACTTTTTCAATATTTCTCAGTCCAAGCTTCACCACAAGGATAAATAGCCGAAGCTCTTCAACAACGTCTATAAATCTTTCATCAGAAGTTTCTTATGTAGTTGGAGTCTTATTTTGTGTGGGAGGGAATGTTACGATTATGACTTTATCTCTCTAACTACCCTTTATTAGCCTTCAATCATTGAAAGGACACTAGTGAAGGGTCACCCACCCTGTCAGATGGGTGGGCCATCATTAAAGGACACATCTTCAGAGAGATATCTATTGATCAAAGGATACATCTCTACGTCCAAAATTATAGATGTGCCTCTTTATTTGTAACTCTTTAGGCCCTATTTAAGGAGGCCGTGTCTGTGGGGTCAAGGTTAGAAGATTCAATTTTTATTCACCAAATATGTTCCATGTCAATATGTGAAGTCTCTGAAGAAATTATTGAAGGAAGGCTAACGCTAACATGAAGTGAATGAGCTATTGCATGTTTTTCTTTTGAATTATCTAAGCAATCTTTTGAAGTTGAAGGTTCCACATCATGGTCTTGAGTAGCATTAGGTCGTGCAAAATCCCATCTTTTGTTATTATAGGGTGAGGATTGTGAGGCTGGTCACGTCCAGTCATGTCCATGATCAGAAGCATGTGGTTGAAAGAACTGCTAATGCTCATAATGATAAGAAGATAACCCTTATCGTTGACAAGGTTGTTGCACGAATGGTTCTAAGGGGGGTTGGGTCAAAGTTTAAAGTTGCCCTGATGAGGACTATACATAACCATCACAAGTCATATGTGAACTGCTACCATAATGACCTTGACAGATTGATGTTTCAGAATTTGGATTCAGATCTAAAACAAGCTTGACGTAAAGAATGGCGGTAGCAAGGTCAACAGGTTGTACTTTTGCACATCGGTAATGAAGAATCAATCTCTAGTATCAAATTAGTAAAGTGTGAGACATAACAAGCTAGAGAACCATTTTGGTCCAAATAATGTAAACAAGTTCAGACTTGAAAATCCGCATTGGTAGGAATACACCGCTTACGGATTACCCGATCAAATTTTTCGACATTGTAAGTATTTTTCTAGTGTGCCATCATTGTTGCCACCAAAGTAAGGTAGTATCCTTAAGTAAGGATGTGGTAAATGTAATCTTCTTGGTATCAATAAGGACCATAGAGTCAAAATACATGCATAATTTATAAAGCCATTGTTCAAGTACACCTATTGTGTTTCTCTCCTCCATAATACTTGAGGGCTTTAATTTCTAATTGTTTTGTTTTACTAGCTTACAAAAGATGATAAAGAATCTGTTATGTGGCCATAGACTCAGAAGCTATTGTTGGAGCTGCTGCTACATCTACTGTAAAGCTTGTTGCTAGTTGGCTAGAGCCGCACTACCAAGCTAGCGGGTTTGGTCCTCTTTATTAGTAGTTAGTAGGTAGAGATGACTCCGAAAGTTGAGGCTCCGGGGGTTGTGGTTGCTCATGCCTTTGGGCCCTAGTGAGAACCATCAACAGGTGGGTGAGGCAGAGGCATATTGTGAACTGGAAAGTGTAGATTGCAAGCTAGGGAGGCTATTATAGAGCACCTTATATAGGTCACAAGATCAGCTAGAACTGAGAGCATCGGGTTTTTTTTGTTGCTAATAAAGAGGGTGATGAGGTTTTTTATTTTTTTATAAGATTCTTTGGGTTGTTGGTTTTGGCTTTTTCTAAAAGGCATGCACTCATTGAAGTTATATGCTGTAAGGTTCCCCCTTCTAAAATAGGAGAAACACTTAAGATAGTCCACTAAGTCTTAACTTGGAGAAAATTTCCTATTTATCGACACCTTGACCACGTAGAGATTCAAGGATACGATTCATAGGTAAGACCTAGTCCTATCCCACAAGGGAAGCGAGATCTTCTAAAAGTCAAATCACCCATAGGGTAATTTATCATAAATTGTGCAACTACTAGACTTGATTTCTAGAGGCAACGCTTTTTTCCTCATCCATGCAAGGCACAGTCGCTGACCTAGTCTTCTAGAATAGAGTTGCCCAAGAACCTAATTATCTAGCGTAGGGCTTTCACTTAATCTATTGGAAAGCTACCCGACTAATCGGGTCCACCCGCCGTCCGTAGGATGGTGCCATCGAGGCATTCCATCCTCCCACTTTCCACCCTACTCACGCATCAATTTGTTTTCTAATTAATCCTACCACACTGTTTGACATAAATAAACATATTCCTTAATTACGGCCCTTTTCACAAGGTTTGTTAAAACAGCCTTTTTACACAATACAATCATGCCAAAGACAAGATATATATATAAAAAGTTGATACATGAATCAATTCCATACAAGCCAAACTAGCTCTCTTATTCTTTTCCTTTATTCTGCCGATGATCTAGAATTCGGCCTTCCAGCCACACTACATGCTGGGCAAAACCCTACGGGACCATACACCCTCTCGTCGGTCGCCCGCCGGCGGCTGGGGCGAGGACTCAAGCCGGCATGTCACCCTCTCAGTAGGCTCCATCACTAGATCCTTCCGTCCCTCAGAGGGATGTCTGCACACTAGGGTGGGCTTATTTACCGCACTAGCCTGGGCCCTCAGAACTAGGCAGCATCATAACCTCTCGCCTCAATCGGCGAACCTTATTCTCCCAATGGTATGAGGGATACCTCTCGGGCTTTGCTAACAACGCCGCTCGGCTACACAAGCACGAAAAGTTAGCGTTGAAGCTAGGAAAAACTTGCACTCTTTAAAAATAAGACTTTCAATGCAATTTATTGAATACAGCATCACACAATTCATAACTTCATACAATTTTATGTCATTATTTTTAAAAGGAAAAGATACACATTTATTAGCACTAATATAGAAAAAAAAACTCTTCTTTAAAATATAACCGAGCTAACCTGGCCACCATTTCCTTGAGGAGCTTGAAAAGGGAGGGTCGGAGGCATCTTCCCTAATCTCGTTGTTGCGTGCTCCTCTCGGGGTAATATTCTGACGTTTTTGTGATGGGGCCATCTTAGACATCGACTTGTAGAGCTCACTGCCGCGATCGAAACGCTTCAGTCGGATCTCAATTCGGAGATCGTTTGCTCACTGTATAAGCAAAAGACTATAGCGCACGAACTCTTTCTTAAGGCAAAAACCTCTTATTAAAGTCTACGCAAATGTGGGGGGGGGGATTGTGAGATGTCCTTAAGACAAAAACGTTTTGCAAAAGGGGAGAAGGGCTGAGGGCTGCTGTAAGTCTATTCACACCGGGGGGGAGGGGGGAGAAACGTTAAGGACACTGCCTCCTAACAAGAGGGAAATGGAGGAAAATTGGCTTATCTCAAAAGAGGCAAATGAGGGGGTGTGAGAGGGGCGGCTACAAGGGGCGGCTATACTGCAGCAAGTACACCACATAGGGACGGACGATGGTATGGACGGTGGTACAACAGGGCATACGCTGTGTAGAAATGCGTGTAGCCTGTGGAGCACCCCGGGGGTTTATATAGCTGAGGGATACGGGTACGGGCGCTACGCAAAGCAAGGACGAAAGGACGGTGTACCGTCAAAGGCTATGGATCAGTGGCCTGCATGGGTCTGGGGGAAAGGTACGGTGACAGTTGTCATCAGGGAAAGGAGTGGTACGCATGTTTATCTCGTCTGGGGCAGCATGGGTGTCCACGTAGGGGTACGTGTGGACCACACAGTGGGCGGCCGTCCTTTGGTACTTGTGCGGCCATCGTACGGGCGCCCTAGTAAGTGTGTACGGCTTAAATTTTGGGGTGGGGTCTCCAAATTTGGGACGCCCACCTCGATTTACGTGCCGGACTGCCCCGAGGGGCGATTTTTTGTCCGAGAGGTTCTCTTGGTTGTTTGGGTTCAGACCGTTCGTCAATCGGAGGCCCAGTCGTGCATTTATTAAGGTTTAAAGGTCGTCGCTTTTTAACTAAAATGATTGAAATTTGCGTATAAGCTTGATCCGGTGTCCGTTTTGGATGCTGTAAAATCCTATATTAGGGTAAAATCGCACGTAGATTCCAAATTTGGGCTCAAAATTTGAAGATTCTAAGTAGAAATGACTCAAATAATAAAATCATTGATTTTTATACCATAAAAACTCATAAATTTATCTATTATATGAACATTTCTTTATTAGTGAAGATGGGTATGTTACATCCTTCCCCCCTTAAAGAAATCGAGATGTCCTCATCTCGTCATGAATTGGGGATAATCCTTTAAGAGTGTAGCTTCATCTTCCCAAGTTGCATCTTCTTCAGGGTAATCTTTCCACTGTACTAGATGTTCTCCAAGAGTTCTATTTCGGAGTTGCCTTTCCCTAGAATCTATGATGCTGCTGGGCTGTATTCAAGGACTCCTTGAGTAGGGATTACAACTTGTTCATCATCTAGAATATGATCGAGACTGGGTACATATGGTTTTAACAAACTTACATGAAATACATTGTGGACTTTGATATGGGCTGGGAGCTGGAGTTTATAGGCACTTTTACCTAGACACTTGATAACTGTATAGGGACCACAATACCTAGGACTGAGTTTCTTATATTTTCCAAGTGATAGAGAACTTCGTTTGGGTCGCACTCGTAGAAGAACTATGTCTCCTTCCTTGAAGATCCTTTCAGACCTCTTGGTGTCAGCATAATGCTTTTGTGGATCTTGGGCAGCTTTAATATCCTTTTGGATTACCTTGGTTTGTTCCTTCATCTCTTCGAGCATTTTCCTGGATGCCTCAACTCTTATGGTCGGATTAGAGAAATTTAGAGGAGACAAACATTCTTGCCCATAGAGTGCTTTGAATGGTGACATTCCTATGCTCTGATGATAAGATGCATTGTAGGCAAATTCTACCAGAGGAAGGTATTGAATCCACCTTCTTGGTTCCCGTCCACAATATGCTCTGAGAATGTCTTCAATTACTTGATTGACTCTCTCACTCTGGCCATCGATCTCTGGATGATAAGCTGTGCTAAAGCAAAGTTGAGTTCCCAGGGCTTGAAATAAGGACTGCCAGAACTTTGAAGTGAAGTCAGAATCCCGGTCACTTACTATCCTTTTTGGGAGACCATGAAGTTTGAGGACTTCCTTGATGAATATTCGAGCAACATCAGAAGCTTTGAAGGTTTTCTTCGCTAGTATAAGGTGAGCTACTTTGGTAAGTAAGTCCACTACTACCAGGATGGAGTCATATCCTCCTTGAATAGTGGGGAGACTTGTGACAAAATCCATACTAATGCACTCCCACTTCATTTGGGAAATATCTAAGGGTTGAAGTTTTCCACGCATCTTGGCCCTTTCAGCTTTGATCCTTTCAGCTTTGATCCTTTGGCATGAGAGACATTGCTTCAAGTACCGAAGGACATCATTTTTCAAGCCTGCCCAATGAAAGCTCTTTCTTACGGCATTTAATGTTTTTGCATAGCCTGGGTGTCCTACAGCACGACTATCATGAGCTTCATAGAGGATTAGTTTCTTTAAAGTAGGATCCTTAGGGATACATAGCCTGTGATTGAAGTAGAGGCTTCCTTCATGAGTGGAGTATCCCTTGATTAGATTCTTCTCTTTCTCTGAATTTCCTCCTTCTTCTACTAACTTCATCATCCTCTGATAATCTGGGTCTAAGACTAGTGCGGTCCACATAAGTGAAACATGGGGGTTTCATCGTGGTTTCTAAGACACGAAAGACTAATGGTAGGGGAGGTAGACTCTAGATTGGGTTGTGTCCCATAACAGCTATTCTGTCGGTAGTGGGTAAGACCTACGTTACTTGGTTATATACCCACCAATCATGTGGTATACGATTCCCATCTATGGTCACAGAGCCGTCGGCGGGTCTGGGAGTACTCACAAACCAGAATAAACAGACCATCTTCAACTTTTTGATCCAACGAATCCGCTTTAAATCGGTGGTGAGGTTCCCAATTCGGTCCGCTTAGATGAAAAAGTATCTCGGCCCATGATTCCAAAAGGGATCTCTACCCACCCTCTTTGGATACGAAAGGGATGAGGGAGGGACAACCTGTCTAGTATCTGCACCATCGTATCACGAAATTCGAAATTTAAGGAGTGACAAGCCGTGTGGAAGATGCACTGGAAGACTAGGAATCTCGAGTAATCGTCTCCCTCTTCCTACAATCATTCAATCACCAATTTAAATTATTCTAGTGAGGTATTTTATCAATCAACATTATGTTAGGTAGAATATACATTCCAAAACAACCTTAAATAACAAGTCTTAGGAACTAAGATCAGCTCTGATACCAATTGTAAGGTTCCCTCCCTTCCTAAATAGAGGAAACCATAAAATAGTTCACCAAGTCTAACTCGAGAAAAAATTCCTTCTCGTCAACACCTTGACCATGTAAAGATACAAGGATACGATTCATAGGTAAGACCTAGTTCTATCCCGCAAGGGGAGCGTGGTCTTCTAAATGATTCTTAAAATCAAATCACTCATAGAGTGATTGACCTTGAATTGGGCAACCTCTATTCTTGATTCTTAGAAATAATACTTTTTTTCCCATCTACGCAAGGCACAGCCACTGGCCTAGTCCTCTAGAGTAGAGTTGCCCAGGAACCTACTTACCTAATGTAGAACTTTCAATTAATCTGTTGGAAAGCTACCCGACTAATCGGGTCCACTATCCATAGGATGGTGCCATCAGGACATTCCATCCTCCCACTTTCCACCCAATTCATGCATCAATTTTATTTTCTAATTAGTCCTACCACGATGTGCGATATATATAGACAAGTTCCTTAATTAATGACCTTGCACATTGTTCGTTCAAATAGCCTTTAACAATGATACAATACTATCAACAAGCAAGGGATATAATGTTCAAAATTATCCGTGCCAGATCTAGGCTCTCTGTTCCTTTACTTTATTATGTCGATGATTTAGAATTTGGCCTTCTAGCCTCTATAGACTGGTCAATCCCTACGGGACCATACACCTTCGGTAGCTAGCGAAGGACTCAAGCTGGCCTATCGCCCTCTCAGGCTCCATCGCTTGATCCTCCCGCTCCTCAAAGGGATGTCTACACGCTAGGGTGGGCTTATTCACCACACTAGCCTGGGCTCGCAAAACTAGGCAGCATCATAATACTTGACTAAACTGGCGAATCTTATCTTCCCAATGATGGTAGGAGGGATACCTTGGGTCGACTCCGGGCCTTGCTAACGTCACCGCCCAGCTACATATAGTACGAAAACAAGGTCAACATTAAGGCAGGGAGAAGATGTACCTGTACTTTTAACTTAATCAAGATATCAATACAATTGCTTAACTAAACCATAGGATATAAGAGACAACATCATTTTCTCTAGGAACCAACGATTGCTTAACTAAACCATAGGATATAAGAGACAACATCATTTTCTCTAGGAACCAAGGATTTCACAAGAATTTTGGTATTTTTTTCAAAGCAAGGAAAAGTAGGAACTTCTTTCTTACACAATTAATGTTAACATTGAAAGTCAATAAAAAACCTCTTTTTTTAAACGATTAAGAAGCTAACCTGGCCATTAGTTCCTTGTGGGATTCCCAAAGGGAGAATTGGCCCGCATCCGAGGCATTCTCTCTAGGGTCGTTGTGTACGTTTCTCGAGGCGATACTTTGGCGTCTTCATGGAGGAGCTATTCTATTCACCCTCTCGTAGCCCACGTTTTCGCAAACTCAACGCTTCAGTCGGATCACAAATCGGAGTTCGTTTGCTCACTTTATGAGCATAAAACTCCTAGGTGGGAACCACCTCTAAGAGAGCCAAAGAGCCCTTACTAAAGTCACCGAATGGGGGGGAGAAAAGGTGTCCTTAAACTAGAATTTGGGGCAAAAGGCTGCACCTACAGGGAGGGAGGGGGAGTTCTCCCTTAAGTCATTCACATGGGGGGGAGGAGAGCAGCTACAAACACCCTCTACTCAACACAAGGGTGAGATGATGAAAAAAATTCTACTTAGTGGTGGACTGAAAAGGGCTTGCTTGGAGAGGGGTTGCAGAGGGTTGTCAGGTACAGTCTCGGACAGAGTGTCGGTTGTAGTCTCCGCACAGAATGTCAAGTACGGGCAGCACAGGATGTCGGGGTGTCGACCGTGGGGGTACTGGGGGGGTATATATAGGAACTAGTACGGGGTACGGTGCAGGGAAAGGGAGAGCAAAGTGGGGGTACAAAGGATGGTGTATGATGAAAGTATGCCAGTTTGTGGTGGCTGCATGAGTCTGGGAAAAGCGATGGTGCTTGTATGTGGGCAAAAGATGAGGTACGCATGTACCTTTTGGGTCAGTGGCCGCATAGTGTCCACATGTTGGTCAGTGTGGACCGTATGCTAGGTCGGTTGGCCTTTGGTCCTTACGTAGTTGTTGTACGGGCACCCAGGTATGTGAACGGTATCCTTTTGGGGTGGGGACTCCTAATTTGGGGCGCCGGCTCGATATGCATGCCGGTTCGCCCGGTTTGTGGATTTTTTTTTAGCGAAACTATCCCGAGTGTTTCCTTGGTCATGGGGGCGTAGACCGTTCGTCAATCGGACACTTGGTCATGCATTTATTAATGTCTGAAGTTTGTCGTATTTTAATTGAAAATAACTAAAAATTTACGTAGAGGCTTGATCTGGTGTCTGTTTTGAGTGTTGTAAAATCCTATATTAGGGTAAAATCGTGCACAGATTCCAAATTTAGACTCAAAATTTTAAGAATCCAAGTGGAAATAGCTCGATTATTAAAATTAATAAATTTCCATCATAAAAAGACCATAAATTCATCTATCAAATGGGCATTTATTATTATTGAAGATGGGCATGTTACTTGTGTTAGTGGCATCATGTGCACGTATATCACTGTGACCATGTGCATGTGTGTGTGATACATCAATATCATCATGTGTGTGTGTGTGTGTGTACAATACAACATCATCCTCATCATCCCCATCATAATATAATGAATGTGTCAGTCTAAGTAAATGAAAATCAATGAGATGATGACTAGTCGATGTTGTGGGTGAGTCATAGAAGCTATCGAGACCCATGCAAATACCACCTGCGATAGCGGCCAAAGGGTAAACATGCTCGATATGCATCCTCCAAGGATACAATCCTCCAAGGATACAATCCTGTCATGCCATAACTCATCAAATATATCCCATGAATGATCAGCATGATCATCATCACCCTTATAATCATCTATGGCCACATCACGAACATCATCATCATCCTTAGAAGTATCCGTGTCATAGTCCATGTCCTCATCAAAAACATAATCACGATGAAGCGAGAGTGTGGGAAACTCAAAAAGTCACCAAAAGAAGAATCATCCCACACAAACAAGACTAAACCATCCATGCCAATGTAACCAAGAAATGAAGTGATAAAATCATTATGTGTAGACCATCTGGCACATATCTCCTCCTCATCAAATAAATGCCGAAAGTGACTAGGCATCAAACTGTGAAGCTCGAACATCCAATATTGGTATGAATATGCCACTTCATGGTAGCAAGAAGTCGATGAGTAAAGATGTAGAGGTCTAAGCCTCAACATGCCAAAGGCATGAGCAGATGTGGCAAAAGATGTGCAATACATGACACGAGAAGGTAAATCACAATAGCAATCATAGAGCCATGATGATAGTGCATAAGCAGCTCTCCTGCAATCACAATCAGAAATGCTATCAAAATGATGTCGATGATGATACGAATCTACACCATGGTGGCGATCAAATGAAGGATAAAAGTAATAGGAATAACCCATGTTCGCATGTGAAGAACTAGCAATAAAGCCTTAGGTGAGTAAACAAACGCACAAAATCCCCAAAATGTGTGACACAAGCCCAATGTGTGCTAACATGCGTGATCAAGGCTATATATAAAATCACAAATAGTGCTAGCAATGCCAAAGTATGCGTGAATTAATGCTGATAGTATACAAAACGCACATCACGCGCGTGAACAAGACCAAATAATGCATCGACATGTGTGGCACACCTCACATGTGAAAAATCACCAATGGAACTCAAGAGGTATGCATAAAACCCACAATATGCCAAAAAAAAAAAACATGTGAACAACCCTAAGGTAAATAGACGAAGTAGATGGGTAGTGTAAATGGTAACCCTAAACATTCAAACTCCTTTCTTCTTCTTCTTCTTTTTTAACACCACTGTGGCCTTTACGTTTGAAACTCCCTTCTTCTCTTCTCTTCTTTTTACTACTGGCGACCATAGACGGTTGTAATGAAATGGACTCTGAGCTTTCTTTAAAGCTCAATGATGCATTCTGAAGCAGGCCAAAGCTATTGCCTTGTTGTGATGGACTCCCTTGAGGAGTTGGCTGAGCTGAAAATGAAAGAGTAACGCTAGTGTGTAGCTATATATATATAAGTAGTGTCCTGCCTAAACACAAGCATGACGATCTGCGCGCTTGCTGAGATCTAATTTGCCACGCGATCTAGCTGCTTTTGTCTATAGTATCTATCTTGCGTGCTGCAGATTGCCAGCTTGTCTTTCTAGCCCAAGCTCTTTTCTTCGGTGAAGCCTCTCAGCACACAACGTTGGAATGAGCTTTGGTGGAGATCTTTGGTGAGTGATGCGCTCACTAAAGATAAAACGAAGTACTATTGGCTGGTTGCACAGCTTGTTGTCGTTTTGTTTGAAAGTTGAGAAGCAACACTACTGACGCAGAAATGATTAATCCTCTGCTCATTCGCCTAAAATGCTAGATGAAACTGATGACGCTGCAAGACAAACATCTTGAGCCGCCTTACTTTTCATTGGATGCAACTGCTCCTCAAGTGTAATCATTGTCCACTCTCCAATTGTTTGTCCTCTTTCAATGAGAGCTTAATCAAAGCTCAATGATGAAAAGACGAATGTATTATGTTATAGAATTTGATCTTGACTATATTGTTATATTTAGTATTAATCTTTCAAAGGTTAACGCTAAACCATTATTGTAATCACTTTCTTGATCAATAAATTGCTTGTATTATCCTTTGTATTTGGATCTTTATCAAGATTTCAAGATTTTGCACAAAGATTAATAGAAATGATAAAGATTAATAGGTAGTAAAGATTAGATGCTTACACTTTTAGTCAAAGATTTAAAAGCCTTTGTAAACTTTACAAATCTATACCAAGATTCTTCAAAGCTTCAAGAGTACATAATATTTGCTCCAATTTAAATTTTGCAACATAAGCTTGTTCAAATCCGAAATAGAACTATATATCTGAATAGTCTTTGTAATAATCTAGACAAAACTACAATCTACATAAAATTGTAGTCTGAACAATAACTCTGCATTGATCTTGAATTCTATGCTCAAATTTGCAAGAAAACTACAATAACTCTGTAAAATAGATCTTCAATAGATCTTCAATCTGTTGGCTATTGTTAAAAACCCTACCAAAATCTGTAATTCATCTCTAATATCTTTGATGATCAGCACCTTTCTTAATGAATCTTTTACCAAAAACTATACAACAACTAAGAATCTTTCTAAGAATGTAAAGAACTCAATGGATCTTGCAAATGATAATAGGAAACTAGGGTTTGTGTGAGGATTTGATGAAAAAAGACTAAGTGAGTTAACCTCCCACCAAGAGGATGGAAATAGCCTTCCACAAGCCAAAGTATGAAAGCCATGGGACTCCAAGAGTTAAGATGACTAATATCAAAAGATGTTAAAGGATGTCAAAAGGTATAATAGTAGTCCATAAGTCCCCTTTTATACTTGAGCCCATGACCAAGGTCCTGAACGTAATCTAAAGTTGTTGCTTCGTTACACACAAGCAAATGATACTCTATCTTAGACGGAGCTGGGTGTCTAGGGCAAGAGGGATCCACGCCAAAAATAGACCTCCACAGGTTGGTGGGCAACCCATCATGTACAAACAACCAGAAAAAGTAGGAAATTTGGCTCCTCCTATATAAGTAGAATTGTGTAAGATAATCATAGAAGCCATAGAAACATGACTGAAAGTCAGGATATGCAAGATCAAATGTGAATTTATGTCATTGTCCCATTTAACATTGCTCAAAAAATCAAAGGCATGATCCACTACATCAATATGTTTATGAGCATGATATAAGCCATGCACCATATCCTCATGTGTAAATCCCCTATGTGTGTATGATGATCCAAAGTAGAAGCATTATTGAAATCATCTTCAAGGTCACTAAGATCATCCCCATAGGTGTCATCTATCTCTATCATGGTACTCCTATATGACCTATATTCCATGATAAGTCAATCTCTATCAGTGTACTAGATCTTAAAAAATCTCCAAATCAAAACTAAAACACTCTAGATCCATGTTTATAAATATACCTTTGCTGTGAGGGTTTCACCTCAACAAACTCATGACTACTCTCATGCACTATGCCCGATTGCTCAATCACATGAACTATCTCAACCCAAACACTGCTAAGTAAGCTATGATGAATAGGAGTAGTGATCATATAAGGATTGTCTCCAAATGTGAAGTCTCTAGAGGAGTAGCCGAACACATTTAACACTAGAAACTCAGGCCTATACTCCTCATGGTCTATCATATGCTCAAGAACACATGAAGTATCATCAATCTCATGAGCAATAATAGACGTCTCACTACTTTAATGCTTATGATTATCTAAAAGACTCTCGTGATCAACTAATGCATCACCATGAAGGTAGATAGATGTAGGAATATCACCACTTGTAATGCTCACAATATGCCCGATGCCATGCTTGCCCTCGAGATCATGTCCACATGATCTAACTCACAGACATCACTATCACGTACATCTTCATCAGGTGTGTATGTGTCATTATCATGTGCACGTATATCAATATCATGTGCATGTGTGTATCATCATGTGCACGTGCATCAATATCATCATAAGTATGTGTGTGCGATACGCCATCATGTGTATGTGGGTGCAATATATCATCATGATCATCTGAAATTGTGTCGGTGTAGTTGGCATCCTCAGGAACATAATCAAGATGACCTAAGGGTGTGGCACACTCAATCAAGTTACTGAAAGAAAAATTGTCCCATCATGCGAACAGTGCCAAACCATTCATGTCGATGTAGCCAAGTAATGTAACCATTCATATCGATGTAGCCAAGTTGTCATGTGTGGACCACCTCGACCATGTGGCACATGTATCTCCTCCTCATCAGATAAATGCCCAAAATGAGTAGGCATCAAACTCTAAAGCTCGAACAACTAATACTGACATGAATATGCCTCCTCACATCATAGTAAAAAGTTGGAGAGTGAGGATGCAGAGGTCTAAGCTCGAAGTACCAAAGGGATGCGCGAATGCGACAAAAGATGTGTGATACATGATATGATATGGCAAATCAAAATAGCAATCGTAGAGCCACAAGGATAGTGAATAAGTGGCTCTCCGATGATCACAATCAGAATTACTATCAAAGCGAGATGGTGATGTGGATTCACACCATGGTGATCAAATGAAGGGTAGAAGTAGTAGGAATAACCCATGGTCGCTTGTGGACACTACCCAAAGTGTACACCCCAAAACATGATGCACAACATGTGTAAACAACCACCAACATGTGTAAACAACCACCAAGGTGTGTAAACAATGGTTTATAGGAGAAGTGTGAAAAGGTCAAAAGGGATAGAGGGTGTGAAAGACTAAGGAGTGTTAAGAGACCAAAATAAACCCTAGTTTGATGTAAATAGGAGCCCTTAATTTTTAATCTCAAACAACCTCTCTTCTTGCCATGCTCCCACTGTGGTGGCCGGCCCCTAATACAATGACCACACAAGACTCATGGCCAGTTTGGTGGTCAAGCTGAAAGCTTGAGAGCTTGAGCAAGCCATTATCATTGAGCAAGCTCAATGATAATGGCTTGCTTTGTTTGCTAAGCTTTTGTTTTAAAGAAAAAAATAGTTTTCACAAGCTGATGAAAAAAAAACGTTGCTACGCTTGTGTGTGACTGTGCTAGTGATGAGAAAAGTGTGCTACGCTTATTGTCTATGATAGTGATGAGAAAAGTGTGCTACGCTTATTGTCTATGCTGAGCCTAAAGGAGATGAAGCACTCTCTACTATCAACGGGCGACCCCAAGGCTAAGAGCCTCTACAGAAAGTCTTAAAGACCATGGAGCGCTCTCTGCTATCGCTAGCGACCCCAAGACTGGGAGCCTCTGCATTGAGCCTTGGATGTGATGAAGCACTCTCTGCTGTCGTGCTGACGACCCAAGGCTGGGAGCCTCCTTGAAGGCAATGAAGCACTTTACACTGATGCACTACTAAGATGATGGCTACTAAGATGATATGACGCCTCATAGCAATGAACATCAAAGCAGCAGTTCTCTTTCTTTCCTTCTCCTTGGTGATCACAGCATCTCCACCTTTGGTGAAAAGCGGGGGAGAACCCATGGAACTAGATTCATGTTAAGTGCGAGAGCTTTCGTATACAGATGCATACCATTCCGATGCACTTGTGACATCTCTTGGTCTTGATCTACATGAACCATTTGACATTCCAATTAGGAGTTTTGCTTCCATTTGGCGGATGCCTTCAATGTCATTTCCATGTTTTAGTCCACAAGGATGGGCTGATGAGCTATCCCTTGGGCTTGAGCTTTCTTTTTGACCCAGGAGCTATTGTCACATTAGATTTGAGGCTCCATGATGTGTACTTCATTTATCCATTTGATCCTCCACGAGGATTCTTACCTAGCCTTGTCATTGACATTGGCTTCTTGCACTTTACTTTAACCCTGGGAGATATTCGACTGCTTTCATCTCATCGACAGTCGTCTCTCACTCTTTCCCTTTGATCCAGGTGGAAGATTGCTTAGCTTCATCATCAAATGGGAGGCCCTCATCCTTTCCATTTGAACCTGGGAATCATACTTTTCATGTTATGGTATTTGGGTCTTCCATGACAGTGCCTTGGTCATGATTTTTGACTTTTATAGATAGTCTTTTGTATATATTTGATTTTTTCATGACCACTCTTTGATTTCGAAGATAATCATTATAGGAGGGGATGGTTTGTAATAAAGCAACAACTTTAGATTAGGTTTAGGATCTTGGTCATAGGCTCAAGTATAAAAGGGGGCTCATGGACTACTATTATACCTTTTGATATCTTTTGACGTCTTTTGATATTGGTCATCTTTACTCTTGGAGCCTCATGGCTCTCATACCTTGGCTTGTGGAAAGCTATTTCTGTCCACTTGGTGGGACGTTAACTCACTTAGGCATCATGGCCATTATATGAGATTATTCCTTAATCTTGTATTAATCCATGGTGATTGTCCCTTATCTTAGCTTTATGATCACTCCATTTCATTATGAGAGTGCAAAGGAGCATAGAGGATTTGGGTATCTATAGCCCACCCCTTGTCACTACTAGTCCATAGGCTCGTAGCGACGACAGAAGCGACGCAAAAGCGTCGCTTACGCGACGTCTCGAGCCATCGCTACAGGCATCGCTGTTGTATGTCGCTTAAGCAACGACAATAGCGACTTCTGTAGCGATGCATATGCATCGCATAAGCGACGAAATTTTAAAAAGTTATTTAATGTCGCTTAAGCGAGGCTCAATCGCTTAAGAGACGATTCGACATTACGTCGCTTAAGCGATGACGCGCAACGGAAAAAAACGGACAACTACAAAATTTATATACCGGTTGTTGATTCATTTACATTAAACATAATGTTGTCTATATTTTTCTCATGATCTACCTACTGTTGCTCTCTTTGTCGCTTGCTATCTTGCAATTGTGATTGCACTCTGTGCTGTCGTTGTTTTTGCGGAGATTGGTCAAACACCGATGCATAAACGAACATGAATTCTGGTAAACAATGCTATCTAGCTCTCTTTTATTGTTAATTTTTGAAATTGAAACACTCTAACTTTAACTATTTTCAAGCCTTACTTTATCTTTATAATACATATACATATACATATACATACACATATACAATGTGCATGCACATATATAGTACACACACACATAGTAGTACATACATATGTTTAATGTTATGCATACATAATGCAAGCATGCATGCATTATATATGTATGTATGTAAGACATTATGTATATATGTCTTACATACATACATAATGCAAGCATGCATGCATTATATATGTATGTATGTAAGACATTATATATATATGTATGTATGTAAGACATTATGTATATATGTATGTATATCACATGTATATATGTATCTACAGTGTATGAATCCATGCATGTGTGTATGTATATACATGCATCTATGTATGTATGTATATTGTATGCATGCATGCATGCATGCATGTATGTATGTATGTAAGCATTCCTGACGACGAACGGGAGCGGGGAAGGGGATAGGGCCATCGTGGGGATGGAACAAAGATTGACAGTTCAAAAAAATTTATTTAACTTTAACTATTTTCAAGCTTTACTTTATCTATATAATACATGTACATAAACATATACATATACATATACATATACATATACATACACATATACAATGTGCATGTACATACATAGTACATACACATATAATAGTACATACGTATGTTCTGTATACATAATGCATGCATGCATGCATTATATATGTATATATATATATGCACGGATGTATGTCATATGTAGTACATATGTCATATTATATATATATCTATATAATACATATATATATACATATAAATATACATATACACACATATACAATGTGCATGTATATACATAGTACATACACACATAGTAGTACATACATATATACATGCATACATGCATTGTATATGTATACATAATGTATGTACATACATAGTACATACACACATAGTAGTACATACATATGTTATGCATACATAATGCATGCATGCATGCATTGTATATGTATACATATATGTATGTATGTAAGACATTATGTATGTATGTATCTCATCCGGCATCTGCTCTCATCCGGTATCCCGTACTCTCTTATTTCCGTACAGAATCTGACTGGTTTTCCGTACGGCTTGCGAAAGGTTCATGTCCCGCATTCTTCCGTACTGTCCCGCACTCTTTCGGATCTCCTTTGTACCCATCTCTCTGCCTTCTGGAACTCTATTCCGGTCTGCATTCCGATTCATATAGATATTCCGGCTCTTTCCGGATCTGCATTCCAGATCGTATTTTCCTTCAAAATGAAGACTAGAGAAGCAAATGGTGGCGTACTTCTATTATGCCCCAGACATGTTAGTAATTGACTCAAAATATATTATTTTACTAAGAGACAAAATATACACAACCAAAAATTAAGTCTTTATGCCAAAATTTTGTATATACATGTCTATATCAAAAAGGGTCCTTACAGTATGTATGTCATATTATGTATGTATGTATGTATATACATGCATGTATGTATGCATGCACATTGTATGCATGCATGCATGCATGCATGCATGTATGTATGTATGTATGTATGTAAGCAATCCCGACGAACGGAAACGGGGACAAAAAACGGCAATTAAAAAACTTTTTTAATAATAACTATTTTCAAGCTACTTGGTACATGGTACTTGGTGCACTATACTTGGTACATGGTAATCGGTACATGGTACTTGGTACATGGTACATGGTCCATATAGTAATTGGTACATGGTACATGATAATTGGTACTTGGTACATGGTACATGGTCCATAGTAATTGGTACATGATAATTGGTACATGGTCCATAGTAATTGGCACATGGTACATGATAATTGGTACATAGTCCATAGTAATTGGTACATGGTACTTGATAATTGGTACATGGTCCATAGTAATTGGTACATGGTACTTGATACTTGGTACATGGTACTTGGTACTAGATTCGGTGCTTGGTACTTGATTTAGTATCAGGCTCCATAATGAAACTTCGAACTCGCAATTGATACATGATATATGGTATCAATTGGTCGGTCTAACTTTGGGGTACCTTAAGCAATAAACATGGAAACAAAGAAAGCTTTTTAGTGTTAGACTTGGTACTTAAGTCGGGTATCATGTTGAAGCCTCGTACTTGCAAATGGTTACATGGTACAGGTACGTGGTACATAAATTGGTACTTTGAAATCACGTGCTTTGAAACTTTATGGTTCGGATCTATCGTACAATCAGGGACCCCTGCAAAAAATATGAAAATCAAAAGCTTGTTAATATTAGAGCCTAACATAGAAAAACAGTCACTGGAACTGCGATAAAGTTTTTGATTTGTCTCTCTATCTAGCTTTCCAAGAGCTTTTGAGAAATTGGTGATGCTTGCCAATCTTTTGCTTCTTTTGATGTGTTACATTGTGGACTCACCTCTTTTCTTGTTTAGGATTTGTTTTGTTTTAAAACATACAGATAAATAAATAACGTTCTAGCTTCTCGCACATACTTAGGCTAATTAACTTACCGACAAATAATTAATTGTTTGACAATAGACAAATTCAGCGATGCAACAAGAACATATGTCAATATATATCATCAACAAATATATGTACATGTGTCTACAGTGTGTGGTGATCAATCCTCTCATATACAAAATAGATCACTAAGTATCACTACGTGAGCCATCACTACATGAGTCGCTACTATCAGACTCGGAATCATCATCAACATCAGCACTGCCACCACCCGTGCCCCCAACCACAACACCACCATCACCACCGCCACCACCCGCGTCCCCACCCGGGATCACGCTGCCACCGCCGCCCGCCTCAGACTCTCGTCGTCGCCCCTCGGCCTCTTGTCGAGCCACCTCTGTCATGTCCTCCTCGCCATGTTGCTCCTGCATTACTTAGTGAAATCAAATAAGAATATATTACAGTTAATATGAAAATAAACCACAAAATAAATCAGTGATACCCACAAGTGGAACAGGCGTGTCCGGAAGTGTCGCCTGCAAAGCACAGTACCCGTAGTATGTAGCGTACTCCATCTCCTGTGCCTTAGGTACACGACCATAGTCTTTGGTCTGCATCAAGACATAACCAAAGACTTATTGATTTCTTCATTCAATAATAATATCTTTGAAAGTTAAAATTAGAACGATTTATACTCACAAATGTGGCCATAAATCCATCTCGACCCATCCGGCCTAGTCTAGATGTGTGACCAACTTGCAGTCTCTTTCGTGCTGCCGTCTATGTAAATTTCATTAAACAAAATGACACAGATTAGAGAATATTTAGAATCAATCTATCAAAGTTCAAATTAATTCTAATACACATTAGCAAAGGCACGCACCTTCTACTGAGGAAAAGTGATGCGTAGGCGTCTCTCCTTGCGGAAGTATTGCCATGTCTCCATGCACATATCAGCCCTCCTCTTGTTTGTCTCCACCATAGCGTCTGTTTATTTTTCATATTGCATACCATAGAACTTGTTAGATTTCAATGTTTTCTTTCATGCATTGCTTTTTTCTTCTCGATCATTTGATTAATGACTCGTGTTTTTATGGTACTTGAAAATCAGATTCGGACCAATCAGAGGGTACACCACCACCTCCTACTTGTGGTGATTGGGGTGCACAGAGTTCCAATACTGCACATGAACCCGTTTATGAGATGATTTCTACTACGACGAGTCTATTATATGCTGGTGCACTCGTTGTCGTGGCACATATCGGAGGCCACGACGGGAGTGCTTTTCACATGAGATGACTCATGGTACTTTTAAGCGAGCACCGCCACCTGAGGAGTGACATCGACCTATGGTATGTGACTGTTCTCCCTTAGTTTTATTATTGGTTATTTTATAAATCAAAGGCTCATATATAATGTAACCATATCATATATGTAGGTATATTCACTTGATGAGACGAGGATGACTTCACTATTAGTGGTGCACATGTCCCTCACATACGGCATGGACAGGTCACTTGTCAGTTTTGCTGCAGCTCGAGGTTTCTCGACATCCTCTACCTCCTACTTTGGAGGCCGAGACGGGTGGAGATCATCCTTTGCCTACTCGTTTGCATTCTCTAGTACAGATGTATGATCGCAGACGATACGGAGGATGGCAGAGAGAATCACTTCCTTTAGATGGAGTGGTTTTCAGCTTCTGGGGCAGTCGCTACATGATTGGTCCATCTACCATTAGTGGAGCAGGACGAGGCCTCTTTATTGCACAGGATTTACATGTGCCCCCTCGTTTAGAGATCATCCTTATGTCTTTCTGTGGATCTATATATAGATGGGGTCCATGGCATCAGCCCCCTCGTTTAGAGATCACCCTTATGTCTTTCTGTGGATCTATATATAGATGGGGTCCATGGCATCAGCTTACTCGCTACATTCAGAGCATGAGTACTTATGGATTATGTCTCAATGCAACCTCTCTTTCTGATAGAGGGATCACACATGCAGAAGGACAAAGACTCTATGTTGATGGAAGACCTTACTCTAGGAAACATAGCAGGTTTAATCAATAGTAGTCGAGGGATGAGTTCAAGAACCAATTGCACGTTTGTGGAGTGTGAGAATAGTCATGAATCAGAACATATGAGCAGGGATGTAGAAAGATACATAGTTGTCAATGCTATTAGATCATTGCATGCTGGTGATGAATTGCTGGTCAATTATGGATGGCGTAGACCTCCACGAGCATCCTTACTAGATGAGGATTGAGAGCTTCATTGTATACATTTCCTAATGTTATTGGACCTCTTGTACCCTAATTCTATAGTTTAATTTGCACTACGTTCTCTACTGTCTCTATTTTAATTTGATAATCATTTTTTATTGTTTGTAACTATTTTGTATCTATCTTTTCTTTTATATAGAAGCATGCTATTGATATTGCCTTTAAATATGTAGATTCCGGATTGTGACATCGACAATATCACAAATCAACGTTCACATGACGTATCTCACATGTCAATAGAGTGCATGAGGATCCTACGGAGGAGTGATCCTAATGCGTATGCAAGACTAAAAAAACAATATTCTCAGGACTTCAATAATGTGCGGGACCATATCTTTGATGACGACGATGGCATGTCTGATTTTATTGAGGATTGGTATCAAAATAATAGTGTGAGCGATATTCCTAATAACAACGAGAAGTATCTTCGAGAAGAAGCTCTAAAGCGTATCTACGCAGGAAGCCAACTGACATGACTCAGTGCAAGCTTACTTATTCTGAATCTTCAAAACCGTTTTGGATGGAGTAATATATCCATTTCAGCATTTTTGAAGTATGTAACAATCTAACATTTTTTTTAATCTAAATATTTTAGGAGTAATCACAATATGTTTTGTTCTTATTGATCATATTTTTAATGGACTTTGCAGGCTACTCTCTCAAAAGTTCTTGCCGACAAGCAATTCCCTTCCTACATCACATGATGAGGTGAAGAAGATGATAAGTAGTCTTGGACTTGACTATTCTTCTATACATGCATGTCCCAACGATTGTATTTTATATAGAGGTCAGTACAAGGACAGTGTGACATGTCCAAAATGTCAAACTCCTCATTATAAAGAGGAGAAAGGTAAGGTCCCTCGAAAGGTATTGAGACATTTTCCCCTGGCTCCGCGTATAAAACATATGTTCCAAAGTCCCGAATTAGCTAAGCTTATGCATGGGGAGCGGAGCACAAGAGCAAAGATGGAGTAATGCGAATTCCATCAGATTGTCCTACATTTAAGCATATTGATCTGTGATGGCCAGATTTTGCAAAAGAACCACGCCATTTAAAGATGGGTGTAGCATTGGATGGCATGAATCCATTTTCAATGAGATCAAGTAAATGGTCTACATGGCCAGTATAGTAGTTATTAACTATAATCTACCCTCGTATCTCAGCATTAAGAAAGAGCATTTAATGCTCTTACTCTTAATTTCGGAAAAACGACAAGTTAAAGATCTGAATGTTTATTTGGCCCCTCTCATCGACGATCTTCAAGATTTGTGGAGAGGGATTGATGTCATGGATATGTCCAGAAGCATCGATCAAAGATAGTTCATTGTTCGTGGAATTTTAGCATGGACTATCCACGACTTTCCAGGATATGGTTTTTTCTCGGGTAAATGGTTTAAATATATATATTCTTTCATAAGTTTGTATGATGTTCATTACGCTAATCATCTTTGTTATGTTTTCCATGCAGGGATATGTACCAAGGGTTATAAAGCTTGTCCAATTTGTGGTGATTAGTTGAGATCGACTTATAGCAAAAACCTCAACAAAAATATATATCTTCGACATAGACGATTTTTATCTGAGGATCATTATCTACGAGACAGAAGGCAAGCCATACATTTTAATGGAAAGGTAGAAGAAGGGAGATGTCCAATACCAATGACACCAAAGGATTGGTATCTAAAGTGGACTGTTGGACCCGCTATCGATCCGGAGTCGGAGATCATAAGCGGCGATGATGATGACACTATAAAGCAGCGAGTGAGAGGAAAACGTACTGTAGCTCAAAGTCCTTCGATATGGTATACTTTGGAATATTGGAAGGATTTGAGGATATGTCATCTTCTTGATCCCATGCACATATTCAAGAACATTGGTCAAACCTTATGGCAACACCTCATTGGCTTGAAAGACACAGCGGTTGCAAGAAATGACTTAAAGGATCAAAACTCAAAGCCCAATCTATGGCCACTTTATGTGATGAAACTCGACGTGAGACAACCTATGAGCTTGCCCCATGGGTGCTCAAGACAGAAGAGCTGGAGACTATCAACAAGAAGATTCAATCGATTCGTACGCCAGGATATGGAGCATCTTGTCGAAACATGTTCACTCTAGATGACAAGAGCTTGTTTGGTTTAAAAACACACGATTGGCACAATTTTGTGAAGGTAAATCTATTCAGATCTTTGAAAGTATTTATTTTCTTGTATGTTTGTTGATCGGATTAATCATGTATGTAGCATGTTCTACCCCTTGTTATTGATGGATGTACTACAAGAGGAGTCCGAGATGTGATATATCGCCTTGGATCGCTTGCAAGGTATTTATCGCTCATTAATTTTTAGTATAAAATTTTATTTCGTATCTTCTTTATTCAATAACATCTCTAATATCTTCTTTCTTTTACTGATAGATGATTACATCTAAAGAGATTGCCAAAGGGTCAATTCCACAAAAGAAGCGTGAATGTATAGAGCTTATTTGTTTAATGGAAAAGGAATTTTCAACCTCCTTTTTTGATATCCAGGTTCATCTTCTAATCCATCTAGTAGACGAGATAGAGCTCGCTGGTATTGTCAGCACTCGATGGATGTTTTGGGTCGAGAGGTTTATGGGAGTATTGAAAGGTTATGTACGTCAAAAAGCAAGACCAAAGGGTTCTATGGCAGAGGGATGGATGCTTGAAGAATGCATGTATTACGTTTGTGAATACCTTGAGAAAACCGATTCTGAAGCTCCACGCATATGGACAAATGAGTCGTCTTCTACCATGTATGACAAGGTATTGTCCGGTAAGGGAGTCCCTTTTCGACTGAAGATCCAAGATAAAGTGGATATTTCTACTTTCATTGTCTATAATAGCGAACACATGCAACAATTCGTTGATGAGTACGAGGAGGAACTTGCAAGCAAACGAGTTGGTAAACGTAAAAAGAGGAGATCCAGACGTCAAACCAATGTAAATAATGAGACGGGGACGTACCTACTTTCATGGATTGGTTATACACCCGTATGCAACGTGCGGTTAGTGATCATGAGCCAATCTCTACGGAACAAAGAGAGTTTATGATCGGGTGTGAAAAACAGGTAACTTGTTTGGTTTTGAAAACTCTGAACTAAACAAATGAATCTCAAATTTTTTTTAATAATTTATGTTTTGGTGTAGGGTCGAATGTATACCAACATGTGGGCTTATGGACAACATCTTTGGATAAAATCTATTGAGACGACTTACGTCTAACTCAGGATTCTTGCGTTGTTGCCTCTTTTAAGCAATTATCACGTGCAAGTTCAAGAGACACAAATCTTATCGACAGTGAACTTGGTTACGTGGGAACCATAGTCGGCATTTATGAAGTATCATAGTGTATCTTCAAGCAAGTAAATGAGATCTCTCGTCATGCAACAATAACATGTAGATTTCTTAAAGCTAAACATAATTCTAAAGTTTTGATTCGTGTATTTTGACAGGTGGTTTAGCCTACGGAGGAAATGAACGTGAACACAAATTTAACGATCGAGGAGTTCAAAGAAGTCAACAAGGATAATGAAGATGAAATTTTATTGACGATTTATCTCAGAGATGATGTGATGAGGACTAGTAGTCTTACGTATCAACTCACGGATCAGCCTATGTTCGGTAAGATTTAATCTCAAAATCATTCATTGTGAAGTCTTGTTTTTTTTTTAATAAACTTACTAACAAGGGTGGGTGGTGGGGAGTCTCGTGGTGATAGCCTCATATGGCTAGTGTCGGGGTTCGATTCCCCTCAGACTCGTTTTTCTTACTCTAGTTGTGTACAGGCTTCTATCTCGCGTTTCAACCCCAGTATCAGCATCTCAACCTTCAATACCTGCAATCAAGCAAGGTTCCCTGGATCGACTTGGCCTAGCAGTAGACCATCGAAGCCAGCAGTCTTCTAGCATTTCGTGGCAGTAGTTCCAACAGCACCCTTAGTGACTACCCGCAGTACCCTTAACCGCAACACACCCCATGCTGCCCATTGGTATCAGAGCTCTCTGGTGGTATCTTTTTGGTCTCATAGGTCATTTTGGCCTTTTGAAGACGTAAATATAGCATTTCATTTTGTTTCATTTCTCTCTCTCTACTTACCGTGCATTGTCGCGTCAATGACTCAGGAGTTTACACATTTGTTTCAGCAACCACTTCCGACTCCATCCTGCCCCAAACTCCATCTCCAGTGTGTTGATGACATATTTCTTGTCATCCTCGAGTTGATCGCTGCATTGCAAAATAAAGTCAGTTAAATAATACTTACTGCCATGGTATATGAACTCGCTGTAGATATGACATGCAAAGATCTCTCATCCGTCGTCTGAAGGTGATGCCGGCTCCGACCTGAAAGATACCCCCATCAGGTGTGATGTCGCATGTGACACCCAAAGTCCCAGTGCACGTGTGCATCGGCACTGGTGGGGGCACTGGTGGTGGGGGCACTGGTGGTGTGGTACTCTGCCGCCGCCACTGATGCCTACGCGCAATACAAACATACGATATATTGAGATGTGAGTTCGTAAAAAATACTTGATATTTAATCCGTAAAATCGCCATAAAAGATATACCTGCGGGAGGAACGGCCACTACCCTGTGAATTAGGTGTCACCTGAGTACTAGGAGGTACATCAGGAGTAAGCCGCTGACTCTCGTGATGTGATGTAACTGGAATAGGAGTCCTAAGCAAACAAAGACATCAAAAGGATATATATATTAAGAATTCTATATGTAAAAAATGGATGACATTACTATTTTATCAATCAAGAAGCTTACCGATGCGCAGTAGTATGTGCATGCCAAGACGTCTCCACTCCTGCATGTGGCTGGGAGAATGTACCCTCTCCAGGTCATACTACGGGCATACTAAATCTCCCAAGAATCTCAATCGTGCCGTCTAAACCCGCATCATCCATCTCCACATAATCTGTCATGGCCTCTGACAGTGTATCTCCAGAAAGTCCAGTGCCTCGTAGCAAAGACTTGATGATCGCCAACTTCACTTTATGGCCGTGGTCACTCATCGTATCTATATATTTAAAACAACTATATGTCAGACTAGAGATACATTGTTAGAGAAGAGCTGAATACATTGTTAGAGAGGAGCTCAATACATTGTTGGAGAGGAGCTCAATCGGGCCAAGGCTCATATTGTCAGCTGACCATAAGAGAGCGAAGGGCTAAAAGATTACCCACGGTGAAACCCTGAGGCTTGGGAGGCAACCCTGAGGCAGCTGGTGAAACCGGGCTATGGACACATAACGCAGTAATTCTTTCAATTAAATACCTGGACTTTATGACACACACACAAACAGAATCCTCGCTCCCTCGCTCAACACCAGATTGGCCCCGAAGTCTGGCGCCCCTTGCGGTATTTATTTCTTCATTAAGAGATTGAAAATAGAAAGCGGGAGTGCAATTGGGCACTCTACCTGTTCTTGCTGAAGTTTACAAGTTCTGGAAGAATTTTGCCAGCATAACAGCACTAAAACTGTCCCAAAACAACTCAGAATGAATCCCAACTGACTGAGTTCACTTCCACAGGTCTCAACCTACCCATTTGAGTCCCAAACAGTGAATTTCAGCTTGCTATATTTTCTGTACAGACCTGTTTTCAGCTCTGTTTTCAGCTCTGTACAACCACCACACTGTCCTGGTAGACCCTAGCAAGGTCCCTCTGCAATCTGGCATCAATTGGGCCTTGGAACAGCCCCTGAACAGTCCAAAAACAGCACTGCTTTAGTGCTGAATTGGACACCTGCGTGGTGAGGTAACTACCCTCACCTGTTCCTGCTTTGGAGCAGCAATTAGCTGCTCCTGTTCCTATCAAAGGAGGCTCTTGCCTCAGCCTAAAAGCATATTCCCCACACAGCTGTACATAATTCATGAGAGAAGCCCACTAGAGGGGCATTACCATAGCTGAATATAGGTTAAGAGAGGCAGTGGGGAGCAAGCTCAACCCTCATGCATAGAGAACAGGGAAGGGGAAGCTCCAATAGCTCTTAACCTACAACAATCCACCTGAAAAACCACAAAAATGAGCCCAGGGGGAAGATAATCGAGCGCCCAGCCTCCTGTACTTAGAAACTGGCCTAAAAGCTGCCACATGGCAGTCATTCCCGTTCCAGCCTTTCGGTCTAAAAATCTCCCAATCTGCTAACATTTTGACATCCTTTGGTGATTATTGATCCTTGCAACATTCTGGAGAGATTAACGCGAAGAGATTTCAAATCTGATCATTGTCCAAAAATAGCAGTTTCCCTAAATTTTAGGGATGATGTCATCTACATTCCTTATGGTCTCTTGACCATCTTTGATCTCTATTTATTCCATTGGCCTATCCTTTCATCCAGTGACCATGTCTTGTTCACTGATAGTCACATTTCAGTGCATATCTCAGGCTTGGCCATCCACTGGTCCATCCCACTGGGGACCACCCAACTGACAATGCAATGGCCCTAGCTCTTCCAAGAGATCCGGGGGAAAGCAAAAGCAGCAGCCAAAGAAAGAAAAAGAAAAAGAAATTTATATAAAGAAATAAATAGGGAAAACAACTGCAACAAAGTACACCACCTAGTGAGACCCAGTAGAGCTGTCCGACTGCTCAGACATTAGTCGTGGAGTGTCTCACTGCTGGCCGACTGGATGTATGCAGTCGTGGGTCTCATGTGCTGCTAGCCGACTGTTGCTACAGTCATAGAGGGCCTTTTTCAACAGGCCGACTGCCCATCTGGGGGCATATAAATAGGCTCCCAGCCCCATACCACTCAGTGTATCATATCGGGATCTTCTTGTGTATATCAGAGCAGAGTTACACGCCTACATCTCTCTCTCTCTTGTGCTATTTTTCTGCATGCATTTTTTACTCTTGTGTTCCCAGATCTGGTCATCATCTCTGCTGCGTATTCTGACAACAACATGGGGACACAAAGGGAACTTCCCTGCAGAAAACAAACGCCCACAGATAAAGGAGAATGGGGACGGCCAAGCAATGGAGTTCTCATGGACGGATCGTGAATTTAGAATAGATCCTGGCTAGAAAGAGCATGTGCTACTGCAGCTTCAGCCCTCCTTCTACTATTCAGCCCTCAACTTTTGCGCACACAGAAAAACACCCAAAAACAGGCCGCCAGCCCCTCCATAAGCATGTGTACCCCTTCAGCACTCAGCCCAACTAGTAGCAAGTAGGGGAGAACCCCCACGTGCAGTTCAGCTTCTGTGCGCCACCTGCAAACAGCCCGACAATGTGATATTCGACTCTCTGTTCAGTCCACGTGTAGTCCAGCCACGTGCAATCCAAGCTGACAGTCGCCACAGAGAGAGAGAGAGAGAGAGGTTCTTGCAGCGCTGCCACTTTCCAGAGAGAGAAAACGCACACCCTCCTCTGCTGTAGCCCTGAAACACACCTGCAGTTCAGCCCATCTCCTGTCCTGCAGCCCTGCGCAGCTTTTCACCAAAGAGAGGGAGAGACCCACACACATTTCAGCCCCTGCGCAGCAGCCTTCTCCAAGAGAAAAGCACACACTCTAGATTAAGTAGGCCTCGCCCAAAAGCATGAGAAAGAAAAAAAACACATCCTCCAAAAGTGTAGCCTGCCAAAATAGCTTTTGGGCCACCCAAGGTTTTAAAACCTTTATAACTTTAATTTTTGCCCACCAAAGGTTATAAAACCTTTTTAAATTAAAGTCTCTTTGCCCCCTTCACACTTGGGGTTGTCCACACATGGGCTTCCTTTTTAACTCCAATCTGATGCCATTCACACTGTCCACCACATCCCCGTGCACACCTGCATACTGTCTAGAGAAAAACACAAGGTCGTGACACACCCCCCTCTTGAAAAACAGCAAGCATCCTCGATTGCACTCAATGGTACAGTAAGGCATCTTATGAGCAAAGACTCCCCATATGACAAAAGCAATGGCCCTCCAATGCATCTAGGTGATAAAACAATCATCCTGCACAATAGGCCACACTTTCACGCCAAAGTGACAAACACCTCTTGCTTGTTCCTTCAGAACCTACAGCAGAAGTCTAAAATCAAATGGAAACACGTTAACTGTGTTAGCCAAAAACAAAACCATGCATCATTCTACATATGACAAACATATGCATGACACATATATGCATTCGCAAACAATATGCTCCTCAAGATGCTCTACCTACTCTAAAGTAACAGTCTAAGGACTGCTCGCAAGCCTTACACCCATGGACATCCCACAGGACCCACGACTGAAGGTAAAACATGAGCATATGAAAGCACTCAATGCATCCAAACACTACATCCACTAAGTACTTTCCCACATATGTCTCATGGCCATCTCGCAAGAGTCGCACCCAGTGGTGCATCCATGAATATAATAAAGCACTTGATGTATCATACCAACATACATGCATCACACCACACAGTCCAGAGTATTTCCCAATGTATTCTCAATGGTACCAGGATCCAATGGCACCAGAATACAAAAATACCTCTACCTCAAAAAGTGTATGCATACATGCACAAATAGAGTTTGATCCATATAGCCATGAACCAAACCAACTCTAGGACTGCTCGCACTCTGCTCGCAAGACTTATGCCCTCCATAGAGTTATCCATAGTTGCAGTTAGAGTTCAAGGTGCGGCCGACTATGAACCATACCCAACTTTACCATCTCATGTGACTAGTACACAATATCATAGAAGTCCCATAAGCAGATGTATTGTCAGCCTCAGGACCTTCGGGTGAATATAAAGATGTCACCAAGCGACTCCCTAGATGACAACTGAGCCTGTCTGTAACAAGGGAGCGGAGGTGCTACCCCCCTCTTAAGCATCAGGCAATGCTCCAGACCTATGTCTGCTGAACCTGAATGAGCCTTAACAAGAGTTGACTTCAACTCAAAGGCATCAAGATAAAGCTGCAAATCCTGAGGTGAATCTGCTAAGTCACCCTCCTCCATCCACTTTGCATCCATCAGTGAACCTCCTCCATCCACTTCGCATCCATCAGTGAACAGCTCATGAACTTCACAAGATAGCGAGACGGGAAACTTTACCTTGTACCTTTCTTTCCTTATGTTCCAGTATCTGCTCGGGAATAAGAACCTCGTCAAGTTCCTTCGCTTCCATCTGAGCCTCATCTGATACATCCTCAGGCACCCAAAACCTGCTTGCACTCCACCCAAGTGGTAAGCACAAGTACTCGATGAAGCATAGTAGATCACCACCGCTAAACATAGAAAGAAACTATCTTCCGAACCCATGAAGCCTCTATGAAGATACGACCGGTGACAAACGAATGTTTTGCACCATAACACTTCAACTGCTTCTTGTTCTCCTGGCTGACTACTTCTTGTCCTTGGTGTCTTTTCTCCTGAGCTTCATCTTCAGCTCTTGCTCTTCACCTCATATAGGCAAAGACACACAACCTTGCACTGTCTCCTGCACTTCCTTTTCACTTTCCTCATGTTGAAGCTTTTGATGTGACAACCACGGGCTCGCCTCCTTGAGAAAGTCGATAGTGTCCCAACCAAAGCAACGCCCACTTGAGAAAGTCGACGATGTCCCAACCAAAGCAACCCTGGGCTCGCCCACTTGAGAAAGTCGACGATGTCCCGACAACGGAACCTTGAAACCGGCCTGACGGGCGGTGAAACAAACACTCGCACATAAAACACTTCAACGCCATTGAGGACCTAGAAAAGGAAAACAAACAGGGGGAGCTAGAGTGCTCCTGCAAACAGTTCACAGACACCGATTAGCCCCAAAATGCAGTGGCGCCCCTTGCGATATTTCTTTAATTGATTAAAAGAGATTTGATCACAGTAAGGCTGGGAACTTAGCCGTCACTCACAGTAGAACCCCTGAAGCCTGCAAAGAAATCCCATCATTGGCTTCTTGTCCACTCGGCATCCACAAACAAGTCCAGCCATTGTTCACTTTGAAAGACTCTCTCACATTGAGTTCTGCATACAGAAGTCTTCTCCCATGATCAGGGCTGCCACAACCATCCATAGCCTCTCACCCTATGAACAGCATCACACCCTGACACATCCAATGCTTCTGCATCACAACACAGACTCCCAAATTGTCTCTCAAAAGAGAACTCGTATCACAGCACAGCATACCATACAGTCGACACACCTATACCAACCCTCTCTACCTTCCAAGGGTACTATCCATCTCTGTCATGGATTCCCTGTCCAATCAGTAGCAAGGCTGTACCAAACATGTGTCCATTCCTGTACCTTCTGCCTACATGTGACCTATCTCCTAGAGAAACCCAAAAACATGTTTCCTTGAGAAACCTACAACCTGTTTCCACATGAAACCTTTAGGCCTGTTTCCCTTTGAAACTTCTGTCCTGTTTCCATACAAAACCATTCGTGGCACCATTCAACAATAGTGCCAACAACAGCATACATCTAGTTACCTGTTTCCTCATGAAACATCTGGCAACATAGAGATGCCCATAACTGTAGGTCCCTTTGTTCCTTTCTAGCAAGAAGAAAAACAATCTGCTCCATGAGCACGCAGCCATACGAGCTTGCATCACTCCCATGCCAAGAAACATAACCATGTGACCTTATACTTTGCAGCCAATAACCCATGTACATAGCTGAATTTGCAGCCAAACAAAGACAGCCCATAAACTGTCCTCGAATTGATCTCAAAACAGTCCCGAACCAAAGCAAAGAGAAACTGAAAGTTCCATCAATTGAACACCATCAACATGATGTCTATGTTCATGAAAACCCAGCCCCTGTCCGCCTTTATGTCCAGAGAAACCAGCCCTGTGGCCACCTAGGAGAAGAGCATGCAACCCTGAGCACCTGCTCTGCAATCCAGCCCTCTTGTGTACCAAGCAAGAGAGAGAGAAAAGAGCATGTGCCGTAGCTTCAACCCTCCTTCTACTATTCAGCCCTCAACTTTTGCGCACACAGAAAAACACCCAAAAACAGGCCGCCAGCCCCTCCATAAGCATGTGTACCCCTTCAGCACTCAGCCGCCCAACTAGTAGCAAGTAGGGGAGAACCCCCACGTGCAGTTCAGCTTCTGTGTGCCACCTACAAACAGCCCGACAATGTGATATTCGACTCTCTATTCAGTCCACGTGTAGTCCAGCCACGTGCAATCCAAGCTAGCAATCACCAGAGAGAGAGAGAGAGAGAGAGAGAGAGAGAGGTTCAGTCGGCCCTGTATGTACTGCAGTGCTGCCACTTTCCAGAGAGAGAAAATGCACACCCTCCTCTGTTTGCAGCCCTAAAGCACACCTGCAATTCAGCCCATCTCCTGTCATGCAGCCCTGCACAGCTTTTCACCAAAGAGAGGGAGAGACCCACACACAGTTCAGCCCCTGCGTAGCAGCCTTCTCCAGGAGAAAAGTGCACACTCCAGATTAAGTAGGCCTCTCCCAAAAGCATGAGAAAGAAAAAAAAACACATCCTCCAAACGTGAAGTAGCATGCCAAAATAGCTTGGCCACCCAAGGTTTTAAAACCTTTATAACTTTAATTTTTTCCCACCAAAGGTTATAAAACCTTTTTAAATTAAAGTCTCTTTGCCCCCTTCACACTTGGGGTTGTCCACACATGGGCTTCCTTTTTAACTCCAATATGATGCCATTCATACTGTCCACCACGTCCTCGTGCACACCTGCATACTGTCCAGAGAAAAACATAGGGTCGTGACACACAACACAACTAAGCTTGGGTGCCATCAAGTTTGGCGTTCTAGAATGTTGCATTGGATCGTCTCAAACAATGGCATGATTAACGTAGAGGACGAGTACAATCAACAAGTAAATTGGAATACTTGTGTATGTTTCATTTTTGGTGAGTATGGGGATTTCATGGAACTCAACACAGTCCCCACTACACCCATGCAATGGTTACTAACGTGGGAGCATCAAATTGATCAAAGCAGTCAGTCGTTTTACCCATGGACGATACCAGCTCATGTAAACCCAATAGAAAACCCAACACAAAGAGATACAGGTCAGGTCGCATGTGGAATCATGCAATCAAAAACAAGCTCACTGGAGGCTATGGAATGCACAAGAAAATATAGGCTATGGCTGATTGCGTGGATCAATACATACATACACCGGCAAACCACAACAGCATACTATCAGCCCCCACTCTTCGCTACTGCTGGTTCTACTCCACTTTCCCACCCACCCTCCCCAGGGAGGAAATCATACAGGTAAATTTACTTGATCCACAGCCTAAAGAAATTCTCATTAAAGAAGTAATATCACAGATTAATGAAGAGAACGAGCAGCAATGGATTGCAAAAGAAATTCTCATTAAAGAAGTAATATCACAGATTAATGAAGAGAACGAGCAGCAATGGATTGCAAAAGAAATTAGGGTGGGTGGTTTGTCAGAGGGTTGGGAACATGTGGAGGTATTGGAGGACGAGGAGATTGCGAATGATACTTATGTCCCGGAATGCGAGATTCTACAAAGAAAGCTGTGCAGAGCTATCCCTTTCATCGACATTGGAGATCCCTCTGGAGATCCCTCAGTGGCAATCAAAAGGAAAACATGTGGTTTTGAGGTACGCAGATATGAAAGACAAAATTAAAGGTCACTTTTAAGGGAACGAAGGTGTGGATGGCGGATGAACTCATAGCCACACAACTAAAAAAAAGGAAACAAGAACTCAATAAAGTATACGAAGCAAGGAAACAAGAAAAATGGGAAGTCTACCGTAGAGGTAGAGCTGTTATTTTACAGATTTCAGGACAACCAAACATGGTAGTAATGAAGAGTAGCTGCTAGAGAAATCCTTCATGTTATCTAGGATTCTCCTACGGTCATGTAGGGAATTTAAACTATTTTTAGTTTTATCTCTATTTTCATTTTGTTGCCCCCAAAGTGGAATGTAATCACATGGATGTATCTGATTAGTCCTATAGGTCAGATGTGGCCTCTAAAGGACTTTAATATAGTTTTCTTTCTTTCTTCTTTCTCTCTCTCTCTCTCTCTCTATATATATATATATATAGAGGTAGAGGGAGAGAGAGAGAGAGAGAGAGAGAGAGGGAGAGAGAGTTCGTATATATATATATACGAACTCTCTCTCCCTCTCTCTCTCTCTCTCTCTCTGAGAGAGAGACAGAGAGAGAGAGAGAGAGAGAGGGAGAGAGAGTTCGTATATATATATATACGAACTCTCTCTCCCTCTCTCTCTCTCTCTCTCTCTCTCTCTCTCTCTCTCTCTCTCTCTCTCTCTCAGAGAGAGAGAGAGAGAGAGAGGGAGAGAGAGTTCGTATATATATATATACGAACTCTCTCTCCCTCTCTCTCTCTCTCTCTCTCTCTCTCTCTCTCTCTCTCTCTCTCTCCCTCTATATATATATATAGAGAGAGAGAGAGAGAGCGTGCGTCAATAGCCCTCTCCTTTATCAGCAGCAACACATGGAAAGTAAGAAGTCTTTTGCCTCAATCACCGCTTCATGATTACCGCCCATTCCTCCACCCGTGAACAAGCCGACACCATGGGAAGCCTACCTCATGCAAGAACTAAAGAAACTCCAGGGAGAATTAACAGCACTGAAACACGAGACTATCAAGAAAGATGAACAAATCAACGAACTGAAAGTGCAAGTGCAAGCCATGAAAACGAAGTAAGAGGAAGCACGAGAATGACCCATACCTACAACACTACAAACAGAAACGACAAACCATGTTTCAAAGGTAAATTCAGTTAACTCACAATATTTTTTTAAAGAAGTCATATCAGCCGGTCAAAGAAAAGGAACGAATGGAAAGTAACAAAAAGGTAATCAGAGTCGGTGGTCTTCCTCAAGGCTGGGATAGGGCAGACATAGCTCAAGAGCTTCGAGAAGACTACATATTAGATACAGATGTACTTACAGCACAACTGAGCAAAGTAGTCCCCTTCGTGGACTTAGGAGACCCTATCTCTATTATAGTAAAGGGTACACAGGCAAAAGTCTCCTATATGGACAACAATGAGAAAATAGCAGTGATGAAGCAAACAAGGTCTCTCCAAGGGACAAAGGTATGGATAGCTGATGAACTTACCTCGCTACAACTCAAGAACAGATCGGTAGAGCTGAATAAAGTTAAAGAAGCAAGAAAGAATGGCAAATGGGCAATATACAGAGGAGGACAAGCAATCATTAAAGAATTCCGTACCCCACTCCCCTCAAGAGCAAATCCATCCATGGATGAAATATAGCTATTTTTATTTTAAACCTCAATTTCGATCTCTCTCTCTCTCTCTCTCTCTCTCTATATATATATATATATATATAGAGAGAGAGAGAGAGAGAGAGAGCGCGAGAGGGTGAGAGTATATATATATATAGAGAGAGAGAGAGAGAGAGAGAGAGAGCGAGAGCGTGGAGCGCGAGAGCATGAGAGAGAGAGAGAGAGAGAGAGAGAGATACCTCTCCGTGCTTTCCCGTCGAAGAAATGAGGTTCTCAGTGAGCGTGGGAGTATAAAAATGCATAGCGTCAGTTAAGCGATAGCAAAAAAAGCATCGCATAAGCGAGGATTTTTTTTAAAAAAATTTAACGTCGCTTATGCGACGCTAGTCAGTTTGCAAGCGTCGTAAAAAATGTCGTTCAACAGCATCGCATAAGCGATTCAAAAAAAAGCATCGCATAAGCGACATTTTTTTTTATATTTTTTTTACATCGCTTAAGCGACGCATTCGTCATCGTGTAAGCAACGGTGTATATTTTAACACCCTCGCTCTACAGTCCCCAATGGCTAGTAGTGTGTGCATATTGAGGAGTGATCCTTTCTATATGATTTGGGATGCTATTGCTTCTTTTTTAGGACAAGAGTGTAGATCTTGTTATTCTTGTCCATAGGGGCATAGCTCATAGATGTTTGCTTCAAGATATTCCCCAATTATAATGCACATCACCTAGGAGATTTATTGCTAGTATCACGATGTGGCATATTTGGAAGACAAGATGCTTAGAGGCCTTCAAGGGTATTCATGTTTATGATACCCAGTGTATATGTCGTATATGGAGTGACATCCTTCATACTCTTTTGACCACTTGGGTCTGTATACATGGATCTTCTAGAGCTGTACAAACAAAATGCAACAGATTTATGAAAGAGTGGAGCCATGGTATTTTCTTCTTCTCCACACCTACGTGGCTTTTATGGCATTATAGTGCCTCAAACTGGTTTAGATTTGCCTTTGTATGGTTTTATATTACTTAATAGAAGTCTCTTTTCCTGGAAAAAAAGGAACATATATAACTTGCATTTGGTATTAGAGCTCAATGTCATCGAAATTTATATTACTTAATAGAAGTCTTTTTGAAAAAAAAGGAAAAGATATACCTTGCATTTGGTACTGAAGCTTAATGTCGTTGAAATTTTTTATTTTTGGTTGCCTTGTGTAGGTTTAGCCTACCCAGGAGGGAAAAAGGTTGTTTTACATCTAAGTTACGAAGTTTGCTATGATTTTCATGCTTTTTTTCTTCAAATTTTGTGTTGAAAGCCAATAATGATACGTTCCTTAAACATAGAATATTTCTTTAGGAATAGTAAGATATCAAAGTTTCTCCTGTTTAATAGGAAGACTAATGGAAAAGTTATTAAAACATGGATGCAAAAGGTATAGGCACATCTTTCTTTTCCAAGAGGATCCGATGTTGTTGCTTTGGAAGCACTATTTTGAGTGACTACATAGTGGGCTTGTCTCATGATTGTGACTTTATCTCTCTAACTACTCTTGATTAGTCTTCAATCACTGAAAGGACATGATCACACCCTGCCACATGGGTAATCAATAAAGAACACATCTTTTCAAAGAGACACATCTATTAATCAAAGGACATAACTATTCATTCAAGTGTCACACTTCATTTGGAAGTTTTTAGACCCTATTTAAGAAGGCCTTATGTCTCAATGCAACAACGCATCTTTTTGCTTTTTGTCTCATGTTTACTCAAGTATTTAAATATTATGATCTTTAATTATGTTTAATAATATTTAATTAAGCTAAAACTTAACAGTACTACAACCTGTGGGATACCCATAGCCAAACTCTAATCCTAAAGTCAAAAAATCATAACCTTAAAAATCATCATCCTAACCCTGAATGCCAAGAAGAGCAAATGTACCTTCTTTACTCATCAAATTGAGTATCTTGGATTCATCGTCTCCAAAGATGGCATTTCAGTAGACCCCGCCAAGGTCAAGGATATTCTAGAGTGGTCACCCCCTAAATCAGTTCGTGAAGTTCGTGGGTTTTTGGGAATCACGCGATGGTATAGGATTTTTATCAAAGATTATGCCTTGGTAGCTGCACCTTTGACGGATCTGAATCTTAAGAAGGATGGCAAAATAGTGTGGCTGCCATCAAAACAGTTTTGATCAGCTCAAGGGCATTATTACTTCTGCCCCAGTCCTGAAACTTCCTGATTTCGCCAAGGAATTTGAAGTGATTATTGATGCTAGTAGTCTAGCACTTGGTGGTGTCTTAGGCCAAGAAGGAAGACCAGTCGCTTATACTTCTCGCAAGCTGAAGCAATATGAAGAAAATTATGCCACCCATGATTTGGAGCTCTTATCAGT
The DNA here is from genome assembly GCF_041138505.1 of Cibotium barometz. Lineage (NCBI taxonomy): Eukaryota > Viridiplantae > Streptophyta > Polypodiopsida > Cyatheales > Cibotiaceae > Cibotium > Cibotium barometz. The sequence goes on from NC_141105.1 coordinate 3,704,324, forward strand.
TGTTCATTGCCTCAAATTATGGAGACATTATCTCTTGGGGGGCAAATTCCAGCTTGTAACTGACCACAAAAGTCTAAAGTGGATCTTCACCCAGCCTAACCTCAACATGCGGCAAAGGAGATGGATTGAAATTCTACAAGAATATGACTTCGACATCAAATTCCGCCCTGGGAAAGATATTGTTTAGTTGAGCTTAGGATTTTATTTTATGATGAATAAGATTAATTATATTAGTCTCAAATATTTGTACTAAAACTTGCCCTTGTAAATATTTGAGAAATAAAATGATTTCAAAGTTTTATTTTTAAAAACATGAGCATAGTGTAATGTATGAATCTTGTAATCCTAAATTTAATCTTGCACTAATGGCTAGGATGATCAACCTCCACTCCCCAATGCGCTATACAAAGATGTCCAGGAGAAGAAGCTCATACTCAAACAAATCCAACCTCCCTCCTTTAAGGGGGAAGGTTCAAAAATTGAGAAGGATGTCAAGGTATGGATCGAAGCTATGGATGACTATTTCTCAGCTTCTGCTACTGGTACTAGAGCGGCAAACCAGTCCATGCTTGCACAATTTCGCCTCACTGGAGATGCTAGACTCTGGTGGAAGCAATGGTGCCATAACAAGGGGATCACCGAACACTCCCAAACATGGGATAACATCAAGCCAGCTGTGAAGGAGCGGTATCTCCCACTATCTCATGAATCTATCAAGATATTCATGAGTTATTTAGCCTCAAGCATCTTAGTTTAACCCTGGAAGAATTCTACTCCAAGTTCCGGAAGTATGCCCTAGCCATGACTACCTCCTAGCAAGTAGCCCGTTTCTGCCGAGGTCTGAATGAACCTTTGGACTCCTACCCTCGAAGTAATGAGGCCTAGCACATTGCAAGATGCTCTCATACGAGCAAAACCTCTTGTGAAAGAGTTGAAGTTTGGCAAAGCTAAGCCTCTCAGAAGAGGTCTCACCCTGAAGCAAACCCTAAAGATCAGTCTTACAAGAAGCCCCAGCAAAATGCTCTCTACTACAACCGAGGGCGGTAAACCAACTCCTTTTTTCCCCGTTCATATGCTGCTGCTTCTTCTAGAGAGGCCTCTTTGTGTTTTGAATGCAATGAGCCAAGACACTTTAGGGCCAACTACCCCAAACTAGCATCATCTTTTCGTCAAGGCGGTTGAGCAAATCAGGGCCATGGAACCCCCATCCACCAAGGTGCAAGAGGTGGTGGACGTGGTAGAGGTCACGGAGCAGTTGCTTGCGTAGCCTATGCTATAAAGGAAGAACCAAATTTGGAGATAGCTGAAGAAGAGCGTGCCACCATTCATGCGGTGGTAGAACATCAAGGTCCAAATCAACAATTTGGTATTATTCAAACCCTAGCCACTCATCATGGTAAGCCATTCCAGATTTTGATTGATTGTGGTAGTACTCATTCATTTATTTCTCCTAGATGCTTACAAAATTAAATATGGGTCAAAAACTTGCTAGGAAAATGGTTGTAAAGCTAGCTAGTGTGGGAAGGAAATAGTATCTCACCATTCTGTAGGAAACCTTGACTTTGAATTGGGTAGTGAACAAACTCATGGCCGTTTTAGAATCTTACCATTAGGTATGATGGGATCCTTAGGATGGATTGGTTAATTGCAAGCCATGCTAGTATTCACTATAATAAGGAGAGTATCACTTTTAAAAATGAGTATGGCCAAGTAGTATCAGTTCAAGGGAAGACATGTAAACCCAAGTCTAGGGTAGTCAAGAAAAACATCTTCTCAAGGGAGCACGTAAGGGACATCAAGTTTTCCTGGCTAAACTCAACAAAGCTCTTGAACCTAGTAAGGAATCAGAACCCTCTTGGCTCCAAGAATTCTCTGACATCTTTCCTGACGACCTTACAAGGCTACCTCCTCCTCGAGAAGTCGATCATGACATTGAGCTAATCCTCCCTGGTGCTCAACCTGTCTCCAAAACACCCTATAAGATGTCTCTCACTGATGCCATTGAACTCAAGGAGAAACTTTTCCAACTTATTGAGCAAGGATTTGTACAACTCAGTAGCTCTCCTTGGGGAGCACCCATTCTTTTCCAAAAGAAGAAGGATGGGGCTCTTCATCTCTACATAGATTATCCAGGGATAAATCAAGTCACTGTCAAGAACAAGTATCCTATCCCTCACATTGACGAGCTTCTTGATAGACTTCATGGGGCCAAGGTTTTTTCAAAGATAGACTTGAGGTCAGGCTACTATCAGATCAGATTCAAAAGAGCAGATATACCCAAGACAGCTTTCAATACCCGTTATGGTCACTATGAGTTTACTGTAATGTCATTCGGGTTAACCAATGCTCCTACAACTTTCAACCGCCTAATGCAAGATATATCCCGTCCCTACTTGGATGAATTTGTGCTTGTCTTCTTTGATGATATCTTAGTCTACTCCAAGTCGATGGAGCATGAGGAGCATGTGTGCAAAGTTCTACAATTGCTATGCGTAGACATAAACTCTATGCTAAGAATAGCAAATGTACCTTCTTTACTCATTAAATTAAGTATCTTGGATTCATTATCTCCAAAGATGGTATCTCTGTAGATCCCGCCAAGGTCAAGGATATATTGGAATGGCCACCCCCTAAATCAGTCCGCGAACTTCATGGATTTTTGGGAATCATAGGATGGTACAGGATTTTCATTAAAGATTATGCCCTGATAGTTGCACCCTTGACGGATGTTCTTAACAAGGATTCCAAGATAGTGTGTTTGCCAATCAATCAAGTTAGCTTTATTCAGCTCAAAGACATCATTACCTCAGTACCAATCCTAAAACTTCATGATTTCACCAAAGAATTTGAGGTGGTTATTGATGCTAGTAGTCTAGCACTTGGTGGTGTCCTAGGCCAAGAAGGAAGACCAGTAGCTTATACTTCTCACAAGCTAAAGCAATATGAAGAAAATTATGCCACCCATGATATGAAACTCTTAGCTATTGTTCATTGCCTCAAGCTATGGAGACATTATCTCTTGGGATGCAAATTCCAGCTTGTTATACTAACCACAAGAGTCTGAAAAGTGCAACTTCACCCAGCCTAACCTCAACATGAGGCATAGAAGATGGATTGAAATCCTACAAGAATATGACTTCAACATCGAATTCCACCCTGGGAAGGATAATGTTGTAGCTGATCTGATTACCAAAGGATGGTGAACCTAGTCGAAGAACGAGGAACCTCAGAAAAGGAGAAAAATCTAGTCAAAGGTTACTCCACCCATGATGGGTGCCTCTACTTTAATCACAGGCTATGTATTCATAAGGATCCTTCCCTAAAGAAGTTAATCCTCCACGAAGTTCATGATAGCCCCACTGCAGGGCACCCAGGCTATGCAAAAACCTTGAATATTGTAAGAAGGAGCTATCATTGTGCTGGCCTGAAAAATGATATCCTTCAGTACACTTGAAGCAATGTCTCTCATGTATAAGGATCAAAGATGAAAGAGTCAAAATGCCTAGGAGGCTTCAACCCTTGGATATCCCCCAAATGAAGTGGGAATGCATTAGTATAGATTTTGTCACAAGTTTCCCCACTGTACAAGGAGGATATGATTCCATTCTAGTGTAGTGGTTTTGCTTACCAAAGTAGCTCATCTTATACCAGCAAAGAAAACCTTCAAAGCTTCTGATGTTGCCCAATTATTCATCAAGGAGATCTTCAAGCTTCATGGTCTACCGAAGAGGATAGTCAATGACTGGGATTCTAACTTCACTTCGAAGTTTTGGTAGTCCTTATTTTAGGCCTTGGGTACTCAACTTTGCTTTAGCACAGCTTATTATCCAGAGACCGATGGCCAGACTGAGAGAGTCAACCAAATAATTGAAGACATTCTCAGAGCATATTGTGGATCGAAACCAAGAAGATGGATTCAATACTTTCTCTGGTAGAAATCGCTTAAAATACATCTCATCATAGCATAGGAATGTCACCATTCAAGGCACTCTATGGGCAAGAATGCTTATCTCCTCTAAATTTCTCTGATGATCTGACCTTAAGAGTTGAGGCATCCAGAAAAATGCTTGAGGAGATGGAGGAATAGACCAAAGCTATCTAAAAAGATATTAAAGCTGCTCAAGATCGACAAAAGCATTATGCCAACACAAGGAGGTCTGAAAGGAACTTCAAGGAAGGAGACAAAGTTCTTCTACAAGTGCGACCCAAGCATAACTCCTTGTGACTTGGAAAATATAAGAAGATCATCCCAAGATACTGTGGACCCTATACAGTCATCAAATGTCTGGGAAGAAGTGCCTATAAGCTACAGCTCCCATCCCATATTAAGGTCCACAATGTATTCATGTAAGTTTGTTAAAGTTTGATGTACCCAGTCTCGATCATATTCTTGATGATGAGCAAGTTGTAATCCCAATCCAAGGAGTCCTTGAATTGCAACCTAGTAGGATCATAGATTCTAGAGAAAGGCAACTCCATAATAGAACTCTTATAGAACATCTAGTACAATGGAAAGATTATCCTGAAGAGGATCCAACTTGGGAAGATAAAGCTACACTCTTAAAATAATACCCCAAATTCATGATGAGATGAGGACATCTCGATTTCTTTAAGGGGGGAAGGATGTAACAAGCCGATCTTCAATAATAATATATGCCCATTTGATAGATAAATTTATGGTCTTTTTATGATGTAAAAATCATCAATTTTAATAATCAACCTATTTCCATTTGGAATCTTAAAATTATGAGTCCAAATTTAGAATCTACGTGTGATTTTATCGTAATATAGGATTTTACAGCATCAAAAACAAACACCGGATCAAGCCTCTATGTAAATTTTTAGTTATTTTCAATTAAAATACGGCAAACTTCATACCTTAATAAATGCATGACCGGATGTCTGATTGACGAATGGTCTGCACCCCCACGACCAAGGAAACATCTTGGACATTTTCATCGAAAACTTTTTTTGCAGCCGTCGGGTGCATCAACACGTATATCGAGGCCGCGTCCCAAATTAGGAGTCCCTGCTCTAAAAGGATGCCGACATGTTCACATACTTGGGCACCCGTACAACAACCGCATAAGGACCAAAGGTCGACTGCCCTAGCGTACGGTCTACATTGACTGACTATGCGGCCACTAACCCGGAAAGTACATGCATACCTCATCTTTTGCCCATGTACAGGCACCATCCCTTTCCCTAGACTCATGCAGCCACAAACCGGGATACTTTCACTATACACCGTCCTTTGTACCCCGCTTTGCTCTCCCTTTCCCTGTACCCATACCTCATACTAGCTCCTTAATAAAGTAAAGGAATAGAGAGCCTAGATCTCGCACGGATAATTTTGAACATTGTATCTATTTTTTTAATCCCTTGTTTGTTGATAGTATTGTATCATTGTTAAATGCTATTTAAACAAACAACGTGCAAGGTCATTAATTAAGGAACTTGTCTATATATATCGCACATCATGGTAGGACTAATTAGAAAATAAAATTGATGCATGAATTGGGGAGGATGGAATGCCCTGATGGCATCATCTTATGGGACAGGTGGACCCGATTAGTCGGGTAGCTTTCCAACAGATTAATTGAAAGTTCTACATTAGGTAAGTAGGTTCCTGGGCAACTCTACTCTAGAGGACTAGGCCAGCGGCTGTGCCTTGCATAGATGGGGAAAAAAGTGTTGTTTCTAGGAATCAAGAATAGAGGTTGCCCAATTTAAGGTCAATCACTCTATGAGTGATTTGATTTTAAGAGTCATTTAGAAGACCACGCTTCCCCTGCAGGATAGAACTAGGTCTTACCTATGAATCGTATCCTTGTATCTTTACAAGGTCAAGGTGTCGACGAGTAGGAAATTTTCGTCGAGGAGTTAGACTTAGTAAACTATCTTATGGTTTACTAAGGTGTCGACGAGTAGGAAATTTTCGTCGAGGAGTTAGACTTAGTAAACTATCTTATGGTTTCCCCTATTTAGGAAGGGGGGAACCTTACAACACATATGCACATGATGTTGATATATGTAATAGTGGTGTGTGTGAGTAAAATCATGTGGACATGATCTCGAGGGTAGAGATGGCAGCGAGCATCGACACTTCTATGCCTATCATATTTCCTATGGGTCATGTGGACATTCTAGTTGACCGTGGTGACATTCTAGATGATAGTGTGCATTTGATTAGTTATGTATCTATTACCACACTTGAGGTTCGTGAGATACACCACATATACCCGAGGGATAGAGACACCTATGAGCATAGACCTAAATTTCTAGTGTTAGATACATTTTGCTATTCTTCTAGGATTTCTATTTGTGGAGATATCACTGATATAACCACTGCTCCTAGTATTCATAGCATTCCTGCCAACGTTTGTGTGGATAGAGTTCTTGTATTTGAGCAGCCAAGGATAGTATATGAGAGTAGTGATGATTTTTTTGAGATTAGACCTCGTAGGAGAGGTAGGATTGTGCATATGGATCTAGAGAGCTTTATATTTGATTTAGACATTTTCTTAGAGATCCAGTGATTAGAGAGGTTGACCTATCTTGGGATATAGGTTATACATGGATTCCATTGATAGTAGACACAGACCATCATCATGATGATGACTTTAGAGATTGTGAGGATGACATGTTTAATGATTTGATGGATGATACCACTTCATCTCTTGTGCAAATACACTATCAGTATTCAATGATGATGATGCTTATGGTGGTGAACCTATTGATCATGCTTTTATTTTGGAGGACCACATATCCAGAGGATTTCATACATGAGATGTTAAATATTTTGGATTGTGCCTATATACACACATTGATACAGTGGATCATGCCCCAGATGAGTCAAGCTATGCTGTAGTGGATGATGACATTGATTCATATGAGTTCTTGCATGATGCTGACTTTGAGATGTGTTTCTTCAGTGTCCATGATTGTCTACATGACCCTAGTTTCTCTTGAGCCGGGACATTCATCTTCGGGTGCATCATATGCCACTTGGGATGTATGGTAGTTGATCGGCCAAAAATGACAGATTCCCTAGAGAGATTTTACAGAGAGACTATGCTAGTCGTGATGATTTTCCAATTAACACACCTTGCTCAAAAGAACATGTGCTGATCTACATCATAGAGTGAAGCTTGTGCTGTGGTTTTGCAGTTGTCCCACTAAGCCACTATAGAGAGTAAAGATTGTTGGTGCTTTTGTGTACTATTCTAAGAGAGGGAGAAAGGGAGAAGAGAGCATATTGTTAAGCAAACCCTAACATGTCGTGGGAAGTTATCGATCTACTGAGGTTGAGCAATGCTCAAGAGCTCCATCGTAGCCGCTCGTCACTCACTGCCATCCTCCTGTACTCATTGTCACATCGAGGCGGTTGCTAATCCAATGGGTGGTGCAACCTTTCTCACAAAGATCATGTGGGATCTCCATGTGGAAGACGCTCGCAATGGTAGCCTAATCACTCAAGCAAGAGGAAAGCATGAGAGAATAAGTAATTAGCACTCCCAAACCCTAACCCTAAGCACACCACACATGCTAGATTAGAGTTACAAGAGAGAGGGAGAGAGAACACTTCACTTCTATTGCACAAATGGGAGAATGAGTTACAAATAAGAGAAATTGGCTTTTATAGTTCCAAGCCTTTTCCCACTATGCCGCATGTGACCTAAGGCATCCAAAACATAGTTACAAGGCTTTTCTCTATGGTTTGGCTAACTGACCAAGATTCTCTTGTCTGTCCTTCAAAGCTCAATACTTGGGAGCATATTTAGGGCATTTTCCTCATCAAATGATGAGATTTACAATATAGTGTGGGTGCCCATTACATAAGTGTGCAGACATTGATCACGTCCTTGTGATCGGTAAGAGGTTGTCGAGGAACATTGCATAAGTGTGCAGACATTGATCACGTCCTTGTGATCGGTAAGAGGTTGTCGAGGCACATTGGGAAGTTTCACACTTGGTTGGTTCTCCTGTCTCCTTGAAAATGAGAGGGGGTGGGGGAGCTAGTAAGATGGAAAGAAGTTAGTGGAGTACTGGCGATTAAGTATCAAGCTAGTCGTATGGACTCTTATGAGTTTGCATTCTTGTATGTGCCTAGTAGTACTCTTTATTTGGTTTTTGGTGTTTTGTTTCTTTTTTGTCGCCTCCTTTGGTTGGACATCCTCTTTAGAGGAGTCAGAGTACTTGAATGAGTAGACTAGCTTGGAATACTTAATGACCAGTATCCAAGTGGTAGGTGGTGGTATTATGGAGGGGTTAGTAAAAAATGGTGTTAGTAAGCAAGTGGCGAGGGGGAAATGCCAGAGGGACAAGGAGTTAACTCGCATCGAAACTGCTTACGCTCCGAGATGCTATATTTGATGGTGATGTACATGTAGCTCTAGCATCTTTATCAAGACACCATGATGGGTATCGTGGCTCCCATGGGTGTTGAGTTATCGGGGTGCGGTGTTCTCTATTTTTCTTTTAGTGGTTTGTCTTCTTCTATCATTGCAGATCATGGAACTAGGATCCTATGTTAATAAGAGTGGTAGTTGATGGGGCAAGATCCAAAGATATTGAGCATAAGAAGAAGGTATGGGTAGGATGGATTACGCATGAAGCAAGATTATTGGGCGATGCAGGGGTGATTAAGAAAATCCACGCAATGGGTCATAACATTGATCAAGCTTACGCCCATCATGGTCCCCCCATCTAGAGATGTACCTGGATGGCTATCGATGTTGAGGCTTTGTGCAGTGTGTGTGCATAGGATAGAGCCTCGTAAGGGCAAAAGGTGTAATCACCTAGATATTCCTAATCACCTAGAGACTCTTTGTTTTGGGTCCTCATGTGGATGAGGACTTACATGTGCTTATTGGTCCACACTCCCTAAAGAGGTTTTGTACTGATTAGCCCGTTTGGCTAGATTTATGAGCTTACCCTTGAGTTTATCTTTGAGTGGTTGGATAAGCTCTGACATTTGTAGCACTGCCCCTTGGTTTGGTGATGAAGTCAAGGGGCAGGGTGGAGTGTCGTAGACGAGGCTCCTTTTGTGGGCTAGGCGAATTGAGCTTTTGAGTGCCCATGGGTTGGGTTTGGGCAAGTTCGTAGGATTTAGTTGATGAAGAGGGGACTTGCGTGCTCATTGGTAGCCAAACCATATACGTTCATTGGACAGGTACTGGCTTGGTTTGGGCTAACTGTTGAGGGTTGTGCCATGGGATCCAAATGATGGAGTTGCCATCATTGAAGCCTTGGGCATCTAAGAGACATTTGGGCAACTGTCATTGCCAAGTGATGAAGGCCCGTGGGTTGACGAGGCTTTTTGGTTTTTTGTCGACGAGGCTTTGAGCTATGAGTAGGTTGTTGACGCTGAGGAGAGGCTTTTGATTGTGGAATTGGGAGCCACAAGTGTGTGTTGCCATCATGGAAGCCTTGAGCTTTGAGCACGTTGGTAGACACCCAATGTTGACACTGAGGAGAGGCTTTTGATTGTGGCTTTGGGAGCCACAGGTGTGTGTTGCCATCATGGAAGCCTTGAGCTTTAAGCACGTTGGTAGGCACCCAACGTCGTTGGCTTTACTGTGCTTGGGGCTGCCTAACCTTTGGCCATGGGGCCTTTCATCTCACAGCTTCTTAGGGAGTTGCTATGGTGGATGAGCCACAAGAAGCGTTCTTGGATAGCCAAAGGTGAGTGTTGCCTTCATAGTAGCCTTGTGCTCGTAAGCTGGCGGTCAGGGACTAATCAATATTGAAGATTTAGCTTAGGGTTGGTTTGTGTTGGCTTGGTTTGATTCTTGATCTTGGGTTTCTGGGATGGCCATTTTGGGATCCATAGTTCTCTGTCCCATCGTAGAATTCTTGAGCTACTTGCAAGAAGATTCTTGGGAACCCACCATTGATTGTCATGATAAGGTAAGAGGTCGAGGTGCTTGCAGTGTGGGTGGTCGAGGATGTAGAGTTGAGGGGGATTGTCGACCAATGAAGCTTGATTGTCAAGGTTGGATGGTGTCAACAGTGCCCTTTTGACCACCATCGATGAGGCACGGGGTTTGGTGATGAGGATGGCCATGGCTTGAGGGAGAAGGGCAGTCGAGGGTGAAGTTGTGTGTATGATTTCCTCTTGGGGACACAAGAGGACGATGGCTTTTTTGCCATTGATTTCTATGGTGGCTATTTCTTCTCACCATTGATTTCTATGGTGGCTGTTTCTTCTCACCAATTGATGTGGCAGTAAGTGACATTAATCCACCCTTATCTGGCCTTGGTGTTCTCCTGCATCTATGACATGAAATCTGCACTCCAATTGGTTATTTCCTATAGAAATTTTAGGAATGAAATACCCAACACTCATTAGACGTATTTTATGTGAAATTTGAATGTAAGTGTTTTCTTATGTAAGTGTGGGTTTTCCAAGAGGTTTCCACACCTCCAAGAATATGAGATTGGTGTGGACCATAGGGTATATGTGGGCTTGCCACTATTGCAGACCATTCTCAGTCAGGAGTCCAATATGGTGATAGTTCGAGGGCAGTGGAAGACTTACCAATTATTGTTGGGGGTGAGAGAGTACCCTTTGTGGAAAGAGTTAGTGTTGCAAGCAGAGGATCAAATTTGATGCACTCCCCATCCTAGAGAATCATCATTATGTTACCCGTAGGAAGTGCGAGGGTAGCTGTGTTGTTAGTTGAGTTGATTGTACTTGTAGCATTCTTGACCTAGCTTCCTCCAAGGATGACTGCTTCTTTAGGCCACTCCAGAAGTTGTGAAGTAGCCAACACCTCACTTATGGGAAAAACATAAAACTTACAAGCCAATGGGATAGAGACAATATGTAGAGTTTGTGTAAAAAGACCCAAGGCTTGGTATACATTGTCCACTAGGAAGTTGAATTTTGGCATGGGTAGTGTGAAGAGATGGTTTGCCTAGGGAGACCCAGGTTTCCCATGGCAAAAGATTGTGGCTAGCTCTTGGAGATAGAAAGGCATGTTTTCTTTGCATATTTATGCCAAATGGAAAATCTAACCATACCTGAAGGGTTGGGGTGTCGTGTCGGGGAGCTACGCTTACACTCAGGATAAGCAAGGCAAAGGTCTTGTAGGGTTCATGAAGGTACTGGCCGGTTGGGACCACAAATTGTGTTCCGAGTTTGTGATTGGGGAGTGCATCAATTGTAGCAAGGATGTTCATCAAGTCGTGGTGGTCGACTTCGTGAGCATTGAAAGAAGCAACTAGGGATGGCTCTAGAGAGCGAGTCATCAAGGGTTTGATGACAAGCATTGTAAACAAAGAGATCGTTGGTCCGGGATGTGGTCATAGAGTCTTTGGGGTGACTGACCATGGGATGTGTGTGCCAAGTATTTAAAAATTCAATTTGAGCGTTTGAGTCCCTTTGCGGAGGTAGACATGATTTATGTCCCCCAGTCATGGATGAGTCGTGTCTGTCTCATGAAAGGGTCTTCCCAGGATGCTGTCATAGCTGCTGTGGACGAAAGTCCATGACTACAAACGTGAGTTTGAAGGTCATGCTACTGACTCAAACCTTGAGGTCCTTTGCTATGCCAATGGGGTGTGCAGATGTCCCATTTGCAAGTTGTATCATCAATTGGGTGGGAGTCAGGGGTGGTTGTCCCCAATTTTCCTAGCACATTCTTGTGAGGATGCTTACGCCAGCACCCCCATCTAGGATCTCTAGGGTTGCGTTGAAGTCATCACTTTCAAAGTATTGGCCCAATGCGTTTACTCGAATTGTTGGCGCACCTTTGGGGTGTGGGTTGTGTTCATGGAGTAGTTTAGGATGATGGGGCTTAGCTCATATTTATCCGATGAATCTGAGTGAGACCTCTCCTCTAGGGAAGCCTGTAGTTTTGTTCCATCTAGTCCCTAATGTTATTCCATAAATTTGGATTTCCTTTTAACAAGGTTCCAATGGGCATTTGGATTTGGAAAGAAAGGAAGGCTAAGAGGCCGACAAGGTCACGTTGATGAGAGGAGCTTCCTCATGTGCAGGGCCTTATTCATAGGGTGGACCGACAATGGTATATGGAAGTTCAATTTGGTCTTTATGTGACGGGGATTGAGGTTGAGATTTGGGTGCCGTAGGAGGGTAAAATACCTCTACAAATTTTGTGTGGGCACCTCATGAGTCTTTGTCGGACTCTATGTCATTGTTCGCATTGAATTGTTCAATGTGAACGTGGGATTTGGGCTTGGCCACCTGTGGAATAGGTAATGAAGGATTAGGAGGCACAGGTGGGGCAAGATCTTCATTTGTCAACTCATGTTGGCAAACAGATCTTCCTTGGCCTTGAGCATAAGCGGGGGCTCTTGCCTGACCTAGTGTAGAAGTTCAGGTTCTTGTCCCCAGACATTATGGGGAACTGCGCGCACTCGGGTACTTGGTCAAAGGTCACAAAAACGGGCGGTGGTTCAAGTTGAGCTTGATTAGGCCTCCTGAAGATGTTGCTTCTCGAGGATGGGATTGGGATATGTAGCTAGCCATTTGTATTGTTTGGTTAGTTTTTGGGGGGCTACATGGGAGAGTGGCATTTTGGCATAGTCATCACTCTTGAAGGAGGAGGATGTTCTTGGTGGAGCCACTATTGTGGATGCTAACCCGATCTTCACCTTGGCCAATGTGCTTTAGAGCATTGTTTCTTTTTGGATGTGGCACATTTGGTAGTTAAGGTATTGGACTGCTTTGGTTTATTAGCCTTCTTGAGTTTGGCCTTCAAAACTGTGTACGGCATTCAATGGGGGGACAATGAAGATCTTCCCATGTTCAACGCTCAACACGGGATGGCATGCCTTCAATCGTGGAGTGAGAAACTAATTGCAAAGGGAAATCCTTGAAGTAATGGTTGATTCCACAACCATGGACATTGTGGCGTCACTGACAGGCTTTTCTTTTGAGGGTATTCAAGCACTCTATGGAGTCCCTGGAAGAGGAAACACTGAAAAGGGTATTCAAGCACTCTATGGAGTCCCTGGAAGAGGAAACACTGAAGAGGTGGTTTCCCTACGGGTTCATCGATGGTGTGCACAATTGGTTTAAGGTCAATGTACAGGCAAAGGGAGATGAGGGTGTTATGGGTGCCTCATGGATGGTAGGGCAATGAACTTCGTTTTAATCTTGCCATGATCAAGGGGGTTAGCCTTTAGAGGCAACGGTTGGAGTGGAAATATGGGCACTATAGAAGGTCGTGGTGGCCCTATGTGTGAGCGGTTAGTTGGGGGTAGTGCCACCACAATAATGTATGTTGCCCAAGAGGAGATGGGGGTAATGTTACAAATGATTTTTGGATTGTCATTGGCTCAATGACCAATTGCGTGGAATGGATTTCTCGCGTGTTGTCATTGAGAAACATCACACCCATTTGCAGGCTTGATCAAAGGTGGAGAGGTCCTTTACCAACATGTGGTCATGAAGTCTTGGATTGTGCAAGCCCAAGAGGAAACGGTCCATTAAGTGCTTATTGTCACTCAATTTTTCCCTTTCTTTGCAATGCAAATTGAGGTACTTAATGTGTGCGATGTGGTCGCACACAATTTTTCCCTTTCTTTGCAATGGAAATTGAGGTACTTAATGTGTGCGATGTAGTCGTGTAAGCTTTCCTGTGGTTTTTGTTCTAATTGGAACAAGTGGATTATGGGGCTCCATTTGGGCCCATAGGGTACAAATCCAAGAATTAAGGCCTCTCTCACTGCTTTGAAAGTGCCTTTGTACGCCGAGGGTCCAAGGATTGGAACCATGGCACTGCCTTGCCTTGAAGGCTGAGCCCAAAGAGATGGCCCTTTGCTACATCATCAAAAATTTCAAATGCTTGACAAATTTGATTAAAGACCTCTAGGTGGAATACAAGGTCTCCAACTCCATGGAATTCGGCATTAAGTTTGAATTTTTTTCCCCACATAGGTTGTGTGTGTAATGTTTGTGGGTGTAATTGTTGTGTGTCGGTCCCCTTCCTAGAGCTTGTGCTAAGCTCGGAATGTCAAGTTGTGGCTCAAGGGGATGTGGTACATGGGTGGGGGGTGGGTATAGACCCGTGGTTATAAAAGGAGGTATGTGTATATGCTCGGGGCATCTATTCACATCGAGGTGCATGTACGAAGGTGCACCACTAGAAGTGTGTGGCATGGTGACCACATGTGAATATACCATGGTCGGGGTGCTGCCCAATGGAATGGAGGCACTTGGGGCATGCAACCATGACCGGAGGTAGCCCTTAAGCACCTCTAAACCTTTAAAAATTTTATTTTTTTAAATTTTTTTTTGCAAGGTACGACCATATGCTTATGAGCGTACACCCGTGGCTTTAGGAAGGTATGGCCATGTCTAAGTTTTTTTAATTTTTTTTTTTTTTTGAAAAAAAGTTTTTTCAGGAAGGTACGATCGTACACTTATGAGCATATGCCCATGCTTTAGGAAGGTACGATCATGTCTTCATGAAGGTACGGTTATGTTTAAGTTTTTTTTTCATTTTTTAAAAATTATTTTTTCGGGAAGATACAGTCGTATGCTTATGAGTATACGCCCATGGCTTTAGGAAGGTACGGCCATGTCTTCGTCCATGAAGGTACGGTCGTGTCTAAGTTCTTTTTTTAATTTTTTTGAAAAAGGTTTTTTTTGCGAAGATACAAGCATGTACGCTCATAGGTTTTTTTTCGGGAAGGTATGGCCGTATGCTTATGAGTGTACGCCTATGGCTTTAGGAAGATACGGTCGTGTCTTCATGAAGGTATAGTCGTGTCTTTTTTTTTTAAATCCAAAGAAAGTTTTTAAGGGACGATACACTCATACGCTTATGAGCATACGCCCGTGGCTTTAAGAAGGTATGGCTGTGTCTTCGAATGTACGGTCATGTCTTTTTTTTAAAAAAAATTTAACAAAGTTTTTTTTCGGGTACGTCCGTACACCGCGCGAATTTGAATTGAGGTGAGGTGATTGTTGAGTGAGGGACAAATAAAATCCCCTCATTAGTGCAAGGTAGGTGGGAAAAGGCTAAAGTTAGAGGTTAACTCTAGATTAGTGGTTTTCAACTAATCTAGAGGTACTCTAACTTAACTAAAAATTAATCCTTCTTAATGCAAGGTAAGTGGGAAAAGGCTAAGCTTAGAGGTTAAATATAGATTAGTGGTTTTCAACTAATCTAGAGGTACTCTATCTTAACTAAAAATTAACTGTTCTTAATCCCACTATTAATCATCTTTTCACCCTCTTCTTTGGTCTCTAATTACTCCCTACTAATCTAACAAAAAAAATATTTGGTTGATTAGGGTTCTATCTTACATTCCTAAGCTACTTATGTACACTAATATAATAAAAAACATGTTTGAAAGTAAAAAATTAGCAAAAAACCCTCTATGTTTAACCAAAAATCCTCTTCTTTGAGCTCTCTAATCATCCAAATCTCTAGTTTTTTTGCTCAAACACTTGCTAATCATACTCCCAACCACAACCTATGCACAAAATCAAAACAAAAACAATAAAAATTTAACAAAATAAATCAAACAAACCAAAAACTGAATGCCATAGTTACTCGGTGCCGGGCTATGGAGGCTCCATCGGATTTGAATCAAAGAGGGCTTTGACAAGTAGCAGATTGGCGCTCCCTGGCAATGGCACCAAAGATGTTAAGCAAACCCTAATGTGTCTTGAGAAGTTACCAATCTGTCGAGCATGAGCAAGCTTAAGAGCTCCACTGTAGCCACTCGTCATCGCCATCCTCCCGCACTTGTTGTCACACGAGGCAGTTGCTAATACAATGGGTGGTGCAACCTCTCTTGCAAAGGTCGTGTAGAATCTCCGCGGGGAAGACAATCGTGATGGTAGCCTAATCACTCAAGCAAGAGGGAGAGAGGAAGCAAGAGGGAAGCATGAGAGAACAAGTGATTAGCACACTAATCACTCCCAAACCCTAACCCTAAGCACACCACACATGCTAGATTAGAGTTGCAAGAGAGAGGGAGAGAGAACACTTCTACTACACAAATGGGAGAATGAGTTACAAACAAGAGAAATTGGCTTTTATAGTAAAAAGCGTTTTCTCACTAGGCCGCCAGGAGTAGGTGACCTGAGGTGCCCAAAACATAGTTACAAGGCTTTTCTCTATGGTTTGGCCAAATGACCAAGATCCTCTTGTCTCTCCTTCGGAGCTCAATACTTGGGAGCGTCTTTAGGGCGTTTCCCTCATCAAATGACGAGATTTACAATATAGTGTAGGCGCCCATTACATTAGTGTGCGGACATAGTTGTCATAAGAATGTGTTAACCAATACATAGTCAACACATACATCGACACCATCACTCACCCACATAATCCCTAAGCATGCATGTGTAGTACAAAAATATGGCTTGAAGAAGTTGCTGCGTGTTTTGGAGTAATGTTAGCCAATGTGGTTAACATACCCCCTCCTTAAACACGATTTTGTCTTTGGAATTGGTAGCAAAGCTCCATGGGAGGCTAGTGGTGGTAAAAGCCACTAGAGTTCTAGTAGAAGTCAAAGTGAGACTTCATGTATTGGGTGGTTCGATGGAAGGCATTGTAGGATGTTTAGAAGGTGATTTCAAACATGCCTTCAAAAGTGAGCATATGCCAACCTTACATCCACTATACTTGCTTGTAGCACCCGAGTATTTGGCAAAGTGTGGGACACGATTTGACCTTATGCATAGCCTGGTTCTCCAAGTCCTTCAACAATTAGCTAGCCTTCTTCATTTCTTTTTCTGAGTCTTCCTTAGCCTTGTAAATCTCGCTCAATAGTTGGATTTTATCTTATTCTAACGCTCTCTTAAGCCCCATCTCTATAACTCTCTCTAGCCCCAACTCTACAAGTCCAAGAGCAAGGCCTTGGCTTCCAAGTCCTTTTGTATGCCCTTTCTCCTTTTTTGGATCTCATTCTACATCTTTGCCAAGTTAACTTCAGAGGATTTGAGGGCTTTATTGAGCTTATCCAAAGAGTTTTATTCTTTGGATCCTCCATAAGTTCTCCCTAGCTTAGTGCTTGCCTTCTTCTTGAGTTCTTTATGGCCTCCTTATTCTTCTTTTTTTGCTCCTTGAATTCCTCCATCAGCCCTTCTAGTTCTTCAATGTGGGTCTTGAGTGTAGTCTCTTTGTTTGCTTTTTCTCCAAGTGCTTGGTAGACCATCATGTGTTCTCTCAGTTCGTTAACAAGAATTGTATCCATTGTCGCACTTGGAGAGTGTGATTCGATGGAGAGTTACATGATGCGTCTGGGCAGGATGAGTCGCTTATATGAAAGAGTCAATGTTGGTCCACAACACTAGTTCTTTGCCTTTGCCCCACTTTTCCTGCTCTACAATGACTTTTTGGCTTTCTACCTTCACGTTCTAGAACTTTCTCTTCTCTAGACTTCTAGCTCTTGAACAAGTTTTTTATTCTACTCCTCCTTAGCTTTTGGGTTTCTATAGAGGTTATTCCACTGCCTTTTACTACTCCTACTTGGGTGCTTTCCTATGGTTGGCCCATCTTCTAGTTCCCCCACCTACTTCAGCACACTTTTCTTACTATCCATTACCCTCGTCTTGATTCAAGTCTTCTTTTATAGTGGACTAACTAGCAGCATAGGTTTGCGTGGGTGCTTCCATAATGTCCTCCAATTTTTGCAAATGTTCCACCCACACCTCCTTCAATTCATCTTCCCACCCCTCCATTTTGTTTTCATCTAACTCATACACTTCAATGGGGACTTGGGTCTTTCATACTGCTAATTTGTCCTCCACCTTGATGAACCTAATTTTGTCTTTATTTGCCCTTGTGTAGATGTCTTGGACTACCTCTTTCAACACAGCTTTAGCCTTTTATTATGCTACTAATGCATTTGTAGTGGCTTCCTCCAATCTTTTCCTTATTTACCTTGTCACCCGCTCCTCCTAGCCACACTGCAACCTTTGACGACTCTATTTCTTTTACTAACTTCTTGTTGGTTTTGATATTTTGATGTTGTGATAGCTTAACTTTCAAGAGTAGCAATTCTTTTGGTCTTTTTTTAAATTTATCTCCCTTTCCTTTAGGGCATCCTTGAGCCTCTAATCTCCTTGGGGCCTTCTTCTACACACATCTATAGGTAATCCAACGCCCCCCTGAGCCCACTATGTATCCACTCTTTTTGGAAACTTCACTACTTTTCTGGGAGTCAGCACAGCTTTAGTTGGTGTTTGTTATAGAGACACTTCTAGTTTCTTGATTGTTTTGAGGGGATCCTTTATAGTCTCCACCTCTATTTTTGTAGCACCACTCAGTGTAAGGATTTATTGCACTATTTGGTATGTGGCGGGCACTTCCATTCTTTGGGCTTGCTCCGTATCCAGCTTTTTGCTTAGTTGGTTGCTTGATATTTTGTCTCTAAAACTAAACTTCTTTTTATGAGACATCTTATAGTGGCAGCTATTTTCTAGCTTGCAGTTGGCTTGACTGTGGTAGAGGTTTATCCCTTTAGGCTTAATTGAATTTATCTCCAAAATTAAACTTCTTTTTATGAGGCATCTTGATAGTGGTAGCTATTGTCTAACTTGTAGTTGGCTTGGGTGTGGTAGAGGTTTTATCCCTATAGGCTTAATGGAATTTGTCTTTGATGTTTGGTCTTCCTTATCCTACTATTGACGTATATTTTGTTCCTCGTGACATTCTAGTTCGCCCATGTCGTCTTCTACTATATGCTTGGCCAACTCTTGTTCCTTTGCTTTTATATCGTCTTCTATAATATGCTTGGCCGACTCTTGTTCCTCTATTCTTATGTCCTCTTCTACAATATGCTTCACCATCTCGTGTTCCTCTATTCTTGTGTCTTCTTTTGCAATATGCTTTGCCAACTCTTATTCCTCTCTTCCCCTTGTTTTTCTAGAACTGCTCCTCCTTGGAAGAGAGCGTTGAGATATCCTCCAATCTTAGTTTTGCTATTCGGTTTTGTTAGCTTCTCCATCTCATGCTTTAGGTTATTATTTCTGCCCATGCTATTTTGGATCCTCTCTCTGCTACCTTTACTAATCCATAGTTGTTTGAGGCATACAATATGGTTTATCAATGAGGTTTATCATCTCTAGCAATGAACCTCATTTTTAATTATGTATGTCCTCTTTCAGGTTGCCTCTGATTTTATACTCCTTGGTCCTTCCTTCTAGCTATGTGAATTGTTGGATGAGATCTTCCTTGTGTGCTACATTGATTTCAATCTCACGCTCCCTGGGGATCTTGAACACTTTTGCTAACATATGCTGGCAGAACTTCACTTTCTTACCAGACGATAGCTTTATTGTGTTTGATTTGACTTGGCTTGCTACTTTTCTGCATACAAATTGAATTAAACCTCCTCTCATGTTAGTTATGTGAATTTTTCGAGGCCTACTCTCTGTAGCAATTTTGCATGCCTTTCCGCTTCTTTGAGGATAGTAAAGCTCAAGTGTTCGAATTCCACCATCTTATTAGGATAGCCAGTTGGGTTGGCTGATAACAAAGAGAAAGGGACACATATAAAATGGTTGTAGAGGGTAGCAATGATCAACATGCTCAAAGTGACAATGAAGGAGGGCACCACGCAGTTCACCCAACTCAAGAAGGGGAGTGTTCAATCGTTAACTTGTTGGATCCAAGCACGATTTTTGATAACTCTACTACGTATCATCAATATTTTATAGTTGAGCAGGAACCCTCATTTCCTTTGTGCTTTTGTCAAAGGGCACACAAAACAATAGAAATGATGAGGGGGTAAGGGTGAGCATTTACTAATGTCACCTCCCTACCCTTTTTCCTATGTTGACTATTTATGGCCATTTCCTTCGAACATCATTAACCCAACAACTAGCTCTTCTTCTCCCATAATCACGTCAATCATGAGCACATCATTTAGGACCTAGAATTATTCTTGGTCCTAATCTTCTCTTTTCAGATCTGAATTCTTGAGTGGTTTTTTGAGAACCATTCCATGATATTACTTCATCCTATAACCATTTGTTGGATTTGGTAGTCTCATGCATCCGACTTTCCCATTTAAATGTTCCTATATCTATTTTGCTAAAGATTTTATACAGTCCAACCATCTTATTTTCATCTTTGTTGGGTGTGGTCCCATCCTGTAATCTTGAGTTCCTATCCACCTGGATCTTTCTTCTCCTTTGAACCACTTCAGTTGTCTCCAAGCACTAAATAGCCTTTTCTCTTTCAATTTTAAGAGTTTCTCTATTCTATACTTCTCAAATTCCTCTAAAGGTAGCCTTTTCGTTATAGCTACTCTAAGGCTTGTGGTACTCCATGGGCACAATAGCCTCTAACCCATACACCATGGAGCCTATGATGTTCTTATAAGCCATTCTGAATGGCCACATAATGTAGAATGCAACTTCATGTCCCTATCCATTCAATTTTCATTTACTATCTTGATTAGTATTCCCTTGAGGATCAGGTTTGTGGATTCTACTAGACCACTGGCTTGTGGATAATACACAGTTTACTTCTTGTGTGTATCAGCATATGTTGCTTCATCATTTTTTTTATTACTTCATTCAGGAAGTGTGTCACTTTGTTGCTCAATTGGGCACCCAAACTTTGTCATTATCACCTCATATAGGAATTAGCCACTTATGCTACTTTACAGTCCCTCATTGCCTTTGCTTTAACCCACTTTATGCAATAGTCTATTGCCACCAAGATGTACTTACACCCATTCCTTGGGCTGAGGGTTTGAATGGTCCTATGAAATCCAAGTCCCATTTTTAGAAAGGCTCAAGAAGTAGTACAAGTTTAATGGTATCTTGTCTAATGCATTTGGTTGCCCCATCTATTTGTACATCACATTCTTTTGCAAAAGTGTGAGCATCCTTAAGTTTTGTAGGCTGAGGGAGTATAAAGTACAATCAGAATGCAAGTGCATGATGTGTCCTGACCACACTGCCTAAAACACCTTCCTTTATGTTATCTCTTCAAAGAAGTGTTCCCACTGTTCGTATAAAGTTGCCTAACCACCACCATGAATGACTTACTCTTGAGTGTCAGCTTCTTCCTTTGGTCTCTTGACATATAGTCCAAATAGTTATTCATCTAGAAAGTCATCCTCTACCCCTATTGGGGCTTCTCAAGACTCCAATCTGGATGAGAAATTGGCTATTTCATTTTGATTACCTTGTCTGTGCTTGATGGTGAAGTTGAACTCCTAAAGTAGCAACATCCATCATGCTAACTTTTCTATAAGATTAGGTTTATTTACCAAATACGAAAGTCCCTTGTGATCCGCATGGAACTTGAACACATTCTCTAATAGATTGTGCCTAAACTTTTTGATGGAATAGATTATCCCCAAGGACTCTTTTTCTTTGGTGGAATATTTCATCTTTGCTTTAGATAGCCTCTTGCTTACATCTCTTGCTTACATAGTACATTGGTCAAAACCATCCTTCTTGTGCTTTTTGCATTAGGGCACTTCCTATGGCCTTATTTGACTCATTCACAAAAACAAAGACAGAGAAAATGAGGTCATAGTTGTAGGATGGGTGTGGAAGCTAATTTTCTTTTGGAATTCCTACATACCTC
This sequence comes from Cibotium barometz, assembly GCF_041138505.1. Lineage (NCBI taxonomy): Eukaryota > Viridiplantae > Streptophyta > Polypodiopsida > Cyatheales > Cibotiaceae > Cibotium > Cibotium barometz. Next base: position 3,725,863 of record NC_141105.1, read on the forward strand.
CTAACACCTTCTGGTCTGGACATACTCTTCATCCTTTCTTGTTAAGCAATATAGGGGCATGGCCATATCTGCTATAAATCTCATGAACTTGTTGTGCCATTTGATATGGCCTAGTAATCTTAATAATGCCTTTGTATTTTTTAGTGCTTATAGATTGACAATGACCTCAACCTTGGCTAGGTTCACTTCTAATCCATATGCTAATATAATGTGTCCTAGCAAGGCCCCACTAGTAACTTTAAAAGCACACTTTAGGCTAAGCCTCATCTCTTTGCATTTTTCTAGGCATAGAATGAGGTGGTCTATGTGATTCAAATTCTTTCAAAACATACTGAAATCATCTAGAAAGACTCTAATGAAGCTGGTCAAGTTTTCATAGAATACATCCTGGACCATCCTCTGGAAGATTGTCGATGTTTTTCTATCTTAAGAGACAACAACGAAGGCTATTTTTTCTTTGTCCTTGGTGGCCATCCTGATCTGATTATACCTATTGAATCCATCCAAAAATGAGTATATCATCTCATGGCCCCACTACATCCAAGAAAGTTTGTGATAGGGATAGGGAATAGATTGGCCAATCGTTTGTTGCATTGAGTTTCCTTTAATCCTTGGAGGCTCCATTCTACTTCAGGACAAAGACTATTGGTTATAGACACTGCTTTTGTCCACTAAAAATATGAATCCCACCTTCGACAACTTATCTATTTCCTCCTTAACTTGCTGTGCATGGTTTGGGTTCATCCTAATTTTGTCATGTCTGATGGATATTTCATCTTCCTTTAGATTAATCTTATGCTAGTAGAAGCTTGGGTTGATCATTCATATCTGTTTAGTAGCTTCATGCTAGACCATCCTCTGGAATATTGCCAATGCATTTTTCACCCTGAATTTCATCACATTCGAAGTGAATGTTGCCTATTCTATAGCCTGGGCTGATCTTTCATATATGTGTAGCTTTATGTAAATACACCCTTATATGAGGTTAGCAATTCTTGTAGGCCCTTTTTCACATCTTGGCTTAGTTTGGCACTTACTCGTGCCATGCAGCATTCTTTCTCCTCCTCCATATTTACTTTTGTGAGCTCCTGCACTCTAATATTATGCTTTTTTACCTCTTCGTTGAGCTATTTGAGTGTAAGAATCTTGTCCTCTATTGGCTCTTCTTGCCATTTCTTACTGTCTTGTGGGTTTCCTTCATTTTCTTCCTCTTGTTTTCCCTACCAGAGGTAACTCTTCCAATTGAACTATTAGGACTTCCAAATCATATTTTAATATGATCTGTTCCACATCCACTTCAAACAAGGATTTTAAGTTTGGGTTTTATCTCAGGACTTTCCCTTCTTCATCATCTTCTATACCTTCACGGTAGTTTAACCCTTTTGCATGTGAAGGCCAGCTAGTTGGCCATATTTAACTTTCCTTGGCTGCCCTGACACTTGGCTTTCTATTTGCCTTATCTAATGAAAAGTGGGTCACTTTAAGCTCCCTCCAGATCCATGACCTTCCTAAAAGCATGGGGTATGCTCCTGATATTTCTATCATTTCAAGAAAATAAATACCCCAAGATTTTTGCATCCAATTATTTCAATCTCTTCTCCCTTGACAATGCCAACTGCTTGAACTTTCCTTTGATCTGTCATACTCACTTACAACAATGGGGTTGATTGCATTGTTGTGATTCCCAGCTTCTTTGCTAGGGCCTCCGACATTATGTTCACCCTAGACCATCCATTCGGGATTTCTCAGGACACACACATATCCTCTTTTACTAAGAGTCACTTGAGGAAATTTAGTGTCATTATGTTCACCCTAGACCATCCATTCGGGATTTCTCTGGACACACACATATCCTCTTTTACTAAGAGTCACTTGAGGAAATTTAGTGTCATAATCCTATACTTTCTCCACATTCTTGCAGTCTATGGGGGTACTGATGCTTTGGAGTGTTGCCAACTTCTTTGTGTATCACTAGGTTTAGGAATTAGTCTAGAGTTGTATTTCGCCTCACTTTGGTCAGGACTACCCATAGCTCATACTCCACTTCAGTCCCACATCTCATACTCCTTTTCAATCCTCACTTTGGTTAGGTCTTCCCACATCTTGTACTCCACTTCAATGCCACTAGTCTCCTCCTTATTTGGCACCCCTCGCTCTAAGTTTCTTCTTACCTCCTATTTTTGGTCCAGCCTCCATTTGCTACTTGTTTTTAATATCCACCATTCAATTTCCTTTGCAAGGAGGTTTTATCAATGGGATTCTTTCAATTATCTTTCATCTTTCCATCTAATGTACTCTAGCTGCCTTGTGGCCTTCTACATGCGGTGATTTCTTCTTTCTATACCAATGTGATCTTCTATTGATTTTCCCTTGTAGGTGTGGGGTTTATGTATCGACCAAATCACTCCTTGTGTGTTGTGAACAAGCTTGGTGATTTTTTCGCTATTATTGGAAGCTCACGGTTGGCCCTCTATTAAAAATCAACTTAAAATAAAGCTTTGCATGTGACACAAGAATGGGTTAAATATCCCCCACCATGAGAGTGGCTCATGTCCTCTTCATGGTGTATTTAAATATATTTCCTTGTACAAAAAGCAAGAGCCAAAAATACATGTAGCAAAAATTATAGATCTCCTCATTGGGCTTACATAAGCCTAAATATAAAAATGTGAACACTCTAAGGTTCACTCATGAAATAGAACTAATGTATATCAAAATGTTACACACTAATGTGTACATAAAATATCACTGCCACTGTCGAATAAATAATCACCATGCACCATGGGTCAAGAGATTTCCGTCGAAGCAAGTCCAATGAATGCATGCACATCCCGCACACTAACCATGCCCATTGATATGCACTGACATTCACAATATATGCTCAAAATAGGTGACAAGTTAGAGGTGATTAGTCTCACTTGCACATAAAATAAATATCCATCAAATACATCCATAAATTCTAAATAATGAGAATAATTCCAACATTCCTCCCTTGGTGAAAAGCAATTGTCCTCAATTGCTAAACATGCAATACCTCAAAGTCGGTACCTTTGCATATTTAAACAACTACGTGAAATACCTCAATTCGGTGACCTTTGCATGAAAGAAAATAGCAAGCTTAAAATATCCATCAAAAATCCACAATATTAAACCCTCGTGCAATACCTCAATTCGGTAACCTTTGCACTGAAAAAATAACCATGTGTGATACCTCAAATCGGTGACCTTCACACATACTAATGCCAAATACCAAAAGAAACTGACAATCGTGTGATACCTCAAATCGGTGACCTTCAACACGACTGGGCTCAATATACCAAGTATAAAATTCAATGCAACTGTGTGTGAAAGGAGTCGATCAAGGCAGAGTGTGTAGCAAGGGTATGGTCTTGAATCCACTGAGATTCTTCTACAGGATGATTCTTATACTTAACCAAATATCTGACATAAACATGGCCATTGCGAGTTGTAGTTTGCTCACCATCAAGAATTGCTTCAGGAACTAAAACTTCTGTAGTATCGGCCTCTAAGAGAGGTGGGTCATCATAAATGGGGTTAGAAGGTGGTGTACCATTAAAAGGTCTAAGTAGACTAATGTGAAAGGAATTATGAATATTCTAATGGTCAAGAAGGGACAAATGATAAGCATTGTCATTTATCTTAGCAATTATTGTAAAAGGCCCCTAAAATCGTGGAGATAATTTAATGGCTGGATGTTTCTCAACAGACTTTAATCTACGCTTTTCTATGCGAAGCCAAACTAAATCATTTTCTTCAAAAGTATTTGGTCTTCTATGCTTGTTAGCCTGATTAGTGTAAGCTTGTTGAGTCTTAAGAATAGACTCATGAGCTTCATCCAAAATTCGGTTATGAGTCACGACAAAATCATCGGCCCGTTGCACCTTCATGGTGAGAAAGTCTAGTAATTGGAGTTGGAAGTTTATTACCATATACAATCTCAAAAGGAGATTTGTCAGGGGTTGTATGAGATGTGTTATTATATGCAAATTACAAAAGATGCAAATACTAATCCCAATTTGCAAGAGATGAGATAATGTAAGACCTCAAAAGATCTAAAATAGTGTTATTTGTGGCCTCAGTTTGTCCATTACTTTCTGGATTATATGCAAAACTAAAATCAATCTTTGTGCCTAAGTTTAGAAACAATGCCATCCAAAAATGATTACAAAAATGAGAATCACGATCTGAAATAATGACTTTAGGTAATCCATGATTTATGAAGACAGTTTTGATAAATAATTGTGCAGCATGTGAAACATTCAATGTTTTACGACATGCAATGAAATAAGCTTGCTTACTAAACCTATCCACAATTTTCCATATCATATCATTTCGAGAAGATGTGGTAAGTAAACCAGTTATAAAGTCCATAGAAATTTCTTCCCATGGTGCTGCAAGAATAGGTAAAGGCATGAGTATCCCATATTGTTTTCCTTGGCATCTTCTAACTCATTGTTGACATCACTACAAGAGGTTGAGGACATACCGACGCCAAAATACCGACGCAAATGTCGAACGTCGGTATGTCCGTCGTCATGTTGGAGGAGACAAGTATGGCGGGGTTTTTTTAAATTTTCATTTTCCGTCGCGTATACCGATGCCTATACCGACGCTTATTCCGACGCCGATACCGACGCATATTCCGTAGCATATACCGACGAATATTCCGACACGTATTCCGTCGCATATACCGACGCTCGTAAGTTTTTCACAGCCGAGAGCCTATTTTCTGGTTTTTCGCAGAGGGTGCGCTAGTAATCAAGCGGAAGAGGTAATTTCTCTCCCTCTTCTCTTTCCCTCTCTCTCCTCTTTTTTCCTCTCTCCTCTTTTCTCCTTCATTCTTCTTTTCTCCTCTTCTCCTTCTCCTAACATGTTATTGCAATTGCTTTTAGTTTTTAATTGAAAAATTAAGACATTTAGGGTTTTGTGTTTTTTTTGGCTCTCTATGCATGTTGAGATCTAGAGCTCTCTATGTATGCATAGATCTCCTAATGCATGCATAGAGATTTTAGGGTTTTGTATTAGTTCTTTTTTTTGTGTTTAATTTACTAATTAGTTTGTTTAATATTTTGTTTTGCAGCTCTTTCACCTCACCAATCTTTCACCAATCCTCGAGCTCTCCTTCAGCTTTGCGAAAAAGAGGTAGATCCTCTTTTGATTTTTCTTGTTTATGCTATTTCATATGAATTTTTGCATCCTTGTTTTATGGTTTAGGGTTAGTTTTGGGTTCTTGTAAGCTTACAACACATAGGATTAATTTAATATCTATGCATAAAACCTATAATAAGCTTGCAATCTTTATTATCCATGTACGTAAAACAAGATCATGTTTATTACACCATTGGGTGATGGGATTAAGGGTTAGCATAGTGCATAAGGCATATAGCATAGAGCTTATGCATAAGTCTTGCATAGAGCGTATGCAAGAGACTTATGCATAGAGCGTATGCATAAGACTTATGCATATGACTTATGCATAGAGTTTATGCATATGGCTTATGCATAGAGCGTACGCATAAGACTTATGCATATGGCTTATGCATAGAGCTTATGCATAAGGCTTATGCATAGAGCGTGTGCATAAGGCTTATGCATAGAGCGTAATTGCATAGAGCGTGTGCATAAGGCTTATGTTTAAGGGATTAAGGGTTAGCATAATAGTGCATAAGGCATATAGCATAGAGCTTATGCATAGAGCTTATGCATAAGTCTTGCATAGAGCGTATGCATAAGACTTATGCATAGAGCGTATGCATAAGACTTATGCATATGACTTATGCATATGGCTTATGCATAGAGCGTACGCAGGTAGACTTATGCATATGGCTTATGCATAGAGCTTATGCATAAGGCTTATGCATAGAGCGTGTGCATAAGGCTTATGCATAGAGCGTGTGCGTAAGGCTTATGTGAAAGGGATTAAGGGTTAGCATAATAGTGCATAAGGCATATAGCATAGAGCTTATGCATAGAGATTATGCATAAGTCTTGCATAGAGCGTATGCATAAGACTTATGCATAGAGCGTATGCATAAGTCTTATGCATATGACTTATGCATATGGCTTATGCATAGAGCGTACGCAGGTAGACTTATGCATATGGCTTATATGAAAGGGATTGTTAAAATGCAATTGCAAATGCCTTGATTGTGGTTAACAAATGCTTATGCAAATGCCATGGTGAGGGCATTGTGAATTGTTAATTTCCAATGGAGCTTTTGGATGATGGATTGAGGCATGAGTCCATGCTTTATTGCTGAGTTCTAAATTGTAAAAGGGCATGAGTCATGCTCAATGCTAGTAAGCCAACAAACTTGTTCTATCATTTGATATTATCCACATCATTTTGTACCTACACTCACCATTGCAACCACTTCAAGTTTCTATAGAATCTAGCAATGTGTAAGGGTACCTTGGCATTGGTTGGAGAGGCCAAGGGGAGAATGGCTTGAACTCTTTGTGCCGTGATTGCTTGGTAAAGCGGTACGAAGGGGGATTAGGTACACCGGTGTGAAGAAATGGCCTCAACCTTCACCTTGGAGGAAAACTCGGTGAAGGGGTGAGAAGAGCTTGGCCGGGAGATCGGCAAGCTTCAACGCGCGTCCTCAATAATCCTCACCATCGACTTTGTGGATGCATTTGGGCAATGGGGCCCCTTTTCTGTCATATTGTGTGGATATCCGAAATGCATATGATCTTTCATGACATTGTGGGATGCAAAGAGTATTGCGTACAAGTTTTAAGAAGTTGCATTTTCAATTGAGATTTGGTTTCAATTACAAAGGAGACTCTGGCGGAATTTACAAAACCGTAATTCAATCCTAGGGTTTACGCATAAGACTTATGCATAGAGCGTGTGCATAAGACTTATGCATATGGCTTATGCATAGAGCTTATGCATAAGACTTATGCATAAGGCTTATGCATAGAGCTTATGCATAAGTCTTGCAGCCTTATTATGCAAGCTTATACTTATAATATGCATTTAGATTATTGCATAAGGTCTTTATATATAAACAGCTATTTATGAATAGAGATAGCTTCTCTCTCCATCCTTGTGCAAATTCTATTTACTTTTGTATGGAGAGGAGATAAGCTGATTTGTGTTTAACGAGCTGCATATACATGTTATCCTGCTAGATGGAGCCTCTCAATCTTGAAGAGAGAATAGCGTGTCCATGCATGCGATGTAAGTACCAAATCTTTCGAAAACGAAGGATTTGCAACGAGCATGTTCATGATGCTGGAATATTTCCAATGGAGCGCTTGCAAAATTTACGGTTTCAATCGTACAACCAAGCAAGTGCGCCGCATCTTGATAACATTGCGCCTGTGAATTCTCGTCCCCAACAAAGGATGAGGATATCGCAGGAGGGAGTGACAGAGGGAGCTCAATTAACAGCACCCGAGGGAATGGAAGAAGGTCCAATGGAAGAAATGTTGGATGCCTTCATTGAGCAACAAGAAGCTCTCTTCGAGGAGCATGAACATGAAGATCATCAACCACGACATTCTCAACGGTCAAATTATGAACCAGAGGAAGAGGCCATGCGTAAACTTGCACGCCTTCCATTATACAATGGTGCCAACATATCTGTATTGCGTGCATCTCTTACGATGCTAAATTTGCAGTCAGTTTTTGGATGGTCTAATACAAGTGTCACTGAACTATTCAAGTAAGGTCTTTTTTTGGAGATTACACCTACTGTTGAAATGTTAAATTATCAACTTGTACTTGAGAAAATCTTAATAGTAACGATCAGATATTGCCATACTTGCAGGCTTTTGAAAGATCAAATATTGCCCCCTGGCAACGAGATGCCTCCATCTCGTGCAGATGCGAAGAAGTTATTGAAATCCATAGGCATGGATTACAATAATATTCATGCTTGTCGCAATGATTGTTGCCTCTTCCGCCATGAATATGAGCATTTGCAAGAATGTCCCCATTGTGGCTCTAACAGATATAGAGAAGATGTTCAGGGGGAAGCTGTCCCGGTAAAGGTTCTCAGGCACTTTCCAATCATTCCAAGGATAAAAAGCATGTTCAGGTGCAAATCAATAGCAAGCTTGATGACATGGCATGCCACAACTCGATCCACAGATGAAGTGATGCGTGTGCCTGCAGACTCACCCGCATGGAGACACATTGAAGAGAAATGGCCGGCTTTTAAGGAAGAACCTAGAAACCTCCGTCTTGGCCTAGCAATGGATGGTGTAAACCCTTTTGGTTTAAGGAGCTCTTCATGGAGCACATGGCCTGTTTGCCTTGTGAATTATAATCTTCCGCCATGGTTAGCAATAAAGAAAGGTCATCTGTTGCTCTCATTAATAGTTCCAGGAAAGTACAAGGTGAAGAACATGGATGTATATTTGGCACCACTTATTGATGAGTTACGCACCTTGTGGAACGGAATTGAAGTGAAGGACATGTCAAAGCAGCAGAGTGGCCAAAGACTTACAACTGTGCAAGGTATTCTCATGTGGACAATGCATGATTGGCCTGGCTATGGAGAATGCTCAGGTTTGGCTATATCGGGTTACAATGCATGTCCTGTATGTGGTCCTCGACTTGATTCAAGATACTCAAAAGCATTACGAAAGAATGTCTACCAAGGACATGTTAGGTATCTGCCAGAAAATCATGAATTGCGGGATGGTAATCTAGGAAGACCTCCTCCAAGTACATTGAAGGCAAGCGATTGGAAGATCAAATGGGAGGAATGTGGCAACTTGGCATGTCCTGGGATGAAGAGGCTCTCTATCTTTCACCAACTCCCCTATTGGGGTGATCTCCTTATAAACCATTTGCTTGACCCGATGCATATTTTCAAGAATGTAGCTGACATTCTGTGGAAGACCATGACAGGAAAAAAGGATACTAAAGGCCAAAGGGATGACTTGGAAGAGATTGGTTGTATGCAAGAGTTGTGGGCTCGCACTAGACCCAATGGAAAGGTGCTACTTCCAAGAGCCCCATGGGTTTTTAGCAAGATGGAGGAACAACAAGTCAAGAGGACAATTTCAGAGTTTCGGACTCCGACAGGTTGTATGCATTGCTTGAAAAGTGCATTTACAAAGGATGATGATCTTAGTGGTCTCAAGAGTCATGATTGGCACAAGTTTCTACAATTTGTGCTACCCATAGCAATAAAAGATTGCCTCACTGAAGACATTAGAGCTACTATCTATAAGATTGGCACATTGGTGCGCTCGATTTCTTCAAAAGAGATAAAGAGAGACACTTTGGAGACAGCGCGTTTAAACTCCATAGAGGCAGTCTGCATGGTAGAGAAGTTTTTCCCTACAAGTTTATTAACAATCCAGATGCATCTGCTAGTTCATGTTGTAGATGAGGTTGCAGTTGCTGGAACAGTCCATTCAAGATGGATGTTCTTTTTGGAGAGGTTTATGAAGACATTAAAGGGATTTGTTCGCCAAATGGCTCGCCCAGAGGGTAGTATGTCAGAAGGGTGGCTGATACAAGAGTCCCTTGTTTACATCACTGAATATTTAAGTTCCTCAGATCCAGAGATACCTCGACTATGGTCTCAAGAGTCCAACAGGCGAGTCATTGGTGAGGAACCTCAAGGCCAAGGCATTAAGAGAAAGATGGATAACACTTTGAGAGAAAAAATCAACAAATTTTGCATCTTGAACTCTCATGTAATGGAGAAGTGGATTGAGACATATGAAGCTCTCAAGCGACAGCGAGTACAAGATCGTTTAAGTTTCAGAAGGAATCGCACTACAAGAAATCTCCCATATCCAGAAGGTATGCAAGCTCTTCCGGACTTTCCCACAGGTAGATGGCTAGAAGCTACAATTTTAGAAGCCAAACGTGCTGGTTTACCTATAACAGAGGAGGAGGAGGAGCTTACAAAAGGATGCGATTGGCATGTAAGTGTTTAAGTTCTACATGTCTCTCATTTTTTCCTCTACATGTCTCTGTGTTTGATTCTCCATCAACAAACTTTTTGTGCTCATTGTAGTATCACAAATATGGGGCGTTTTGGTCACATGGACGTCATTTTCGAGTAGAACGAATAGACCAAAGAAGAGCAACCTTTGATTGTGGTGTCACAGCACAGTTTGTTCAAGAAAGTCGTGCAAGTGCAAGTGATGATAACACAATTACTGGAATGCTTGATTACTTTGGAACCATTCAAGATATATTGAAGGTTGGCTTCAGAAGTTTTGAGTTGTTTATCTTCGATGTGAAGTGGTTCAAGGTAATCATGAATGGGCCACATGCATCTGTACGTAGAGACAAGAGTGGCCTCATCCAAGTGGACTCCACAAAGGTATGGACCGATCAGCAAGATACCTTTGTGCGCCCAGAGCATTGTGAGCAGGTTGTCTTTAAAGCGGATCCAAAAGATCCACGCTGGCTGTTTGTGGTTCAAGTCGCCCCCCGCAGCAAGCAAATTTTTGAAGAATTTGAGCTACAACAAGGTGATGTGGATGCACAGGGTAATGGAGAGCAGCAAGAACATCTCGATATCAACAATGAAGAGGAGCAAGCAAATGAAGAGAAGGAACTAGAGCAAGATCCAAATGAAGAGGTGCAAACGAAGGAAGCTGAAAATCAAGTTGAGGAAGAAGACATAGATGATGAAGACATCCTTCATCAAGGGACTTTTAATGATGAGGATGCTGAAATGTGCATAGACATAGATCTCTTTGGGGCTACTGATCTTAATGAGGATGATAGAATAGATAATGATTTATAAAATGATGTATCTTAATGATTATGCAAATAGTTATGACATATTTGTAATGGTTTTATGACATTGAAGGTCCATTCATTGTTCACCATTGTTAATGTTTACCATCATAATCACTACTGTAGGAGCAAGTTGATATAGTTTTACCAATGTTGTTTATCAGTGTTAATGTTTATCTTATGGTTCTTTCATTCATTGTTTACCGTGTAATTTTCATTCCGTACAAGTTTGTCATATGGTTTTTTGTCCAACAGGCCATGGGTGACTCACCGCCCTACGACTACAGTCCAGATTTCTCATTTAATCCTACACCACAGGGCATGAGTCCCCAGCAGTTATATGGTTTTCTTTCGTCCATGACTCCAGAGCAGAGAGCCATGGCTCAGAGTTATTGGGGTTCTGGAGCAGGGACATCTGCCTCACCATCTGGATTCCCGACGCCAGTTCCCACACCCGTGGGTACGACAGCAGCTCCCACACCTCGTACCACACAGCCTTCCACTCCTGTTACAGCTCGATCTACCACGTCTTCACATAGACGGCGCTCACGTAGTAGGTCTTCAGGTGGAGGTTGTTGTGGTGGTAGTGCCACAGATGCTGTGACACCACCACCACGTGAGCGTCGTCCTTCGCTCTCATCTGTTGATAGCACACCCATAGGGTCACCTTCCACTCCCTGGGGTGCACATGACCATGACAACAGCAAGATTTACACAATTAGGGATGGGGCACCAATAATGGATAGTGCAGGGAAGGCAATGAAGACACGCATTCGACAATTGTGCACTATACAGTTTCATGACTCTGTCATGACTAAATGGGATCAGCAAGACAAGGGAAAGAAAAATTATATAAACACAAAGATAAAGCAAGAGTTCCAGCCATCTGACCCTATGAATGTCGTCTCTAATGAGTGGATACAGTATACAGCTCGCATTTTGATGGGGCATCGTAGGTCAGAGGCGAGGGACGCATTCAGAGAGGGGAAGGAGAAACCTGTTTGGCTAGATGACACGGAGTGGGCAGCCATTGCTCAGGAGCTCACCGAGACACCAGACAGGTTTCAACAACAAAGAGAGGCGGCAAGGGCAAGACTGCAAACAATAGGGGCTTCTCATCTCGGGAGTGGTGGTTACGAAACCATGCGCCATGAATTCGTAAGTGTTTGTAGCAATTTTATTTATTTGAGTGTATGTATGTGGGCTAAATGTTGATTTTTTAAAAGTTATAATTGTTAATCGTGTGTGCAGGAGTTGGCCATGAATCGCCCACCAAGCAGGCGAGAGGAGAAGTACGCTCACAAACATGGCCTTGTGGCCTTGTTTGAGATGCTTGAAGAAGAAGGAGAGACCGTCAATTGGGAGGCATTACCATGATGTAAGATGACCTTCAAACTAATGAAATATGATCAAAACATTCTTGAGTATTAATGTTTAATTTAATTTCTTGTTTGTCGATATCAGGAAAATATGCAAACGAGCACGGTTGTTTTTGTGCTCTATTGTAGACAGAATGGTGCTGTCTGTCTGCTGTTGTTGATCCTGCTCATTGCAGGCAGCTAGGCAACAGCCAGGCAGCACTATTCTGCCCAAAAAAAAAAATTCTGCTACAGCGTCGGTATTTGCCCTGGTATCAGCGTCGGTATATACCTAGGTATAGATGCCGGTTTACACTTCGGTATATGATACGGTATAGGGCCCGGTTTATCCGTCGGTATACAAGTCGGTATAAGGGCCGGTTTAAGCGCCGGTATTACCCCCGGTTAGCGTCGGTATAGGGGCCGGTATCTGCGCCGGTATTATCCCCCGACAGGTATACCGACGGTACGATACCGGCGCTTATACCGATGACGAGGCTTTTTTAGACCCCGTTTAATAGCGCCGGTACAAGCCCCGGTATTAGGCTAATATGTAGTAGTGCATATCACACATTCCGATACAAAAGAAGCAATATCACATTTTAATTGTGGCCAATAAAAATATTCTTCTATGGTGTGAAGAGTAGTGAGAAGTCCACGATGACCAACATGGGGGACGATGCATCTCTTCAAGAATAAAAGATCTATATAAGGAAGTGTAATGCATAAACGCTTTTGAAAGAAAATGAAACCATCATTATATGCATAATCATGAAGACGCAACCAATTATTAGTTTCTAACTTGTGCCAAACATTAGAAAAATGAGGATCTGTAACATATGAATCACGCATATCATGCAAAGAATGAATGTCAAGCACTGAAATGTTAGAAATAGAAGGTCGTCGACTAAGTACATCAGCCACTACATTCTCTTTACCAGGTTGATATTGAATAAGAGGATGAAAAATCTGAATAAAATATGCCCATTTAATATGGCCATCTGAGATAAGAGGTTGATTAATAAGATATCTAATTCTTTGTTGGTCAGTCTTATCATAAACTCAAAACCCATAAGATAATGTTTCCACATGCATAAGGCATTACAACTGCTAATAAATCCTTGTCATAAGGCATTACAACTGCTAATAAATCCCTGTCATATGTACTATACAAAAGTTCAGAAGGTGTCAATTTCCTACTCTCATAAGCTAAAGAATGTCGATCATGCATGAGGATTGCACCGATTCCTAAGCCACTAGCATCAGTGACAACGAGGAAGAACAGTCGAGTAAAATCTGGAAGTTGGAGGATAGGGGCATGAGTCAATAAATATTTTAGTCTATCAAATGATTTTTGTTGGCATTCACCCCATTGAAAAACTAGACCTTTCTTAAGTAACATTGTCAAAGAAAGTGCTATCAATGAGAAATTATGAACAAACTTCCTATAAAAACTAGCCAAACCAAGAAAAGATCTAACTTCTTTAACACATATTGGAGTAGGCCAAGTCTCAATGACTTTTACCTTTTTTGGATCAACTTTGATACCTTCACCTGAAACAATGTGGCCTAAGTACTCAATTTCATCTTGGAAAAAAGGACGTTTATCTGGATTAGCATAAGGTTGATTTTCTTTAAGAAGATTAAACACTAATGCAAGATGCTCTTCATGTTCGGCATGAAAGAAATATACGATTCATCATGCGTGCAAAAGTAGTAGGTGCATTGGTTAGACTGAAAGGCATAACCAAAAATTCATAATAATGACCAGTTTAAGTACGAAAAGTAGTTTTATAAATGTCAGAACTAGTCATTCAAACTTGATGATATCCAGATTTCAAATCAATTTTACTAAAGACAGATGCACCTTTAAGCTTGTCTAGCAAATCAACAACATATGAGGGATGGGATATCTATTCTTAACTGTGACATTATTGAGAGCTCTATATTCAATATACATGCGGTAAGTCCTATTTTTCTTTTCAACAAGAAGAACAGGTGCACCAAAAGGAGAACTACTAGGTCGAATAAGTTTCTTGTCTAATAATGCTCCAATTTGGCATTCTATTTCTTTTTGTTGAAGAGGATTTGTACGATAAGGAGCTCTATGAGGTGGTTGGCTACCCATAATAATCTCTATAGTATGGTCTTCAGGACGTGAAAGAGGTAAGGTAGGAGGTAAATCATCTACAAAATAATCCTGAAACTTATCCATGAATGCTTCTGAGAAGGAGTGAGATTATTTTCATATGCTTGCGCTTCATTAACTAAAATCATATATGCACGTGATTCCAAAGTGCACATTTAGCTTGGGTATGGAATAATAATGGATACATCTCAAGAGAACGATCACCAACTAATTGTAGGAGAGTACCATTATGTGTGAAATCCATAGTATACATGAAATATCAATATGTGGATTGAATTCATGTCTAAATGGCATACCAAGTATGATGGCACTAGAATGCAAAGGTGCAATAAGAAAGTTTCGTTTTTGTTTATAAGGTCCAATTTGTATCTCAAGGTCACGTACTTCAAGAGTACCCGTGTAGCGTGTGCCTTAAAATGTAGATTTAACCTTTTAACACGAAAGATGAGTCTCCAAATGCAACCTACGAACTGCTTTTTCAAAAATAAAATCATGCGTACTACCATCATCATGCAAAATAGTGATATCATTTCCATTACTAGATCCTTTCATACGAAGCAAAGAGTGAGGAGTGATTGAAGTACCTGTCGATTTGCTTTGCGCACCCACTTCTTCATTGTTGAGTTGTTCTTTCATCCAATCCGGAGCCGTATCACCATCACCATCGTAGTATGTGTCGTCTTCGATATTGTGAAGTTATGCCACTTAAGTAGGACGAAAAGTACACTTTTTCGCTCGATGTCCCACTCAATGACACTTGAAGCATGTAGGCACATTATTGCTTTCATCACGAGGTTGGGTAGGGCAAGGAGTGGGTGCATTACTATTGTGACTAGAATTGTGACTAGTCAAGGGCAAGGAGTGGGTGCATTACTATTATGACTAGAATTGCTTGGGTTGGTAGCATTAAAATTGTTGTTTACATTTGAATTGGAAAAAGTGTGTGCATTGCTTCTACCATTACCAAAATTACCATTATTACCATTCCATGGACGTCGTTGTTGTGATGAAGGAGATTGATAAAATTGAGGGCATCAAAAAGAAGATCTAAAACCTTGATTCCCCACGAAAGAAGATTGTCGATTGGGTGGAGAAGCATACTAACCATTGCGAGGTAATTGACGAGGCAAACCTTTCTTGCGCTCGGAATCATGAGCAAGAGAGATTGCGTCATCAAGAGAAGTTGGCTTGAACATCTGCACATCCGCACTTGAATAGTTGTCTCAAGACCATCTTCATACTTTTGTTGGAGTCACTCTTCAGGAACATCCTCGAGCATACGAAGCATAAGAAGTGATTGCCAAAATCTCTCTGTGTACTGGAGACTGTATCGCGATCTGTCATGCGGAGAAGATTCCATGCTCAACGAGTGTTAAGGTGGAATTGTGGAGGAAGAAAAGCAGACTTGAATTTGTCTTAGAATTGATCCCAAGTGAGAGGCTTGGTAGGACCCATGCAAAGTGCATTCCACCGTAAAGAAGCTTGATCACTCAAATGATTAGTAGCACACTTTATTTTATCTTCCTCTCGCAGAATCATTCACCAGCAAAATAGTCATCAAATTGAGTCAACCAAGAAAGAACTAGACGATCATCTTTTTTTATCGTCAAATTTGAAGAATGTGAATGCGCGACGGTTGATCTTGGAGTCCGTTTGCAAGTCGAAAACGAATTTGAGAATCTTGCTTAAGCGATCATCTTCGAGAGGCATGACATCAGGAGATACTTGCGCTAGCGTTTGTGTTGTTTTTCAAGTTGCATCTGAAGTAGAAGAATGCACTGCTCCAAAGTAGGAACGGGAAGAGGTGACACATTCGAAATGGTTGGTGGTTGAGTGCCATCATCAAAATCCATGGCTGGAGATGCTTGGTAGAAATCGGGGATGTAGCGGAAACAAAAATTGGAAAAATATACCCCTTTAAAAGAGATATATATATATATATATATATTGTTTTTTTTATACTTCTTCTTTTTCTTCTCTTCTCTCTCCTTCTTCTTCTTGTCTCTTTCTTCTTCTCTCTTCTTTTCTTTCTTCTTCTTATCTTTTACTCTCTTACTTCTTCTTCTCCTCATGGGTTCACCACAGAACGCCACACAGCCCCCCTAATAATCCCACATAGTGTTGAATAGGGAAAACAAGCTAGGTATAAAGGGGGGGAGAAGAGGTTACCCTTTGTCTTTGCCTCTTAGGAAGACACCCACATTGGGATTGTGGGGAGGTGAGGTCGCCAACGCACTGCCCGTCCGCCGCCGCTGAAGATGAGGTCGCCAATGCGTTGCACCGTCCGTTCGCTTGTGTTGGTGCTTGTTGTCAGGGTTGCTGCCCGCCGGTGCGCCGGTGCCGACTGTATTAGATGCCCCTTATGTGCACGCTTGTATCTGGCAGTCAATAGCTGGTGTGTTCGCCAGTGGTCAGTACGTATTAGCCGATGACCAGTGCGTTGTCCACTATGGCATTGTGCACTGTAGACAAGGAGATAGGCGGCACTCTGACAACAACGGGTGTCACCCTGGGGTTTCGTACCGGCGTCTCACCTTCACGCAAAGGGCAGTGGTCTTGGGCCGTCTGAGTGCCCAATACACAACCTTTTTTTTATGGCAAGAAAAGTACGTGGCACAATTCTATGTGTTCCCTGGCTCTTTGGCTCTGATACCAATTATGAACGCTCACAGTTGGCCCTCTATTAAAAATCAACTTGAAAGAAATACTCAAGCTCTAAATAGAATAAAGGTTAAATCTCCTCCACAAGAATGGGTTAAATCTCCTCCACCATGAGAGTGGCTCACATCCTCTTCATGGTGTATTTAAATATATTTCCTTGTACAAAAAGCAAGAGCCAAAAATACATGTAGCCAAAAATATGGATCTCCACATTGGGCTTGCATAAGCCTAAATACAAAAATGTGAACACTCTAAGGTTCACTCATGAAATAGAACTAATGTATATCAAAATGTTGCACACTAATGTGCACATAAAATATCACTCTGCCACTGTCGAATAAATAATTGCCATGCACCATGTATCAATATATTTCCATCGAAGCAAGCCCAATGGATCCATGCACATCCCTCACACTAACCCTGCCACTACTATGCACTGACATTCACAATATAAGTCAAAATATGTGACAAGTTAGAGGTAATCAGCCTCGCTTGCACATAAAATAAATATCCATCAAATAAATCCATAAATTCCAAATAATGCAAATAATTCCGTCAATCACAACCTTTCTTATGCCTCACCCCTTGTTCTGGGTGCTTTTGGTGTTTTCTAGATCAACTCTTTTCTCTAATATTTCTTTTACAAATCTGCTCTTTATGTTGTCGTTTCTTCTACCAAGTTCACTGTTCTGCTTTTGTTCTTTTTCCAAATCATCTCTTTTCTCTGCCATTTCTTTTCCAACTTGTCATTGTTAGCACTCAGACCTAGGGATTATTTGTGCATTTTTTCGAGTGTATCATCTATTTTAACCATGTTAATGGTTAGAACATGTCCTCTTAGAAGTGCATTTCTTGATGCTCATCCATCCTGCAGCTCCAGCTGATGTCAAATCTAGGTAGGGCAATATACCATCCATCTATGGCCAAGCATGTTGCACAGTAATAGCAAGTTCACCTTCTTCCCCTTTGGTCAAGCCTTCCACTTTCCCATACGGGCAGGATATTCTAAGGTGCTTCGACTACCCGGTTCATGTCCGGTGGTGTGACTTTTCATACTACTACCAGGTCGGTCCCTCTAGCATCCTAGGAGACTACAAATCTAAACGATTGAAGAATTCCAAACTATTGCATTTCAGACAATAAATGTATGGCGCCCTCTCCTTCGTCTCTCATCAGTTATAATGTCGTCAACTCCCCTCTTTCATGCCTAGTCGAATTCCGCCTTTTCCCTCTGATCCAAGCTACCCATGGTAAACGAATCCCAGCTTTTAACTCATAATGCGCTGCTGCTTCGAATGCCTTTATAACAAATGATACTTCAAATATATACTTGTGAAGAATTAAAAGCGGCGGTGGGAATTACTGTAAAAGGCACAGCTGTGTAATTCGTCCCACCAGCACAAATGTAGTTCTCACGTAAAATTAACAAAACTTGAGACCAAGCAAAGGCTATAAAGTGCAAGGTGTTGCTTTGTACTGGAGCAAATTAAACATCAAATGTTTCATTGTCTAAGTAACCACCACCAATGGACGTCTCCGATTTTGGGAATCGCAGACGTACAGTTGCTTAAATGTTATATATAGTAACCGTGCAACCATCCATCACCTCTGAAATCACCAATCGGTGCACACAACCATCACTTTCTTGTTATTATAAAAGATGTGCTTAACTTATTAAACACCTATACCCTCAAGTCTACCGGATCCTCAGATCCTTTTAAACTATGGCACTTAGGAGTGGTATCTCCCCCCATCTCATGAATCTATCAAGATGAATGAGCTCTTTAGCCTCAAGCAGCTTAGTTTAACCTTGGAAGAATATTACTCAAAGCTCATCACTCTCCGGAAGTATGCCCCAGCCATGACTATCTCCTAGCAAGTAGCCAGTTTCTGCCAAGGTCTGAATGAACCTTTGGACTCCCACCTCAAAGCAATGAGGCCGAGCACATTGCAACATGCTCTTATACAAGCAAAACCTCTTGTGAAAGAGCTAAAGTCTAGCAAAGCTAAGCCTCAGAAGAAGAGGTCTTACCCTAAAGCAAACCCTAAAGATCAATCTTACAAGAACCTTGCTCCCTAATACAACAAAGGGTGGCAACCCAACTCCTTTGTTCCCTATTCGTATACTGTTGCTTCTAGAGAGGCCCCTCTGTGTTTTGAATGCAATGAGCTGGGACACTTTAGGGCCAACTGCCCCAAGCTAGCATCATCTTTTCCTCAAGGAAGTCAAGAAAATCAGGGCCGTGGAACCCCCATCCACTAAGGTGCAAGAGGTGGTGGATGTGGCGGCAGAGGTCACGGAGCAGTTGCTCACACGCAGCCTGTGCTATAAATGAAGAACCAACTTTAGAGATCGCTGAAGAAGAGCGTGCCATTGTCCATGCAACGGTAGAACATCAAGGTCAAAATCAACAATTTGGTGTAATTCAAACTCCAGCCACTCATCATGGTAGGCCATTCCAGCTTTTAATTAATTGTGTTAGTACCCATTCATTTCTTTCTCCTAGGTGCTTATAAAAATTAAACTTGGGTCAAAAACCAGCTAAGAACTAGCTAGTGGGAAGGAAGTAGTATCTCACCACTCTATAGGAAACCTTGATTTTGAGTTGGGTAGTGAGCAAACTCGTGGCCATTTTAAAATCTTACCATTAGGTATTTATGATGGGATCCTTGGGATGGATTGCTTAATTGCAAACAATGCTAGTATTCATTGTAACCAAAGGAGTATCACTTTTAAAATGAGCATGGCCAAGTAGTATCAGTTCAGGGGAAGACAGGTAAACCCAAGTCTACGGTAGTCAAAGCAAAACATCTTCTTAATGGAGCATGTAAGGGACAACAAGTTTTCCTAGTTAAAGTCAACAAAGCTGCTAAACCTAGTAAGGAATCAGAACCCTCTTGGCTCCAAGAATTCTCTAACATCTTTCCTGACAAGCTTACAGGGCTACCTTCTCCTCTAGAAGTCAATCATGACATCGAGCTAATCCCTAGTGCTTAACCGGTCTCAAAAACACCCTATAAGATGTCTCTCCCTGAAGCCATTGAACTCAAGGAGCAACTTTCCCAACTTATTGAGTAAGGATTTGTATGGATGGCACTCTTCATCTCTGCATAGATTATCGGGGGCTAAATCAAGTCATTGTCAAGAACAAATATCCTATCCCTCGCATCGATGAGATTCTTGATAGGCTTCATGGGGCCAAGGTTTTCTCAAAGATAGACTTAAGAGGTCTGGCTTCTATCAAATCAGAGTCAAAGAAGCAGATATACCCAAGATAGCTTTCAATACCTGTTATGGCCACTATGAGTTTAATGTAATGTCATTTGGGTTAACCAATGCTCCTGCAACTTTCAACCGCCTAATGCAAAATATATTCCGTCCCTACTTGGATGAATTTGTGCTTTTCTTCTTTGATGACATCTTAGTCTACTCCAGGTCAGTGGAAGAGCATGAGGAGCATGTGCGTAGAGTTCTGCAATTGCTATGCAAACATAAACTCTATGCTAAGAAGAGCAAATGTACCTTCTTTACTGGCATCAGATTGAGTATCTTGGATCCATTGTGTCCCAAGATGGTATCTGAGTAAATCCCGCTAAGGTCAAGGATATTGGGATAGCCACCTCTTAAATCAGTTCGTGAAGTTCGTGGATTTTTGGGAATCACAGGATGGTACACGATTTTCTCATTAAAGATTATGCCCTGGTAGCTGCACCCTTAACGAATCTTCTTAAGAAGGATTCTAAAATAGTGTGGTTGTTGCCAATCCATCAAGTCAGCTTTGATCAGCTCAAAGCCATCATTACCTCAGCTCCAATCCTGAAATTTCCTTATTGTACGAAAGAATTTGAGGTGGTTTACTAATGCTAGTAGTCAAGCACTTGGTGGTGTCTTAGGCCAAGAAGCAAGACCAGTAGCTTATACTTCTCACAAGTTGAAGCAAATTATGCCACCCATGATTTGGAACTCTTAGCTGTTGTTCATTGCCTCAAGTTATGGAGACATTATCTCTGACCACAACAGTCTAAAGTTGATCTTCACCCAGCCTAACCTCAACATGAGACAGAGAAGGTGGATTGAAATCCTACAAGAATATGACTTTGACATCAAATTTAAGATGCACTAAGCCACAAATCTTTCTTGAGTGCAATTTCTATGCCAAATGATCCCATTCTGAGGTGAAAGAAGTGGTAATCCATGATCCTGACTACCAAAAGATGGTGAACATAGACAAAGAAGGAGGAACCTTAGAAATAGAGAAAAATCTAGTTAAAGATTACTCCACCCATGATGGGTGCCTCTACTTTAATCACAGGCTATGTATTCCTAAGGATCCTTCCCTAAAGAAGTTAATCCTCCACAAAGCTCATGATAGCCCCGCTGCAGGGCACATGGGCTATGGAAAAACCTTGAATGCTATATAAGAAGGAGCTATCATTGGGTGGGCTTGAAAAATGATGTCCTTCCGTACTTGAAGCAGTGTCTCACATGTCAAAGGATCAAGAGCTGAAAGAGTCAAAATGCTTGGGAAGCTTCAACCCTTGGATATCCTCCAAATGAAGTGGGAATGCATTAGTATGGATTTTGTCACAAGTCTCCCCATTGTACAAGGAGGATATGATTCCATTCTAGTGGTGGTGGACTTGCTTACCAAAGTAGCTCATCTTATACCAGCAAAAAAAACCTCCAAAGCTTCTGATGTTGCCTGGTTATTCACCAAGGAGGTCTTCAAGATGCATGGTCTACCGATGAGGATAGTCAGTGACTGGGATTCATACTTCACTTCGAAGTTCTGGCACTTCGAAGTTCTGGCAGTCCTAATTTCAGGCCTTGGGTACTCAACTTTGTTTTAGTACAACTTATCATCCAAAGACTGATGGTCAGACTAAGAGAGTCAACCAAATGATTGAAGACATTCTTAGAGCATATTATGGACGGGAGCCAAGAATATGGATTCAATACCTTCCTTAAGTAGAATTCGGTTATAATACATCTTATCATTAGAGCATAGGAATGTCACCATTCAAATCACTCTATGGGCAAGAATGCTTATCCCCTTTGAATTTCTCTAATCCATCCTTAAGAGTCGAAACCTCCAGAAAAATGCTCGAGGAGATGGAAGAGTAGACCAAGGCTATCTAGAAAGATATTAAAGCTCCTCAAGATCGGCAAAAGCATGTCTGAAAGGATCTTCAAGGAAGGAGACAAAGTTCTTCTCTACGAGTATGACCCAAGTGTAGCTCTCTTATCACTTGGGAAATATAAGAAGCTTAGCCCAAGATACTGTGAATCCTATATAGTCATCAAATGTGTGGGCAAAAGTGCCTATAAGCTCCAGCTCCCAGTCCATATTAAGGTCCACAATGTATTTCATGTAACTTTGTTAAAGCCTTATGTACCCAGTCTCGATCATATTCTTGATGATGAGCAAGTTGTAATCCCAACTCAAGGAGTCCTTGAATTGCAGCCTAGTAGGATCATAGACTCTAGAGAAAGGCAACTCCATAATAACACTCTTGTAGAACATCTAGTACAGTGGAAAGATTACCCCGAAGAGGAACGCCCGAAGAGGAACGGTAACTTGGGAAGATGAAGGTACACTCTTAAAAGAATACCCCGAATTCATGATGAGATGAGGACATCTTGATTTCTTTAAGGGGGAAGGATGTAACATGCCCATCTTCAATAATAATATATGCCCATATTTAAGGGGGAAAGGATGTAACATGCCCATCTTCAATAATAATATATGCCCATGTGATAGATGAATTTATGGTCTTTTTATGACGTAAAAATCATCAATTTTGATAATCAAGATATTTTCACTTAAAATCTTAAAAATTTGAGTCCAAATTTAGAATTTGTGTATGATTTTACCCTAATATAGGATTTTACAACAAAACAGACACCAGATTAAGCCTATACACAAATTTTAGTTATTTTCAGTTAAATTATGGTAAACTTCAAACCTTAATAAATCCACATCCGGGTGTCCGATTGATGAACGGTCTACACCCCCACGACCAGGGAACACCCCGAACATTTTTGTCGAAAAAAAATTTCACACCCGACGGGCGCTCCGACGACATGCATATTGAGACCGCCCAAAAAGATGGCGTTCACATACTCGGACGCCTGTACAATAGCCACATAAGGACCAAAGGCTAACCACCCCAACGTACGGTCCACACTGGCCAACACGTGAATGCCCATGCTGCCACTGACCTGGAAGATACATGCGTACCTAGCTTTGCTCGTGAACAGGTACCATCCCTTTCCCCATGCTCATGCAGCCATAGGTCGACGTACTTTCACTGTACACCGTCCTTTGTACCTCGCTTTGCTCACCCTTTCCCTGCACCCATACCCCGTACCAGCCCCTATATAAACCCCCCAGCACCTCCATGGTCGACACCCCCAACACCCTGTGCTGCCCGTACACCCGACATTCCGCCCGAGAGTCTGTACCCAACACTCTATGCGGGACTGTACCCGACAGCCCTCTGCAGCCATTCTCCCATCAAGCCTTTTTACCCCATCTCCAAGCAAGCTCTGCATAAATTTTTTCACCATCTCACCCTTGTGTTGAGTAGAGGGTGCCCTTAGCTGCTCTCCCCCCTCCCCCCCTTAGTGTGAATAGACTTTAGGGAGAACTCCCCTCTCCCTGTAGGTGCAGCCTTTTGCCCCAAATTCTAGTTTAAGGACCCCCCCCCCCCCCCCCCCCGGTTTGCGGTTTAGTAAGGGCTCTTTGGCTCTTATAGAGGTGGTTCCCACCTAGGAGTTTTATGCTCATAAAGTGAGCAAACAAGCTTTGACTAAAGCATTGTGTTTGCAGTGACGTGGGATATGAGAAGGTGAAGAGAATGGCTCCTCCACGAAGACGCCAAAATACTACCTTGGAAAGCGTGCATAACAGGCGACCCTAGAGGGAATGCTTTGGATGCAACCCCATCTCTCCCCTTGGGAGTCCCAGAAGGAATTAATGGCCATGCTAGCTTCGTCATCATTTAAAAAGAGGTTTTTGATTGAATTTTTAATATTAGCATTAATTAATTATTAAGAAAGATATCACTATCCTTGCTTTGAAAAATACCAAAATCCTTGTGATAATGTTGTTTTCTCGTGAAGGTGATGTTGATATTGTATTCTATGGTTTAGTTTAGCAATTGTTATCTTGATTAAGTTTAAAAGTATAGGTACATGTTCTCCCCACCTCGAGGCTAACCCTGTTTCCATGCTTATGTAGTTGGGTGACGACATTAGCAAGGCCCCGAGTCGGCCCAAGCTCCCTCCTACCATTGGGAAGATGAGGTTCGCCGGTTTAGGCAAGTAAAATGATGTTGCCTAGTCCTGCGGGCCTAGGCTAGTACGGTGAATAAGCCCTCCCTAGCGTGTAGAGATCCCTCCAAGAAGAGGAAGGATCAAGCGATGGAGCCTGATAGGGCAACAGGACGGCTTGAGTCCTTGCCAGCTACCGACAATGAGGTGTATGGTCCCGTAGGGATTGCCCACTCTATAGAGGCTAGAAGGCCGAATTCTAAATCATCGATTGAATAAAGTAAAGGAATAAGAGAGCCTAGATTTGGCTATGCATAATTTTGAACATTGTATTTATCTATTTCTTTTATTAAATCCTTTGTTTGTAAGCATTGTTGTATCATTGTTAAAGGCTGTTTAAACGAACAACATGTAATGTTATTAATTAAGGAACTTGTCTATATATATCACACAACATGGTAGGACTAATTAGAAAACAAAATTGATGTGTGAGTTAGGTGGAAAGTGGAGGATGGAATGACTTGACGGCACCATCCTATGGACGGGTGGACCCAATTAGTCGGGTAGCTTTCCAACATATTAATTGGAAGTTCTACGTTAGGTAAGTAAGTTCCTGGGCAACTCTACTCTAAAGGACTAGGTCAGCGCGGTTGTGCCTTGCATAGATGAGGAAAAAGGTGTTGTTTCTAGGAATCAGAATAGAGGTTGCCCGAATTAAGGTCAGTCACTCTATGAGTGCCTTGCATAGATGAGGAAAAAGGCATTGTTTCTAGGAATCAGAATAGAGGTTGCCCGAATTAAGGTCAGTCACTCTATGAGTGATCTGATTTTAAGAGTCATTAAGAAGACCACGCTCCCCCTGCGGGATAGAACTAGGTTTTACTTTACGAATCCTATCCTTGTATCTTTACATGGTCAAGGTGTCGACGATGAGTAGGAAATGTTTCTCGAGTTAGACTTAGGATACTATCTTATGGTTTCCCTTATTTCTTTAAGGAGGGGAACCCTTACATTTCATCTCTAACATGAATGAATACTCATCAGGTCATCTGATTTGGCTGTTTATAATTGTACACATTGATGCTCTTTTGATGTTTGCTGATAATATTGGTCTTAAATCTTTCCTTAATCACAAGATGTTGAGTTTTTCATGGGTGTGAAAAACATGTCCTTGAGTTTTTTACATGCATGAAAATCTTGGACTCCTTTAAGATAGGATAAGATTACCTTAGATAAAATTTTCTAATTTTAAAAGGTAATCCCTGAAATTATGGTGTAATTTTTGGGAAATTTTCATGGGCATGAAAAAACTGTCTAGTGTAAAAAACTAGGTTTTGATTTTTTGATGATTCACAAACCCGAACAAAACATAAAAACAACCAAAAGTTCCTTCTTTTTCTTAGATTTCTCCAAACCTCAACCTCTTCTTAACCAACATAAAATTTCTTAGAAAATAAAAGCTATGGGAGTGGAGGTTATAAAAAGAGTGAAGGAAGCAAGAATGCTTCGCAAGCAACAACAAAGGTGCCAAAATTGTTATGGCCTATATTTACCCTCTTTAGAACTCAACCATTCATAGATATATCCAAGTTTGGGTCCCTTGAAGCTATCCAAGCCTAGCTAGTGGTTGCCAACTTCTCTCCTTCTTGCCCTCTCTTCCTTTCTATCACATAAGAACCTGCTTCGTCTTACCATGAGGACTCACACACCTCTCACTATCTACTCACTTTCACACAAAGAATGGATAGGAATATGCACTAAGTGAAAATATAATCTTTACTCTTAACTCTCTCTCTCTCTCTCTCTCTCTCTCTCTCTCTCTCTCTCTCTCTCTCTCTCTCTCTCTCTCTCTCTCTCTCTCTCTCTCTCTCTCTCTCTCTCTAGATCAATAAGTCGACGTAGCAGTCTCATCTCCCGGGTGTGTGTGTAAAAGAGGACATTCTCACTACCTTTTGCCACCCATTGTGGGGTAGAAATGGCTAGTGGGATTGCCCTTGGGATGACATGGACCCACCTAGGTTTAAGTCTCTCCGTGTCGCGATTGGTCTTTCTAGATCAATAAGTCGATGTTAAGCAGTCTCATCTTGTTGTCTCCTCTCAGAGTGGTTGGATGTGTAAAAAATGAGAGGTTACATGAAGATTAATGTTTAGTTGCATGGATTTTGGGCTACATGCATGAAGATTAATGTTTAGTTGCATGGATTTTGGGCTACATGCATGAGTTATGTGGGAGTACATTGCTTATTCTCAGCCATCATTTTTATGTATAAAATTCCCCCCTCCCTCATTGCAAATACATTAATTTTTCTAGTCCTCATAGGAGAGTACATTATGTATAGTTTTTAGCACCTAGACTAGGTTTCTACGAGCTCATACAATAAGACACTTGCTTGGTACTTCAAATCACCTCAAAGACTATGCATTGGAGTATGTGGCTACACATTTGAAGGCTCAATCGTAGGTGTGTATTTTTGAAGAGGTGGAAGCATCAACATTTCATAGATTAGCATCATCATCAAATCCCAAGCTAGGCTAACAAGGTACATGCATTTTTCTTGTCTATAGTCACGTATGAAAGGTTTTAATCTTCTTTTCTATTGGTCAATTATTTGAATACATTATTCTTTGTAAAATTAAGGCACTACACCCTAGACAAAGGGGCTAGAACCACCTTAGCTTAGTTTTATAAGGTTTGTAGAACTCAATTATATCACCTACAGCTTTTTCCTCCCAAAGGATAAATCAAACCTTGTAAAGTTTAGGATACCTTATTTATTTTTGGGATTCAATTAAATCTTTGCACAAGACCCTAGATTATAAATTCCAAAGGTCAAGAATAATTTAATAAACCTTAGAAAAATGAAAGTTTGTAACCTTAGGTTATTTTGTAAATTTATGAATATTTCATTACACTTAGTTTGATTTCATTACACTTAGTTTGATTTCATTACACTAGTTTGATTTGAAGCATGGATAGGCTAAGATAAATTGACATTACACTAGTTTGATTTGAAGCATGGATAGGCTAAGATGAATTGACCTTACCCTAGGAAATTAATCAATGTCTTAGATTCAAATTAACCCTCAAATTGTTAGAGAGAGAAGGACTAGTGCTCAAATTATAATGGAAATCTTTTTTTGAATGCTTAGAAAGGCTTATTAAATTCAAGGATAGAGTCTTATGATGACCTACGAGAAATTGCTCCTCCATGAAGATGCCAAAATACCACCTCAAGAAGCGTGCATAACACAGCGACCCTAGAGGGAATGCTTCGGATGCGACCCCATCTCTCCCCTTGGGAGTCCCACAAGGAATTAATGGCCAGGTTAGCTTGGTCATTGTTTAAAAAGAGGGTTTTGATTGAATTTTTAATATTAGCATTAATTAAGAAGAAAGATATCACTATCCTTGCTTTGAAAAGTACTAAAATCCTTGTGATAATGTCGTTTTCTCGTGAAGGTGATGTTGATATCGTATTTTATGGTTTAGTTTAGCAATTGTTATCTTGATTAAGTTAAAAAGTATAGGTACATCTTCTCCCTACCTCGAGGCTGACCCCGTTTCTGTAGAGCCAGGTGACGATGTTAGCAAGGCCCGGAGTTGATCCAAGGTCGGTATCGTTGATGCACTGCGTGTCGACAGAAATCTCTTACACACTTCATCGAGACTACTCAAAGGAACGACTAGCACGCTACATCATGGTCGTTTGCTATGTCAAGGGGAAGAGAGAGATGAGACGAGACTGCTTAACGTTGGCTTATTGATCTAGAAAGACCAATCGACGAAGAGACTTGAACCCAGGTGGGTCCATGTCATCCCAAGGGCAATCCCACTAGCCATTTCTACCCCACGATGGGTGGCAGAAAGGTAGTGAGATTGTCCTCTTTTACACACACACCTGGGAGACGAGACTGCTTAACATTGACTTCTACAACGTGGTCACACAAGGGGGGAGAGAGAGAGGTTGCGCCTTCTACAACGTGGTCACTGCAATGTCGAGATTGAGAGAGAGAGAGAGAGAACTCCTCAGGCTACACATACGAATAGATAGAGAGAGAGAGAGAGAGAGAGAGAGAGAGAGAGAGAGAAAGACCGTGTCTTCTCCTTCCTGGCTAAATAACAAAGAGAGAAAGACCGTGTCTTCTCCTTCCTGGCTAAATAACAAAGAGAGAGAGAGAGAGAGAGAGAGAGAGAGAGAGAGAGAGAGAGAGAGAGAGAGAAACTGTGCTTTCTCCCTCCTTGCTGCTTCACAGGTAATGCCAAGACTTGCTGCAGCTTCTCCAAACACCGAAACGGCCTTCCACTTCTCCTCGTGCTGAAACGGGGCCTCTTGCCATATTGCGGTCACTCAATCTGGTACACCACACCTCTTAAAGGGGTAAGGCTTCGGACTGTGAGCTTCACAACATAGCAATTTAAAACTAAAACTCTAATACCATCAACATTATCTATTTACGAGCTTAGCTCTTCAGGCAAGCGGTCTGCCGTCTTGACAACTTCAGCTCTTGTGCTAGATGCTACTTTTCTCTTTCTCATATTTTATGAAGTGGGCAGAGGTGGCCAGCATGAATGATGCTTGGAGATCAGATGATGGCGCTCTCGTGGTACTTGAGGAAGCTGCCTCTTGTGGTGGGTGGTGAGCTCCACAAGGAGCTCCGCCGCCGCTCGGCGAGACCCAAGGTGGCGAAGTGACCGTAATCCCAATTCCACTCGGAGGCCGTGGGAGATGGCTCTAGGTAGATTTTTGGGGTGCCTCTGTACGTGGCACCCCACAGGCCCTAGCATGAGTGGTCACCTAGCCAGTGACCGCCTCGGTCTAGACAGTCACACTGTCACGGGAGGCGAAGATCCTATCCACTACACCGTGCGCACACTTGTGATATATACACATGTCCATAACACCTTATGGACATATGTCTACAAATGGGCCCGTCACCGAGGTGACCGGGCCCGTAGGGTGCCACGTATGCAGGCACCCCGAAATCTACCTAGAGCCATCGGAGATAGGGTCTCGAAGGGGACATAATAGTGTCCCCCGCTTTTCCCTTGCTCTTACACACTATTGCTTTGACACGATGCCCTTGCTCTTTCTCCTTGCACATAAAATGCTTGCCTGCTTCTTGCCCATCACGCTTGCTACCCACACTCCAACAGCTGCTTCGCTACACCTGCAGAGAAGGCGAGTATCGTGGCTACTGCTTCCTCCTCTACACAGATACAAGATTATCCTCCTCCCCCATAAAAAATAAAAATTATGTTGCTAAGGTTGATTAACCCACTAGCAGTGCAGTAGAGCAATTGGTGAAGCGTGTGTGTGTGTTTGGGGTAAGGTCTCGTGATCGAGTCTTACTTCCAACTCTCATCTGTGTAAGGACACTGCTTGGTACAAATAAAAATCTCACATTACAAAAAAAAAAGGTTGATTAGCCTTTGTGGGCCCGGCCCCCATTCACATGGTGAAGACGAGAACCGAGGCTCATACCAATGTCATGTTAAAGTAGCAAAAACATGTTGACAATGGATTTGGATCACCATCCAACCATAGAGGGAATCAAGATAGGGATCCTCATTGGCTGGGCATATGTAGTGGCCTACCTACCCACATATGTCCGATTGCCTGTGGGACTACACCCGAGTGCCCTCTCTCGTCTCGTGAACCCCGGCTCGCTCGCTCGCCCATGTGCCAGTGGGCAATCTCGAAGGCCAATTGAGATCCTCGTAGCCACTATGAGCTACATAACAACACGTCGTCCCAGAAGGACTCCATCATGTCACACCATGACTCATAGGATGCTCTCAATGAATAATAATCATGATCATCATTTGCTATGTAGCCATCCATATCAACATGTACATCATCAACATGGCTATACATTGTTCATCCATGTCGAAACTCATCATAAGTCATGCCTTTGGTGAACTTATAAGGTAATCTCATCCATATCTTAAGACATCTCCATGATGCATCAAAATCCACGGTTGCGTGTGAACACTACCCAAAATGTACACACCAAAATACAATACACAACAAATGTGAATACGCCTCTCAAACACAAGGCATATAGGATGTTATGACCCACGATGTGTGAACAAGCCCAACTAATACTCAATCATGAATCAATGTGTACTCAACGTGAAAGTCCCCAAATGTGTGTATCACCACCAAGAACACTCACAACATGTGAACACTCCTCGTCCCCGACACCACGCATGTGAATAATCCCAAAATGTATGAAGCTATGTGAAACATGATTTATAAACAAGCCCAACAATCACCAAGCATGTGATCACTCGGAAAACAAATGCAATCATGTGAGTCCCCTAATAATGCACCAAATCTGCCCAATGTATGCATAATGCCCCCATGAAATGGATAAAATAAAGTAAACAAATCAAGAATATTAAGAACTTCAAGAAAGTCAATATTATCAAGATTTAGAGTAGATTAGGGTTTCTTTTAAAATAATGATTAATACAAATCTTAAAAATGATTAACACAAACCTCATTACTATTCCTCTCAAATCAAAAATAGCAAATCTAAAAACTATGTTAAAATCAATTTCAAAAATGCTATCACTAATCCCATTGCTAATCCATTCAAAACAAACTTGACAAAAAAGATGAAAATTGTGTAAAAATATTAATCTAAAAAACCAATCACTCTCTAATCAAAATAGTAAGATCTAAGCTAAGAGCTCTGATACCAATTGAAATGTAGTGATCATAAAGCTAAGATATGAGATAATCACCATGGATTAATACAAGATTAAGGAGATAATCTCATACAAATAGCCATGATGCTGAAGTGAGCTAACCTCTCACCAAAAAGATGGAAAAAACCTTCTCCAAGAACATACAAATGTCCAAGAGAGATAATGTCCAAAGATCATAAAAGGTCATAAAGGTAAAAAGGTGTAAAAGAGGTACAAATGACAACCCATGATCCCCTTATATACCTGAGCCCATGACCATGGTCCTAAACCTAATCTAAAAGTTATTGCTCCATTACATGTAGGTACACATAGAATTTGAAAAGTCCAAGCTTATACCTCTAAACTTGGAAAGGCCAAACACAACTCACTACAAACCCTTCCCCCACTTCTTTGTAGTTTGGTTTTCTTTCTAATGTAACCCCATTCACTTTCATTGAGTCTTATTTATGCTAAGTCCAACCTTCCCACATTACAATTCACATAAACCGCCTATGCACTTACCAAGATTAAAGGAATATCAAGATCTTGATGCATGACCAAAGGAGCTAAGTCCAACCTTCCCACATTACACCACATAAACCACCTACGCACTTACCAAGATTAAGAAGTTAACCCTTACACAAGGAATATCAAGATCTTGAAGGATGGCTGAAGGAGCTACCTCCACCTCATCCTTGAACAAGCCCCAGATTATAGATCTTCTTGATCCATTTGTCATCAAAATTGGGGTCACAAGTAAAGAAGGTTTATGCTCCCTACTAGAATAGAATTACTTCATGGGACATCATCCATGCACGAGTCAATGCTATCCTTAACAATATCTATAGGGTAGGCATCATCCATGCACGAGTCAATGCTACCCTTAACAATCGTTGTAGGGTAGCCTATCCATCGATGGGGGGTCCTATAGTCCTTCTCAACAACTACCAAAAGGAACCCTCTATCTTGAAAAGGTTAACCTCAAAGACTTCAAAACATAAGAGGCCCAGATTTCCCTCTAACATGAGGGAGGTAGAGATGCTAGACATGTCATAAAGGAGGATCACTCTTAACAATGAGGAAGCTCCATCTTTCCCCTAAGAGACAAAAGCTAGAGACAACTTGTAACCCCTCAAACACATCATGTTGGTAATGGGCAATGATGCAAAGTGCCCAATAAAAGGTTTAGGCACTATTTCACTTATGTCTAAAAAAGGTTGTACAAAAAGTCTTTCAAATGTTTTTAGGTTCCAAATATGAAGAGAAACATCCTTTTTGTCTCGGTCATCCTGGATTGCGACTTGCTAGTTCACTTTGATAAGAATGGTGCAATCATTGTTTTGATGATATGATAAGATTGGCAACACACTATTACTTAAAGTGGGTACAAGTAAAGGCAATGAAAGAATACAAAGCAACATCTATAGCCAAATTTTGGTATAAAGTGGTCATCACAAGATTTGGATGTCCGATTGAGTGACCAAGGGACTCATTTCTTAAATGAGGTAATCAAGAAGCTGATAGAGCAACACATGGTGATACACAAGATACATAAGAAGTTAACAGTGTGTTGTTCAGAAGCCACCAATGGTCAACCAAAGTCCAACAAAAGGAATTCTAGTCAAAAGTGTAATGAGAACCTGACATAACTACATTTTTAGCACTATGCGCATTCGGAATAGCTTCCTCGTGAATGTCACCCTTTAGATGGATTAGAAACAGTAGTGCCCATGGAATTCCTAGTAATCAAAGAAGCATAAGACAAAACATCTCTTGAAGCTCGATAAAAGGAGGCTATTCAATGCACAAGGACATAACTCAAAAGGGTCAGGTGGACAAGAATTCAAAGTTTAAAATATTTGAAGAAGGGTATTAAGTGCTATTGTTCAATTCAAGATGGGACCATAGCCAAGAAAGCTTAAAAGGAGATGTTAAAACCATATAAAATCTTTAACATTTGAATTATCAAGTTTGGATGGCAACTACCAAAGCTGATCACTCAGTGGATACTAGGCTGAAGCCGTACCATGGACTTATAGTGGAAAAGTATCTTAGGAAACCAAATCTCGAAGATGAAGGAAGAAAAAAGACTGGTAGTGAACCAAATGAAAAGGCAATGAGTGGTGTGCATAATGTATGCAGGGAAGAGGAAGAGCTAGTTGTCTAGTTTTCCATGCTAATGATGTGAAGGGAATGCCCATAAAAAGCACACATTGAGAAAAAAGTATAATATCAATAAATTTGAAGCTCAACCCCCTCATAATTTCTATTATTTTGTGTGCCTTTTTTTCACATAAGTCCTTCAAAGGCTAAAGAAATTATGCTTAATCATGAGGATCCCAGCAATGCATAGCCAAGTCATCAAAAAAAGCACTCATAGCCAACATCATCTAGAACTACAGCCCCTTAATGAGTTGGGTAGATAGCCTTATGCCCTTCATTATGACCTTAAGCCTATTGAGCACTACTACTCTTTGCAATTGTGCTTTTGTATCCCTTTTCTCAACCAACTCCATCATCAAACACGTATGCTCTCTATTATCCCCAAAGAATGGCTTTAGAAAGAAGGCCTTAAAGAGTTTGCTAAGCTACCATCATGGGAGAAATTATAGCTTAATCTGCATGCAAAGAGGCAACTAGCAAAGTTGTATAAATCAAGCATGATAAAGCTGCCATCTCATAAGAAAGTGAAGCTAGCAAAGTTGTTCAAACTTCCTATAGAAGGAGAAATCGAGATCAAGCTGGTTGACATGAGGAGGACCTCATCAGCCCAACACTTCAGTCTGCTAGAATGAGGAGATAAAGAGTATAAGATTATAGGTAATCCATACGAGGACATATCGAAAAAGATGAGGTTTATGGTGGAAATGATTAGTCTTGTCCATAAACCCTATTATATGTCCAAGAAGAACTATGGATTAGTGAAATCTGCAAACCTACGGAGTACCACCAATAGTCATTGCTCGAGAGAAGAATCACAAGATTTAGAGACTACATTAACTACAGAGAACTCAATCTACCTACAATTGCTGACCCACTTCCTATTTGTTTCATCGATTCTTTGTTGGATAAGACATGAGATATGATCATTTTTGGATGGATAATCAAGTTTTAATGGTCACACATAGAAGACAAGGAAAAAAAATAGCCTCTGAGACATAATGGGGAGCATTTGCTTTCAATATAAAGACATTTGGGCTGAAGAATGCATCATCAATATTCTAAAGGATGGTTCAAGAAATCTTCTATGAATTTCTATACCTTGAAAATACATAGAGACCATGCTCAGCTTGAATACAACTAAGTGTGTTTTTGTAGGTACAAGTGGGTCCCTACTAGGAGATATAGTAGACAGATTGGCACTGGATTTGAACAATGCCAAGGAATCAGATAGAATCCTAGGGATGACATGATAGATTCATGAGATTTTTGGTTGATATGTAGCTATACCTTTGTATTTCTTGAATTTAAAGGATACAAAGTATGTCTAGTTTGAAGGGTGTTAGGAAGCATTCTAGAATCTAAAGAAAATGTTGGGTTTGACCTTATCTTCCATACCTTTATTTTGGATGCTTCAGATGCAGTAATAGGAAGTGCCCTAATGTAGGATGCACAAGAGGGTTGGTTCTAACCAGTATAATATGCAAGCAAAAGGTTATCCAAAGCTGAAAGGAATTATTCTGTAATACAAAAGGGATCATTGGGAATGATTTATTCCATCAAGTAATTTAGGCACTTTGTTGGGAATATTTTTGAGTTCCATGTGGACCACAAGGCACTTATATATTTGATGTGAACAAACCTAATCTTGTAGGAAAAATGGCATGATGTATATTTTTCTTGCAGGAGTTTAACTTCACCCATCAACAAATCCCAAGGAAATGAGCTTGCAATAGCAAAATTTTATCCAGACTGGAGTCCAAGGAAGCTTCAAAAGGGGTCAAAAATGTCTTTCCAAATGCATAGTTGTTTGTGGTAAGACAGTTTAAAGTTAAACTAGTACAAAGAAATACTACAAGTCCTAATGACTGACTTATCCTTTCTAGTATTTATGTCAAGGGACTTGAAGAAGCTAACCCTTAGAAGTAGATCATTCATGGTGATAACCAGCAACTTTACAAGATGGGCATTGATAAACTACTTAGAAGATGTGTCCCAAAGCATGAGCAACAAGCTGTGTTAGTAGAATCACACTAAGGAGTCAGTGGAGGACACTTTTCAAGAGAAATCACAGGAAGGAAAGTGCTCTAAGCAAGACTATGGTGGCCAATAATCAATGATGCTCACACCTTTACAAAAGAATGTGACACATGCCAAAGGATAGGACAACCGAATGTTTTAGACAAAATGCCACACAATCCAAGGTTGCCTCTTGCGCCATTCCAAAAATGGGGCTTGTACTTTGTAGGTCCATTCAAACTAGCAGCCCAAGTCTCGAGCTCTAGGTCACCCCACTAGCCCGACCGACTGCGGTACTCCGACCCGAGCGCCTCACCCCTAAACCCGGCTTGTACTTTGTAGGTCCATTCAAACTAGCAACCCAAGTCTCCAGCTCTAGGTCACCACACTAGCCCAACTGACTGGGGTACTCTGACAACTCGAGCGCCTCACCCCTAAACCCCAAACACACTCACCACATGTGCTTCGACGTGTGGACTCCATTCCATGTATGATCGATCTCTACCATGCTACAAGAAACTCACATGTGCCATTATAGGCTACATGATATTACCTCCCTTCTAAAGAGTTTTCATCCACAAAAAACAAACTAGGGAAAGCTTTTGGTAAGCGCATTGAGTTGTTCTCACTTGATACCTTTTCTGACCTAACGTTCCAATTAACAAATGTCTATCGTTGCACAATATACCTCGTGTTTTGATCTTTGAAACCTAAGAACCATCCTTGGTCATGTGGAAGTGCCAGTAACTCCAAGGACTCAACTATAACTTTAAGGCAAACTACGTGCCTTAGTTTTTGCTAGATGTACTTGAGAGCTCTCCACCAGTAACTCAAGTTTGTAGACTATGCTACCAACCATTTGTAGACTACACTACAACCATTTTTAGACTACGCTACCAACCATTTGTAGACTACACTACAACCATTTGTAGACTATGCTACCACATAATGCTACCAACTTGTTGAATCTTCTCCTTGCATTGCTCTACAGCCACCATAGGAGATCTAGACTGGAGTCCATAAAATAATGTAAATGGAGAAAATCTAATCAATGAATAACAAAAACAGATTCAAAGGTGAGAGGTATGCCTCTCCACTAGATTATTTATCTATGCATAAGCATATGCTCTAGAACCTTGTTGGGTTTCTAGTTTGACCACCATCATCAATCTACAGATAGTTGACCTCACTCTTACTCAGAGTGATATTCAACCTTTAAAGATTTCCCTTCAAAGATGACTGTCAAACTTCCTATCTCTACCCAACACTATAAATGGGGGCATGCCATATAGTTTGTAGAGATTTTTAGTAAAACACCTAGCAAGCTTAGATGTTTTCACATATTTCTAGCTAGAATAAACTTGGCTATCTTGGTCAACCATACTCTCCCTTCCAAGAGGAGTTTTATCTACAAAACAATAAAAAATTCTATAAACAAGTGTATGTGTGTAGATCACAGGATCATCTACTACGACTATAACTCCCTTAAGTACTACGACAAGGGAAACAAAGACACACAACATGTATTTTCCATAAGTAATATGACCAATGAAATATGTAACACTACTACTACCTTTGGAAGCACCTTTGGAAGCACTAAAACATAATTGCCACTTGCAACTACCAAAAATGTATAAAACATAAACCACTACCAAGGCATTGAATAACATCATGCCTTAAACATGCCTTGGAAGCTTTCAAATCCTCAAAAACTTCTTTGAATGTGCTCCAACATTCAAGGAATTTCTTTGCATGTTCCACAACATCAAAGATGTTTTCTTTTGTAGTTAGAAACCACATGGAGCTTAATCCAACAAATTTGTGCAACTATTTACCAGCCTTTAGCAAAATTTTAGTATTATGTGGTAAAATGTTAGTTTGACAATATGTATAGTGCACATAGATAGCATATGTGTGATGTATAGTTTGACAATATGTATAGTACATGCAAATAGTGTCTATATGATGTATAGTGTCTACACACTATGAGAAAATCAAGAAAAGTGTGCAATCAATGAGAGTTTTACAATTCCCCAAGGCCACAAGTAGACACATGCATATCTACATGTTTACTCTGGTAGCCACTGTGGGTGCCTTGTGTTAGGTAAAATTTTGTAAAGTGTTTTGGGCTTGTGTACATATGGGATGCATGGCATGTATAAGGCTTTGCCCTGGAATGC
Source organism: Cibotium barometz (assembly GCF_041138505.1). NCBI lineage: Eukaryota > Viridiplantae > Streptophyta > Polypodiopsida > Cyatheales > Cibotiaceae > Cibotium > Cibotium barometz. The sequence continues at coordinate 3,763,107 of NC_141105.1, forward strand.
CTTGGCAAATGTACAGAGTGGATGGTTTTGCTATAGGCTTATACAGGTTTGTCCGGAGTGTGGTCCGCTGGAGGTGGTATCAGCTGTTCGGCTGCTTTGTTTGTGTACGCGTCCCAAAAGAAACTGGGGACTCGTAAGCTGTATTCGAAGGTGTACATGGAAGCATGGGCAATTAATTATTGAAAGGGGCCAATGTTGCCTTGAATATGGTGTGAAAAGGAAGGTTTGGGTGGCTACGTGTAGCACAGGAAGGTGATGGTGCAAAAGCATTGGATGGAGGGAATCTGCTGAATTGGATGGTGGCCATCTTTTAGGCTTTTTTAAAAAAATAATCACGTAGCCAGCAAAGAAAAAGCCCACATGGCCGCTTGTTCGACTGCCAGTACCTTCGCCAGCACAACGCCTAAAAGGTTGGCGAAGAGAGAAAAAGTGTGAAGGTTGCCGCCTTGTAAAGAAGGATGCTTCTCTTGTTAGGAGTACAGGGGCTGATGAGCGGGGAGAGCTGCAGAGGACAGGGTTGGCGTTGGTGCAGCTCTGCAGGCGACGGGCTGGGGAAGTCGCCTAGGAGCAGCTGCTGCAGTAGCCGTCACAGTGGAGGACAGGAGTGAAGGAAAGGTTGCCCTGGTTTTGATGGGCTAGCAGTGGTTAGCGACGTGGATGTGGCTATGGGGCAGGTGATAACTGGAAGACACCGACAAGACTAGTGGATGGCGTGGCTGACAGTGCAAGAGTTGAGGGTTGCTGGTGGGGCACCCTCTGAAGGGAGAGAGGTTGGCTGTGATGGCCTCTGGTGTGTGCAGGCGAGGCTGGAAGGTGGCCTTGGTTTGTTTTATAGGCGAGAGAGGCTGATAGCGCAGGAGGGCTAGCTGGCACAGGTGGTGAGCGACGGGCTGGTGAGGGACTGCCGCTGGATGCAAGAGAAGGAAGGCGTGGCGCTGACCAGGTTTGTGGTTAGTAGCTGCTGCTACTGGCGACAATCTGCTAGCGACAACAGAGGCGACGGGCTGCAGAGGAAGTTGAGGGTTGCTGGTGGGGTGCCCTCTGAAGAGAGAGAAGTGGCCGGTTTTTTGTGTGTGGTTGGCGCAGCTGTGCTGGTGGCAAGGATACAGATGGCTGGCGAGCGACTGGTGGAAGCCGCCCTCTGGCAGTTCAATGTGGAGGTGTAGCTATGGTTTTGCTTAGCAAGTAGGTTTGTGGTTTTTTTGGGTGTCGTCGGTGGTTAGCGACTAGAGAGAGTGCCTTGGGTGTTGTGTGTTGGCTGCACTAGAGGTGCCGACTTGGTTTTTTGAAGACAAGGAGGTGGTCGCCTACTACGACACCTGGCTGAGCAGAGCTGGCGAGAGCAGAACAGGTTAAAGTGTTGATGTGTTCGTGGTTGAAGAGGCTTGGTTGTCAGATGCAAGGTTGTAATTCCAGAGGCAGTGAGGCCATGGTGGAATTCCCTTGGCAGTAAATCCAAGCCAGAGTGTTTGTAAGGTTGTGTGAGTAAAAGCTTCTGTGTCGAAAGAAGCTTGTATGAAGTGTTGACTGGGAATTTAATTGCTGGGTGTTTACTTGTCTATGGTGCCCCTGTTTTGTGCTGTCTTTCTGGTGTGGGTGGTGTGGTGAACCGTGAGAGAAGTGTCCCAGCCCCGTTTGTTGGCTGGTGTTAGTGTTTCCAAGGCTGTTGGAGTGGACATCTATAGAGGCAGGTGATTTCGTGTCTGGAATTTTCGACACCTGGCATTATAACCATTGAGTCAATGGCCAACTATGTCTCTACAAACATGTGTATGAGCTACCATGCTCATATATACACATTAGTAGCACTGTCTAAACACACCTCTAAAAGCGTGGTATCAATGGACACCTCTACTAAGTCAAACTATACACAAAAAAATCATAAACCATGCTCAACTCAAGAAAATGATTTATTGCAAAGCAATAAATGAGAATTCTATTTCGTTTAATCAGTTTGTGCATACACATGCTATGATATGTGGTTTAGGTATGCCGCCTTGAGCACACCTTACACTGATAGATGAGTCAAACTCAATCTCTATGACATAAACTTCACTCATCCAATTTGTGTTTAGCACCAATATATATGAAGTATGACATATAGCATTTCCTTGTTACCTCCTCATTACTATGGCAGTGCACTACCTACCCATAGGTGGCAATAAACTACTTGATTGTAACCAGTGAGAAACAAGAAATATCGGGTTCTCATACAAACTTCATAAACTATTACAAAACACAAATTAGTACAAGTTGGCTTTTTCTTGGCAATGTATTTGTTTGGTAAAGAAGAACTGCATCCACGTTACTTATTTATCAAAATGCCAAATCTTTTCCTCGATTCGGTTGAGAAACTCCATACTCTTCTATGAGTAACTTCATACTCGTGGATATACTCTTTTTGAGTTACAATATCCAAGAGAGCCACTTGCTATACAAAGTGCTCGTTTACAAGACGCTTGAGTCACTTATGAAGTGCTCATCTAGATTGACCAAAAACCTTTGGACTACGGCAAAAAGTTAGGGAATTTCAACACCAAATCCTTGTTGATTCAATGTCATTGGATCAACAAGTATGTCAATCTCTAAACTCTACGGTTCAACATCTAGCTATGAGTCCTCCTAGGCCACGCGTGATAGTAGCCTTAGACTCAATTTCAGTGTAAATATAAGTAGCAAAGTCTCTTAAGAACTTGGCCAAATATTGTGGATGTTTGTATAGATCGAGGGGGGGAGTATATGTCAAAGGAGTTTCATATATATATATGGCTGAAAGAGGCATAAACATCAATGCATAGTGCCTTACACACCTCAACAAAATGGTGTGGTTGAGAGGAAGAACAAATCTCTCATGGAGATGGTTATTATATGGTTAAAGGTGAGGATTTGCCTTATGTTTTTTGGTTGAAGGTAGTTATGTGTGCCACATATGTGCTAAACAGATGCCCCACCAAGGCCTTGTAGATAGTTACCCCTTGTGAAGCTTGGAATAGTAAGAAGCCCTTTGTGGCTCATTTGCATGTTTTTGGTTGTCTTGCTTATGCTCTTGTGCCTCAGTGTAACAATGTAATTAGCTGGATGATAAGACAATAAAATGTATTTTTATGGGACACAACTCAGAAAGCAAAGAGTATAAACTATAATATCTAGCCACAAGTGGATCTTGGTGAGTATAAATGTTATCTTTGGTGAGAACTCAGTTGAACCCGTGATTTTATGCAAAAAATAGCAAAATGTATGCTGACAAGACATCTTTAATATACTCCTACCTTTGTACAATGCCAACAAGCAGTAAATATTTTGCTCAACAAGGTGCTATCATGGCATACCACCAGCAGCTAAAAATTAGCTTTAATTTCAGCCCATAGTTAGCCGATGATGTAGTGGATGAGGAAAGGAAAGCCATAAAGGCATCCAAGAGTATGCCAAAATGATTGGCGCAAACATTATGGGCCAAAAAATTAGCTATTTCTTTACTTTGTAACACACATGCAAGTTCTCATCCTACATCTTATTCTAATATGGATCATGCTGTTATTACCAGTATATGCAATTAAGAGGACTTATTTCCTTTGAGGAAGCACAAGAAAATAATCATTGGATGCAAGCCATGTAGGATGAGTACAACTCATCCTACATGGCTTGGTATTTAGCAAATTTGAGGAAGCACAAGAAAATAATCATCGAATGCAAGCCATGTAGGATGAGTACAACTCAATCCTAAAAAATGACACTTGGTATTTAGCAAATTTGCTTTATGGTAAAATGGACATTGATATGAAGTGGGTTTTTAAGCTTAAGCATAAAGCTAATGGGAGCATGGATGATCTTATTGCAAAGGGTTACTCAAGAGAAGGGTATAGATTATGATGAGACCTTTGCACTCACATCTCATACGACTATGATCATGTGTATTATTGTATTGGCAGTCAATCATGTGTATTATTGTATTGGCAGTCAATCATGTGTATTATTGTATTGGCAGTCAATCATGGTTATAATGTATATCCATTAATCAAGAATGCCTCCTTGAATATTGATTTACATGAGGAGATATATATATCTCAACATGTGGTTCTATTGAGAAGGGATAGGAGTCTAAATTATGCGCGTTAACAAAAGCTTTATATGTTCTTAAGTAGGCTCCCAGAGCATGGTATGAGAAGAAAAATGCATACTTGGTTGCAAATGGTTTCTGAAACAATCCAATGGAGAGTAGCCTCTATGTAAAGAGGAGTAAAGATTGTTTTTTGGTCATTGTTTTATATGTTGATGACTCATAGGCCCTAACGAGGATAAGATTTTAGCCTTCAAGGATGAATTACATGTATCATTTGAGGTGACAAATTTAGGCTCCTTGCATTGTTATTTTGGCATAAAATTTATGCAACATGATGATGGTATTATAATGTTAAAGTCAAAGTATATATAGAGGCTACTAACATGTTTTGGTCTTGAGTACTATAGGCTGCTACACTAGTAGAGATAGGTGATAGGGACCCAGATCATAACCTATGCACAATTGAGCTTTTGGTATGGTTTTGTGGCTTGAGGGAGGTGCAAGGCCTCACAAACCATGTTGATAGTGAGGGCTAGGGTGAGGTAGGCACCTGTGGCATCATGGATGGTGCTTGTAGTACTGAGATGTGTATCATAAAAACAAATGAAATTAAAAAAGTGTTGAGGCTAAGGCCCCAAGTGGGAAGAGTTGCTAGGCCGCTGAGTCTGAGCCACGTAAGGTGCTCCTCCATAACCTCTGGGATCCTTGTTTGCGACCTAGTAGCATTCCTAGGTATGGTAGGTGAGCTTGTGCTCGACCTTCCTTTCTAACTGGATCTTGGTATGGATTATGTGGCTTCCTATGGACTTCTTGTAGCAACTCCATGCCAAGTGGGGAGAAGTCAATAATAGCTACAAGATACTACTCGAGAAGCTTGGCAACCTTTGCGGCCTTCCTCTTCTTGGTGAGAGTGAGGAGAGCAGTGTTAAAAGAGGTCTTGGATGCCTCAGTAGCTGTCACCATGGTGAGAGTAGAGGATGCTGAGGGTTGGAAGACAAGGAGAAGGCATGAAAAATTTGACAAGGCTAGGTGTAGAGGAAATAGTGGGAAATGAGAGGAGGGCCCTTTGTTTTTATAGTATTTTACTTGGGAATGTACGCACATAGTGGATACATACATTCGGAGGCCATTATTGGGAACATGCATATACACAACGACATACATGCATTCGGAGCTTTGAACATGCATGCTGCGGTGTAAACATGCGTGCATGTGTAGATTGAAACATGCATGCATAAAACCAAACATATGTGCATAAAGGTGAATGTGTATGTGTAGATTGAAACATGCATGCACATAAGTGAACGTGCGTGTACATATTGAAACATGCATACACAGAAGTGAACGTGTATAAGTTTTTTTCTTTAGGAATGCATGAGATGGTGGTATTCTGATCACTAACAATCTAGGCGATTGTCCATATCATGGGCTAAGTTTTCTGATCACTGGCAATCTAGGGAGACATGGCTTAAAATATTTACAGCTAAAATCTAAGCTCAAAAAAGTCAAGGATTGAGTCTCAAATCGCAGAAAACCAGTTGTTGGAAGAAGCGTAAATCTGCCCGATTTTTGAGTTTTTGAGCTAGTTTTTCGGCACAAGCCACTTATCCTCAACTAGGGTAAGAAATCTATATTAAAATCCCCTTCAATTCTTGCTTCCTCAAGCTCAATTGAAGCCTCCACCAATAATCATGTGTTAATCATTATGATTAAGTACTAATCACTATCATTAGCAGTCATTAGTAAAAATTAGGCCAAATTAATGTTAAAATTGGACAATTGGAGTGTCAATATATTACGGGAAGTTCTCTCTTACATCAAAACTCATCGCATCCATTTGTATTTCTCAATTCGAGCATTTTTTTCACTACATTCGTTCAACTTTAGTACATATTTTGCATTGAAATCATCTTCATTAGCTTGGAATTATCATTGCAAGAAAAACCTAAGCACATCACCAATCTTGTATGCAGTGAAGTAAAACACAAGCTCATTTAGTAAGACCTTCTCAAATGGCACAAGCATTTTACACTTCAAAGCATCAGTGGGAAGGGTTAAATCCTTGGAAAACTCATCATGGAAAAATGCATGTGCATAAGCATCAAAAGCAAAGGAAAGGTACATTAAACACTATCATGAGCATGCCAAAGCACAAGTGCATGAGATGACCATAGCACACAACATGGCATTCACACTAAAAGCATCAAAGGAAGCATCAAAGCACCAACCATCAAGTGGCAACAAGAAGAACCACGTCCACACCAAAGGAACTATCAAAGAGCCAAGAGTAAACCCAAAGAGCAAAGACCAAGAGCCAACAAGCATCCAACAATGCAAAGAAGAAAAGGACATGTCATCTACATGAAGAACAAAGGAAGCAACAAGGGCTCTTCATCAAGCAAAAGCAAGGTCTTGAGCCAACAACACTAAGCAAGATTGAGCTACCAACCACTACTCTAACCTAAATCATATATTATAAAGGCCACCAAATGAGTAAGCCAAAAATCATTTGCTATGTGTATCTACCCAACCAGCTAAGAGTAGCCAATTGAGCGCCCAGAGGGGGGGGCAAATGATTGTTGTAATCCTACTCTTAGAAGAGACCTCTAGACCTCTCAAAGATAGGGGGGGACCTCACTCTTAGAGATGACTTCTAGGCCTCAAAGATAGGTCAAGTAACCATCAAGGGGGGGGTGAAAATATATTATAAAACCTCGTAACTAACCACCTTGAGTAGCCCAAAGATTTAGCACTAAGGGGGGGTGTTGAGAAATGTGGTGACAAAGAGCACAAGGAAGAGGTAGGGGGTGAGAATGAGTAGCCAAAAAAGTGCA